>NC_044978.1:162711939-163042339 GCF_008728515.1 Papio anubis | reverse complement strand
CCCCAATAGCACAATCATTCAATTCTTGGGGAAAAAAATATCGCACAGCCTGAAACCCTGGTACAAGATGAGGGTTCCCCTAGGCACTGAGTTCTCTGAAGCGATGAGTTAATGAGGAGAGAAGAGTTCTTTCTGCAATGGATACAGCCACTTTATGGCATTCTATTACTAATTGAGAGTAGCAACTCCCGTAAACTATACATAGAGGATTTATTTGGGTTATTTACAAGGCCAAGGGAGGAAACATGCAAATAGAAAGACTTGCATATAGAATGAATCCAATTGCTGAACAACTGTAAATTCTATTTATGGACAGAGGGCTTTTTCAAAGACAGGTGATATGTAAGATTTGAATACAATTCTTACAAGTCAAGAATAACTCCCAAAATTCTTGACTGCTTTCTAAATTCAGGACCACAGACTCTTGCAACGTGTAGACCAAGTCTATATTTATATTGTCTTTAATGATGAAGCGTAGGGCTTGGGAATTAAAATGAAACAGTTTGGTCTTATTCCAAAAAGTCACAGCAACTTCCAATATCTCAGACTTAAATAAACACTAAAGGCATTTTATCAGTCAGGGTTCTCCAGAGAAGCAAAACAAATAGGATACATACATACATACATACATACATACATACATATCTACATACATAGATACTTGATTTATTTTTAAGCAATTGGCTATGCGTGATTGGGTGGGCTGGCATGTCTGGAATCTGCAAGGGCAGCTTGGCAGGCAAGAAACTCAGACAAGATTTTCTGTTACCTTTTTGAAGCAGAATTCTTTGTCTCTGGGAAACTTGCTTCTGTTCTTCTGGCCTTCAACGGATTGGATGAGGTCCACTCACATTACTGCTGTTCTCTTTTAAAGTCAACTCTAGATGTTTATCTCATCAGCAAAATACCTTCACAGTCATCTTGATGAGTGTTTGACCAAACAATTGGGCACCATGACCTAGCAAAGTTGACACATAAAATTTAACCATCACAGGCATCACCTCTGTCAATGTTTATGCTATGAATGTCAGCAAACACTATTTCTTAAGTTGGCACATACAAAACCAGTAGGATTTGCATTCCGTAAAACAGAATCATCCAAGTTTTTTAAAATTTTTTTTTGTTTTTTTTTTTTGCTGGTTACAGCTCAAACTAAAAGTTCTTTGGAGTTTGAATATGCTACGCCTTTTTTGTGCCAATGGCAATTATTTTGTTGAAAAATATTTCTTATGTTTCTATAAACTCAGTATTTGCAAATTATGGCCCACAGCTAACTGACCTATCACCTGTTTTTGCATAGCCCATGAACAAAGTATGAGTTTTACATTTTTAAATGCTTACATTATAAATGGAGATGCAAGGAATTGCACATTCGAAAATGGTTGTGTAGTTACAACACACATGCACACAAAAGTTATGTAATTATCTACATAATATTATCCTGCATTTTGCCACTTGGCCCTCAAATGTTAAATATTTACTCTCTGTCCCTCTAAAAAATGTTTGCCAATACTTGTTATAAATCGAATATTTTCTTATTGGAGAAGTCCTAAGCACCCCATCTAGCTATAGGGAGCATTATTGTATTGTAAAGGGTTCCTTTAATTCCTTTCTCTTTTTTTTTGTTTTGTTTTGTTTTGTTTTTGAAACAGTGTCTCATTCTGTCACCCAGGCTGTAGTGTAGTTAGCGGAATCATGGCTCACTACAGCCTTGATGGCCTGAGCTCCAGCGATCCTCCCACCTCAGCCTCCCAAAGTGCTAGGATTACAGACATAAGCCACTGTGCTGACCCTATTTCCTTTCTTAATATCATAATTCCTCAGTAAGCACTATAAATACAGCCTTTAAAACTTAAACTCTTATCTTGATTAACTAAACTTTAAGGAAATGAGCTTTAGTATTTAGTGAAAGAAACTTCATTTAAAGCTAATAAAATCAATCAGGCAGTGGATTTGCAAGACCTGCCTAATTTGGCTTTGCCCTTTTCTCCACTTCATCTCCTATGCCTGTCCCCTTCCCTCATTCCACTCCAGCCGTCCTGACCTCTCTTTTTTTTTTTTTTTTGAGATGGAGTCTCACTCAGTTGCCCAGGCTGGAGTGTAGTGGTATGATCATGACTCACTGTAACCTCCGCCTCCCAGGTTCAAGCAATTCTCTTGCTTCTGCCTCCTGAGTAGCTGGGATTACAGGTGTGCACCACCATGCCATGCTAATTTTTGTATTTTTAGTAGAGACGGGGTTTTGCCATGTTGGCCAGGCTGGTCTTGAACTCCTGACCTCGGGTAATCCACCTGCCTCGGCCTTCCAAAGTCCTGGCCTTCTTTTTGTTCCTGGAATACTTCTACCTTGTTCCTACCTGAAGCCTTTACACTTGCTATTCCCTCTTCCTAGAACACAATCCCCACAGAACATCCCAAAGCTGGCTGCTTCTTATCATGCAGATGTAAACTCTGATGTTACGTGCTGAGACAGGCCATCCCTGACCATGCTTCTAACCCACACTCTCCATTCTTATCTCTATCTTACTACTCTATTCTATTTTGTATATAACACTATCCAGAATAATCTATAGATTAGTATATTTCTCACCAGTAAAATGACAGCTGTGAGAGAGCAAGAGCTGTTTGTCTTGCTCATGACTGTAGTCCAGTATCTAGAACATCCCAGGGTCCACAGAACGTGTTTCTTCTATATTTGTGGACTTTGCAAATGGACAGACAAAACATGCGATGAGTCATCTTAGTGATTACTCTTCCAATTAAGTTACCATTGGAACAACAGTGGCCTGGAAGTTATTTAACTTGACTATTCATTCTTTTACCTAAAGTGCTTTCAGCTTCCAAACCTGTCTCAGGCCATATACTAGGTGTGGTGGATACAACAGTTAAGAAAAAAAAAAAATGAGCCCCCGCACTCAGGGATCTCACAAAATAATACGGTAGCAACAGTGGAGTTTGAGGATAATACCATGCTCCAGTGATATTAGAAAACATGTTTTGTATATGTCATTGAGTGTGTCTTTTCTCACCTCAAATACTTCTTCAAACTTTTTTTTTTTTTTTTTTTTGGAGACAGAGTCTTTCTCTGTAACCCAGGCTGGAGTGTAGTGGTGCGATCTCAGCTCACTGCAACCTCCACCTCCCAGGTTCAAGCACTTCTCTGCCCTCAGGCTCTCAAGTAGCTGGGATTACAGGTGCCCGCCACCACGCCCGGCTAATTTTTGTATTTTTAGTAGAGATGGAGTTTCACCATCTTGGCCAGCCTGGTCTTGAACTCCTGACTTCGTGATCCACCCGCCTCGGCCTCCCAAAGTGCTGGGATTACAGGCATGGGCCACGGTCCCTGGCCTTCAAACTCTTTTAAATCAGTATTTTCTAGGTTTAATGCATCTGAGCGTTGACATGTGGTTCTTTTCATAGGTAAGGCTTTAATACCACATCAATGTTGACAATAAGAAATTATAAATATTTAAGCTAAAACTTAAAGACAAGAAATTATCCTGTGCACTACAAAACACAATATAGAAAGGAATTTGTTCACAACATTCAAAAACATTGATCCTCTGACTTTATGCCTACTAGTTTGATGTTACAGATGAAAAATTTCTAAAGATATATATGTGATGCTTTATCAGTTGTTCAGATTTCTAACATTCATATATTACAGCTCTTTTTAGTCAGAAAGGGGATATTTAACATGCCTTTATTTACATCTTCCTTTATAGGCTTCTTTTTTTTGTTTTGTTTTCAGATGGAGTCTCGCTCTGTCGCCCAGGCTGGAGTGCAGTAGCAGGATCTCAGCTCACTGCAAGCTCCGCCTCCAGGATTCATGCCATTCTCCTGCCTCAGTCTCCCGAGTAGCTGGGATTAAAGGCGCCTGCCACCACGCCCAGCTAATTTTTTCTATTTTTTAGTAGAAACAGGGTTTCACCGTGTTAGCCGGGATGGTCTCGGTCTCCTGACCTTGTGATGCGCCCGCCTTGGCCTCCCAAAGTGCTGGGATTACAGGCTTGAGCCACTGCACCCGGCTGCAAATTTTCTTACTAAATTTACTAGGAAGCAAATAAGAGAGAGGCCCTCCAATTCCCCTTTAATTGTGTGTGTGTGTGTGTGTTTAGAAGGGTACATTCCAAGAAAAAATGTCAAGGGACAACCATACAGATATTGGCAGGGACATGAAGAAAGATTTATCAGGTAAGACTTGATGTTTTTTTCCATTTAAATGCACTTTTGCTGAGTTAAAAATGCAAAATTCTCCATGAAGAAAACCGACACATAAACTACAATATGTAGATCCAGTGTCTCTGCATCGCTTTTTCGTTCTTGTTTTGAGATGTTACTGGACTCCTTGCCAAGTTTTGCTGTTGTTCTTTCTTCTTGAGATGGAGACCCTGGGTTGTGGAGTTTTAAAAGCATATATGGCAGCACTCTCCAAATGTTTTGGCACTAAGGACCAAGGTTTCGTGGAAGACAATTTTTCCACAAATTGGAGGGGTGGTTTCAGGATGATTCAAGCACATTACACTTATTGTGCACTTCATTTCTATTATTACTACATTGTAATATATAACGAAATAATTATACAACTCACTATAATGTAGAATCAGTGAGAGTCCTGAACTTGTTTTCCTGCAACTAGACAGTCCCATATGGGGGTGATGGGAGACAGAACAGATCATCATGCATTAGCTTCTCATAAGAAGCACACAACCTAAGTCCCTCACATGCACAGTTCACAATAGGGTTCACGCTCCTATGAGAGTCTAATGCTGTTGCTGATTTGACAGGAAGCAGAACTCAGGCAGTACTGCCAGTGATGGGGAGCAACTGCAACTACACAGGAAGCTTCACTTGCTCGCCTGCCACTCACCTCTGGCATGTGGCCCAGTTCCTAACAGGCTGTGGTCCGGTACCAGTCCCTGGCCCAGGGCTTGGGGATCCCTGATATATGGGACCAGGTCATGGTTAAACTATAAAGTATGTTCTTAAAAAGAAGCATAGGCTAGGTGCAGTGGCTCACGCACTGCACTCCAGCCCGGGTGACAAAGTGAGACTTGGTCTCAAAAAAATAATAATAATAAAGAAAAAAGAAAATTGCATGTAAACCGGGCCTTAACGTAATGTTCGTAATGTTGAGAATTTCTTTGTTTGAATTACTTTTTCTGTCATCGAGACTGAAAGTGAGAACTGCACATAGATAGCTATCATGAAACCAACAATCAGGAGACCTGCTTCATCTTTGTCACTAAAAATCTTTGATCTTGAATAAGTGGCGTTAGTTTCTTGATCCTCAGTTTCCTCATCTGGAAAATGAAGATATCTTATTATATCATTTCCAATCTACTCACTTCCAATTCTACATTCCACTATAAATTCGCCTATGTTTATAAGCACCGTCAATTATAAGCAGTGAAACAAAAAATGAACCAGGACTTTTTCTGGAATTTCAAGATTGAAGTGTTTACATACACTTCATATAGTGTACACAATTGCACACTATAAATGTATGTTGCTTATGGTACATCGACTCTACCTTAAGAAAGCTCTGAGGTTAAACAAAAAAAGCATGACACTTTAGGTTGTTATCTAAGAAGAACTAACAGCATTTTGGGGAGGAAAATAAGAATAACATACATTTGTTTTTTCTTTTTAACTGCCTCTTGGACAAGTAAAGAATCAAAATGACCCCTTTAAGTGTACAATCACTCTTATTGAACAGCACTAAGTAGCCTTGTCTACACAAATAAATGGCATTGAGACAAAACCCCTGCTGGCGGAATTGTATTTACCTATTTCATTATTGTTGTTGTTGTTAATTTTACAGACAGGATCTTGCTCTGTTGCCCAGGCTGGAGTGCAGTGGCTTGATCACAGCTCACTGCAGCCTCTAGCTACTGGGCTCAAGGGATCCTCTTGTTATAGCCTCCTGAGTAGCCGGGATTACAGGCATGTACCATCATGCTTAGCTAATTTTTGTAACTTTTTTAGAGACAAAGATTCACTATGTTGGCCAGGCTAGCTGTATTGTTATTTTTTAATAAACTTGAATTCTGCCAGTGGGTAGATATTCATCGTTTTCAAAATAGCCCGTGGTTTGATCTCTACCTCCTCATCTCCCCCTGCCCTTCCCAGCTGGGTGGAAGCTGAGGCAGAGTCTCTGCTACCAGCTGGTGAGTGGAAGAAGACAGATCTATTTACCTGCCAAGAAAGGCCTAGAATAAGAATGATATTTAGCTGCGCCGCCTAAAAACAAACACAGGTTACAGTGAAAAAAATCCAGCCAAACTGAAATACAAAATAAATTTCTCTAAATTCAACCATATTTTGATAGATAAATTCAATGAAACCAATTAATAGAGGGTCAGACAACTTTAGCGAAAATGAAGAGGAAAAAAAATACAGGATGGAGAGAAAACAAAAGAAAAAATAGAAACACAGGAAAAGGGGGAAAGTTATAGTTTACAGTTTTAGGGTCAAAATTTATGCTTTTTTTTTTTTCCATTTATTTATGTATTTATTGAGATGGAGTCTCGCTGTGTCACCCAGGCTGGAGTGCAGTGGCACGATCTCGGCTCACTGCAACCTCCACCTCCCAGGTTCAAGCCATTCTCCTGCCTCAGCCTCCCGAGTAGCTGGGACTACAGGCGCACCCCCCACCCCCGCCACCACCACACCCCACCCAGCTAATTTTTTGTATTTTTAATGGAGACGGGGGTTTCACTGTATTGGCCAGGATGGTCTCGAACTCCTGACCTCGTGATCTGCCCACCTCGACCTCCCAAAGTGCTAGGATTACAGGCCTGAGCCACTGCGCCCGGCCAATTTATGCTTTCTTGCATTTTATTTTAAAAATCCCTTCTAGAATTCCCAAGCAAAATCTATGCCAACATGCCAACTCTGTGACTGCAGACAGGAAAAGAGAGAAATGAAGGAACTATGCAGATACTGAAGAACAGTCTTTAACGATCATCAAGGAAATTAAAGCAAATTATTTTCCTTTACCTTGAATTATCCAGAAAATCATCTCCCTGCTTTACTCCTCATTGTGTTGTAAACAAAGCTTAAACCAAATGAAAAGTTGGTCGAGTTATTTGTAATTCTTTCATCTGTCTGCATAACTCAAGCGAAAAAAAAAAAACGCAAAAAACAAAAATCCTCTGAATTACACACTACCCACAAATTTGCAAATGTGTGGACCTTGCATTGGAGAATTTCATGAAATAGAAGAGAAGAGAATGGGGAGGGTCTATGAAAAGTAGATAACGTAAAAATGCTTTGTGGCGTTTCCCTATGTCTTTTCTGAATGGTTGGAGATGTTTTATATAAGGTTCTGCTTCCATGAACACTTAGGCACTGTTCCCTTGCTCAACACTGAAATGACATTCTAAATGGCATGTCTGTGTATTATAACCAGGTCCCAATTTCTTCTCCCTTTTTGCATCTCACATCAACAGCAGGACAGGCAAAAGACTGGCCCAGACAATGCCAAAGCAATGGAAAAATGCCTTTAGTTATTATTACCAGAGTAAATGAAGAAACTGCACACCAGATGGGTGTATATTATCTATCCAACTAAAAAAGTGTCTTGTTAACAGAGATAAATGGTCTGAAATGGCAGAACATTTTCTTGCAATTTTAAAAAATAATAGCAGCAATATTTCAGAGGATAATTCTGCAATTTTTTCAAGGTTTCTGTTAAAAACCACATTTGATATTGATAGATACATGCTTAAAGTGTTCATTGGCACATTCATAAATATGTGAAGTTGAAAGGTATTTTTTTTTTTAAATCCCAACTACAGTAATCTCTCTTGGAAGTGTGAACACATGATGTGAATGGCCTATCACATTTGCTAGGGCTGAACATGTTTCATTCATTCCTGAATCGGCTTTGTCAAAACAAAGCAGAGGCAGTGTGGTGCAGTGGACTGTGCCAGTTGCTATCTGTGCGACCTTGAACTTGCCAAATAATGTAAAATCACAGTTTTCAGATCTCTAAGATGTAGATAAAATCTACCGCACAGGATCGCTATGAGAATTTTCAAAAAAATCCAGTAAGTATCCTGTCTGGTACACAAAGGTGCCATCTAAATGTTCACTTCTCAATGAGCAATATTTGTAGAAAGTATTGGGTTCTGTATCTCCTTACTGAAAGAAATGTCTAGCTTTCACACAATGGGAATGTTTTGCTTTCTTTTAATGTTATGGTACATTGTTCCAGTTTTGATAGTGAATAAAACAAGATCTCTGGCAAAAATATATAATAAATATTATCCCCCTTCTGTAGTCCTTTCCTAGTTAAATCTGTATTACAGGTAAACCTAAAATCCATTATGAATATGAAAACACCACCTTCATTTTCATTCAGCCATATCTGTAGGCAAAAATGGTTATTTACTAGAAGAAAAATATAATTAACTTCTGAAACATTTTATTTTATTTGGAAAGCCTCCTTTCTCCAGGAACATAACAATGAGTTACTGATTTATAAAGTGTTATACTTTAGAGGTGGTCAAAATACTTTTCTAACAATCATGATGGTTGGTATTTCTAATCTCAGTAACACCTAGCTAGAACATAAAAACGGTCTTCAGAGAACCTTTGGGCCTTTCTAGTTTTTGTCACCTCGATTTTGCCTTTGTATGCACCCAGGAATCTTGGGTGGGTTTTAATCTTTCCATTTAGCATTTGGTTAGTTAGTTTAATAACTAGGAGTACTGAAAGATACAAGTTGACTTATCAGCTTGTGAAGCCAAGGAGAAAAATACAATGCTGTCTGTGATACCCCAACGATAATAAAGAAGATGAAGGTGCCTACCCTGAAACAACTTTATAAAGTCCACTGTGGTGGGCATGGTCCAAGCAGTCTCATCTTGCTTGGAGATTCAAGTTGGAGCCCTTGGTAATGGTCATGTCAAGTCAAATGACCCTTGAAAAAAGTAAAAGGCATCGTAGGTAGAACCCACACAATACTTTCATTATAGTAGGCCCCTTTTGCTCCAGCATGTTCTCTGTTCTTCATTTGAACACCAGTAGGAGTAGTTTGCTTGGATTGAGAAGATCTATCATATATATATATATATATATATATATATATATAGTCTCAACGTGGAAGCTGAGATTGATGGTGGCAACATCAAATTGATCTCTCTTAATTCATGATATAGGAGAAAACTCAGTGGCATACAGTGGACCTGCAGTTGTATTTAGGTGACTAAATGTGTATTTTAAATAATTTCATTGCATTTGTTTTCTGCACAGGAAAATTCTTTTACTGGGACCGGCTCCTTCCCTACTCTATCCATATACCAGTGACCGGAACGGCCATGTTTTTATATAGCCTCACCCCTCCCACAATCTGGACCAATCCCTGCACTTTCCTGAGATATTTTAAATTCCAAAACACAGAGAGGGTGATACAGTCTCCCTCTTGTGGTCAAAGCCAAAAAATGTGAATCCTGTTTTCCATATGTCTCCACAGAAATAGAACATACAGTGAAAAAATTAATAGTAAGAATACAGTTGAAAGGCAGACAGACAGACGGAGCTTTGAGACCTGGAGGGAGGGTCTATAGCATTCAAACCCCTGATTCCATTTGTTCTTGAGATTCTGCAGGATCGTGCCTCCTACCCTTGTTTGACTGTTCAACTCTGTTCTGATTGTGAAAGTTGGTAAATGACCCCTCTAGCCAATAACTTGCTAGGGTTAACTTTCTGACACTTGCAACTACATTGATATAGTCACCAAAGTGTTTACTTAGATCAATGTTCTCCCCAGCAAAGACAGAAATAGCAACCTGATAAAAACTTTATTACTGGCATAAATGTATAGTGGCCTTACCTTTGCCAAAACACTTCACTAGGATAGTCCAACACGACTTAACAATTTACTTTTGTTATCTGGGTTTTAATCTCCTCATCAAAGAAACGGTAGGGTTGAACCAGATCAGAGGAACTAAGGGAGCCGCATGGACCACCTAGCTGCACAGCAGTGAGTGTGCGCTCAACCTGACATTCTTTCCCAAGGACTTTCAGTTCTGCTTCAGAAGACTTCTCACCGCCGTATGCAGGTGGAATTTACTTTTCATTCCTGGACCTTAAATGATCTTGAAATACCATTATAACCTTGCTAACAATGTAGTGAATTAGACCAGGCGAGTAACTGATTCCCATTACACAAGTAAGGAAATTGAGTCACAGAGAAACTTCTAGTTTACATAAACCTGTTCAGCTTCTTTTTAACCCTCTTTTCCCTCTTCATATACACCTGGGGAGGTGGAAGGAGGATGAAAGACTGTGGCTGTTCTTTAGTAGTTTCTTTCCTTGGAAAAAGAACAGGATGGGGCATGCCACTGCTCTGGAAGTCTTCTGCACTGTTGCATGGGAAATTATCTCCTTTTCTTCCCCATCCTTTTGTCTCCCTTAATTTATTGCATCACATCAGCACCAGCTGGCTGTACCCCATATTAGAGGGAGATGGGGCCCAGTCAATTACCGCTTCTCTGAACTAAGCTGTACCCTGGTGAGTAGCATTCCCAAAGGGGTTTAACTTAGGAATGGGAAATAACAGAGAAACAAAGAGAAACTTGTTCAGAGACCAACTTTTGAACCCAAGCAGAGATGCAAATTTGGGGTCTAGGCATGCCATTTAGTCAACCATGCAAATTAGCACATGCTCGCTTGCCTGGGGCCCCGAAAGAAACCAGGAGGGGACCCACAAGGAATTCCAATCTGTTCTGTTTCTCCTTCAATTGACTTTTGATCGTGTTTTAGTTGGTATTTGCTTCTGTGGCTGCCTATGGCTGAAGGTAAATGTTTGTTTTCTTAACCTGGGCATCAACAAGCAGAGATGAAATAAAAATGAGTTTAGATTGAAAGTTAATAATGGTAAATAATGGTAAAGTTTAAGCGTAAACTAGGAAGAAAAAATAGAGCATGTGTATAATTTCTATATTTATTATATATTTATATATAATTTATATATTTTTATATATATAATTTATATATTTATATATATATGCACACACAAAAAAGCTGAAAAATTAGTCCAAAAATTAAATTCCAACCTAGTCAACTCCATATCTAGGAATCTTCCTTGTTTTTTCCTTTAAAGGTCACCATTCACAGTTACTGTTCATGGATGCAGGGGTGAGGATGACTGTATTTAGTTGCAATCGTTTAAATTTATGCTCTTCATAAAAGCAAGTGTCTTACTCTGACAAGGGTTGTAACCCTCATGCATTTCCTACAGCTGTAGCTGAATTGGAACTATTAGGTCCTATTCACTTACACCTTCTCAGAGAAGATTCCATTTCCCAATTATTGGACCATTGAGTCAAATAAAAGCAAATGTTGTTAAAGAAAACAACATGAAAAGAGTCTTTCAATATCTAAAGAAAGCTGGGGATTGATCGAAACTAAGTAGTTGAAAATGCATCTCTATCCATGACTTGAACCACAAAGGTGGTGGGGGGCAGGGTAAAGGAAAGAGGGGAAGGAACTTAGAGCAGGGGCAAGAACGAGAGAAAATTTATTGAAGTAAAGAAAGAGAATTGGTATCTGGAATTTCCTCTGCAATTTAGGGCTGTCAGACCAGTGTCTTGCACATCTTCCCAGATTGAACACATCGCTATTATGGAAGCAGAACTCTATTCTAGGATAGATTAAAGAGCTAATAGGTGAAACCAGCTGCAGGGAGCATCTGGTTTTTGTTGTTGTTGTTGTTGTTTGTTTTTTTATTTCAGAGCAGGAGTCCTTGCAGAACTAGAAAAATACAGATTCCAGAGTTCTCAGGAGGTTGCAGCCTAGGAGGGCATTTTCACAACCTTCCAATCTTTAAAGCGCTCTAAGCTCAATGAATCCCCATGAATCCTTCCAACACGTGACTTGCCATAACAACTTTACCTTCCAAAATATTACTGGGGTGAAAAGACCTGGAGCACAGCTTCGCTTTTACCCAAGGTATTTACTATTCATTGCCTTATTATTTGACTAATGCCTGGGTGACTATATTTGCAGATCCTGTCTTCTAGGCTACCGTGAGTAGTTGCTCCATTACTTATTTCCTAAATGAATAGAACTACTACTTCTAAGTCATCACAGCCTAAGCAAGTGGTTTAAAATGATAAACCTGTCAAACAGCTTGTGGTCACACAGCTGACTTGTAGAATCTTTAGGAGCTTTGATTAATATGACTTGTGGGGGTGTTGGAAAAAGAGAAGTCACTTAGGATAACATTTTTTAAGAATCAGTGGTATGTCCTACGCAACCATAAAAAAGGATGAGTTCATGTCCTTTGCAGGCACATGGATGAAGCTGGAAACCATCGTTGTCCACAAACTAACACAGGAACAGAAAACCAAACACCACATTTTCTCACTCATAAGTGGGAGTTGCACAGTGAGAACACATGAACACAGGGAGGGGAACATTACACACCAGGGTCTGTCGGGGATGAGGGGCTAGGGGAAGGATAGCATTAGGAGAAATACCTAAAGTAGATGACGGGTTGATGGGTGCAGCAAACCACCATGGCACATGTATATCTATGTAACAAACCTGCATGTTCTGCCCATGTATCCCAGAACTTAAAGTATAATTTAAAAAAAAAAAAAAGAAAGGAAAATAAATCGTTATGTGGAAAAAAAAAAAATCAGTAGTATGTCAAGAAATTTAATTTCAGTATATTTTCATAATAACCCTGCAAAGAAAACCTGGTTATTCCCATTTTCACTGAGGAAACATAAGACTTCTCAAGAATCTCCAACATTCATGGCTAGGCTTGCAGAGAGGGAACTCAGTTGTCTTTGACTCCAAAAGCTCATGAACCATGGAAAGTGCATCAACCTTTTTTCTTTTTCAAAGCAGAGTCTCTCTCTGTCACCCACGCTGGAGTGCAGTGGCACCATCTTGGCTCACTACAACCTCTGCCTCCCAGGTTCAAGCGATTCTCCTGCCTCAGTCTCCCGAGTAGCTGAGACTACAGGCGCCCGTGACAATGCCCAGCTAATTTTTGTATTATCAGTAGAGACAGGGTTTCACCATGTTGGCCAGGCTGGTCTCAAACTCCTGACCTCAGGTGATCTGCCTGCCTCAGCCTCTCTATGTGCTGGAATTACAGGTGTGAGCCACCGCGCCCAGCCAAGTGCATCAACTTTTAAAGCTGCATTGTCTCCCCCTGAAAGCCCATTTAAACAGTGAACATTTATGGTATGAAGAGTGTATTCCTATATGCCAATATGTTAGAAGTTTCTGTGGATTAGTAGCAGTGCTTTTTAAGCTTTTTTGTTCGTGGTGCAAATAAGGAATGAATTTTATATTGGGATCCTGTACACACATACCTATTATATGTCTATAAAAAGTACATTTGTAACTGAAAACCACTCACAAAACAATACCTTCTTTTATATGTGAAAAACATTCTGATATGTTCTAGTGTATTTTCAGACTATGTATAATACTAGAACAGTGGTTTTGAGTACTCCTTATGGAGCAAAACCAGCTGGGATCGTATGTGAGTGCAGATACTTGCCAGTTGTTGTAGGAACTTGGAAAAGCGACTTAACCTATAAAAGTAATTATACCTCATAAGGTTGTCATGAAGATTAAATAAATATTACATGAAAATCACTGACATAAAAAGTACCCAATAAATGTTGGCTTTTACTCTGTTAGGACCTTAGCACAGTGCCTAGATGGAGCAACTTTACAATGACTGACACATACAAGCACCACAAAAAGCTTTGCTGTTTGTGATGCTGTGTACTTATTATGTCTACTAAGTGTAGCACAATGTGATAGGATGTATGAAACAAAAGAAATGGAGAATATTTACACAGATAAGCAAAAGGAATGGGACATCAAACAACATAAACAATTTTGTGGAGACAGATTTTTTTAAAATATTGAGATCAGATCCTTAGTCATTTCCTCTTATAATTTAATAAATTATAAAAATAAAAATAATATGGTATATGTATTTGTCTAGTCCCTTATTTTAGGCTACTTCTCCCACTAGACTCTAAACCTTTTTAGGGCTAAGACTGTGTCTGTTAATCCACCACAATATTTTCTTGGCCTGCAGCCATATATTTGACATAGAAATCATTCAAATTACTACTTGCTGAATGGAAACACAAATGAATGGAGCATTGTTTGTTTGTTTGTATCCATACAACTTTACTTGCTTTTTGAAGTCATGTTGGTACCCTCGTAATATATAGTTACTGAGTGTTTACAATGTGCTTTCCCAAGCCTCATCCCCCAAAAAACCCAGATTTGGAGAAATTTCACATTTCTCTGTGAAACACATCTTTCTCGGCATGTGACACCTCTCAAGAGCATGATGTAAGGGCTCCAAGATGAGTTTGGGCTTCCCAGTTTCCCAAGTTAGGAAACTGGTAGCCCAATCCTTAATTCATCTCCTAACCCACAGAGGGGAGGGGAGCTGAATGAGATTATATCACCTAAAACTTCTTTTTGCGGTTTTTTGGTTGCTGTTGTTTTGTTTTTTGCCTTTCTCTATCGATCCGGGCAACAGCACAGAGGGAACTAGCAGTAGGAGAAAAGTACTGACATCCAAGAAGGAAAAGACCTGTGAGATTATGACACATTGTTTCCTGCTGAGCTTTCCAGCTTCTTTTCATGCTCAATTGGCATTTTACCCTTAACCATACTCATTTCCATTTCTGTTAATAGAAGTGCAAGGGAATTGCAAAGTTGGAATTCTCCAAAGCATTGAGGGATGAATCATGTTTCCAAGTAGAATGGTCATGATTCACCTCTCCGAGTGGGAGATAGTAGAAGGAGCAATCCTGAGATGGATAAGCCAATTATGTAGCATTGCTGAATGGCTATTGCTTACCTAGTATTGTGCAGGCAAAACAGAGGAGAAGAAAGCAAAAAACAGTCCTGTTCAAGAAGCTGGCATGCATTCTTTGCAATAGAAGAGAATTGACTAAAATATAAAAGATATAAAACCCAGAGGGTTTGACTTGCTCCTTGTTAATCTCTGATCCTCTCTACTTAGCACACAGTAGGTAAATGTTAGGATTTAACCAATGAACAATTTAAAATGGAGCAAGCTTAACCCTTGGAGTTGAACAGACGCAGATCTCAGATCTGTCATTTTCCAGATATCTGATTCCATACATTTTTTTGATCCAAGTGTTGGCTTTCACAACTTCCTTCATCTTATCTTAAAAATAGAAACATGAAAGATTAAGTGGATCAGAGCTAAACATCGAGGACAATGCCTGACGAAGAGTAATGCAGGGGCAGTGGTTATTGCCTTGTGATTGTTGTTGAGATCACATGTTAGCTCATACTCAGCATGGATGTCTTCTTCTTCTATACATGAGGATCCCTAGACAAAGCAGAGAGCAGAGCACAATCCCCACATGTACCCCGAAGTAGCCCTGGAGATGTCCCCAATTCAAATATACTCCTCAAATTTATCCCCCACTCACATTCTGCTAATCTTAAGCTCCACTCTTAGCCATTCTGAGATAATACTGATAGCTAGTATCACATAAAGGTAGCCTAATTTATATCCCAAGCAAATCAACAGAGGCCCAATCTCACCAGAATGAGGCTACCAGGAAGGAGGGTGACACTAGAGGGTGGAAAGACATAAAGCAGAAACAAGATTTCCTGATAGAAAGAGAACACATTTTTCTGAAAAATCCTGAGTTCAAGTTCAACTTGTGAAATATACTAAGCTATATGCCCTAGGGCAAATTATTTAATCTTTCATAATTATAGATTTTAAATTTCGATATTATCTTCAAGGTTGTTGCAAGAATTACATGACATAATGTTTCACATGTTTAACATAGTTCCTGACCCAGAATAATTACCCAGTACCTGCACTTCATATTTTTTATCCTCTAAACTTGATATTAGAACCCTAACACTGGGCAAAGCCATTTTTCTGCATACCCATTACGCCCTCCTAAAATAGTTTTAAGAGTTCTTTAATTTCACACTGCTTCATTGAACACTAATATTTCTTACCCTTTTTAATCATAAGTCTTTTTAGTTTGTGAAGAATTGATCATTTCTGTCATTGGACCCCAGAAACTCTTAACTCCTGAAATAGTAGCTTTCCTTCTTGAGCTAAAAAAACTTCATCAACAGCCATTACCGACTGCTGCAAAATTTATTCCTTCAAAGCCTCTAGAGGGCAAGATCACTGTAATTTTCTTTTAGATTTTATCTGACTTGTGATTCCAATTTGGCTGGAATTATGAAATGTCCCTTCAAATTAAGTAAACCACAGCAACTCTTGCACTATCTACCGGATAACAATATATCCCATTAGCTCTGCTCTACAGATTTCAGTGAAATCCAAACTCATCTGTAATGGCCCCACAAATTGTCACTACTGCCCTTGATCAGTACCAAGAAAGTCTATTGATGGAAAAGACGCACCAGCAATCAATAGACAGTGTTAACTTTTTAAAAAGCTTCTGTCACTTGCAGATGGTAATAATAACTTATTAGGATGTTGACTCAACCTAGTCATGAATCAAGACCTAAGAAAGAGAAAATCAGTGGACTGCACCACCGTTTATGAGGTATCCTGTGAGAAGGTAGAAGTATTAGATAAGTATAATGAGATCCCATATTCTTAAAAGGAAATAATCGGACTTAAGGGCCAAAGAAGAGAGCTTTTGATATCTCTCTCCAGGAGGTTTTCAGACTGAGTAGTTAAGAAGTGGATAGTGCCATGTGGGTGTCAGAGAGGGGAAAGTATTTCATACACCTACTCTATGCCAAGTTGCTGAGCATTCATTGTTTATATCATGTAATCCTTTCCACAACACTATAAATAAAATATTTCAATTTTTTAAATGAATGAATGGAGATTCAGAAAAGTTGAATAAACTGTACAAAAGCACACAGCTAGAGGTGGAGGAATCAGGATAGGAACACAGGTCTGTCCAACTTCAGAATCCACACCGCATGTTGGCTGCTAGACTAAAAAGCAGATCCATAAAGTGCTGGAAGAATATTATCTTGAAGACAAGGTCTAGAGATGGTTGGTTTTAAATTCAATTTTTAATTCCATTCAATTCTGTGAATACTTATTTAGTAACTTTTATCATAGCTGCCAAAAGAAGGCTACATGCTCTAATGATTATGCCTGTACATTCTATTTTCAGATTCTCCTGTCATTCAAATTTCTGCTATGCCATTTCCTAGCTGTGTAAACTCAGGGAAATGTACTTAACTTCTTCTGTAAGCCCAGGTTTCCTCATCTGTAAAGTGGACATAAAAATAATTACCTTGCATAGTTTCCATAAAGATAAAACAAGATGGCATATAAAACCAAAGTACACTGCCTGGCAAAATGTATTCAATATATGGTAGCTCTTTTATTACAAAGCTATCTTAAAAGATAACAGCATATAAATAAGGAAGTTGAAGTATTTGGTAGCAATATTATTTATTAAAGGAAAACAGAATAAGATAGACAAAACACTAATTATTCAGGACAAAGAAAGAGGTTGAATTCAATCATCATACCTCATCCAGAAATATGAGGAGCATTCTGGAAAATAGTAATATTAAGGGGACTAGCCCGATGGTACTGCTGGGAGCCATACAACAAACAGATGGGTAGGAGAAGGGCTATTACCTGCCTGTGTTAAACACATTTTTCTGTTATTATGTAATCAAAATATCACAGAGAAAAACTTTTGCTAGAGTTTATGGCAATTAGCATTGGCTGGGGAAATCTAATGGGCAGCAGACATCCAATGCTATAATACTTTGAAGGTGTGTATCATCCCCAAAATGTAATTGTCCTCTCTCAGAATCTGATTCACCTATTCAAAACCCCTGCTTAGTTGCTAGATTAAGGAATGCATCCTTTTAAAAAAGCAGTTCATCAAGGATAGTTTTCTCAATTCTGACCAATGGGTTTATCAGGGGAAAAGAAATGCAAATAGTGGCCATAAAAATGCCAAAAAGTCACCGGAAGCTCCTGTATTCCATGCTGGCCCACCTTTTCTTGGCATATGATCCAGATGAGCTGAACTTGAGCCTATTTTATTCAGATGCAAGAAACCTTGGGATCACAGTGGTGGAAACAAGACAGTGATGAGTTTCTAGAACGCGGAGAGTTAGCCCCTGACTATCTTACTCCCATCTAGCCCCATCTCATGTTGTAGATGAAACGTTCACATGGTCTTTTGGTTATTAGCTTCCCATACAGCCCTATAATTTCATTTTGGAAGAAGTAGTTCTCTAGGCGGACCTCTACCAAGCCATTCTGTTTCTCCAAAAAGTCACTATCCTCCATCTTACTTGGGGAAATGTTTTTGTGAGGTACTTGTAGAAATTTGATCTATTATACTATCTTTGATAAATTCCACCCGAGACGAAGAAAAGAGAGATCAGGCTGCATTCTAATGCCATGGTACTTCTCTCATTGCCCTTGACATCCATTCCTGGAATCCTTGGGCACGCTTACTTCTTCCCTGCCTAAGACTATTCCTTTTAACTAGTATTTTCTCATCGTCTTCTAAAGAGTCCTCTGGCTTTCTTTTTTCCTTCCCTCTACCTTCTTTGTTGCAGGCATCACAAGCTGACATCAGTTGTTAGTATGCTTCCTGTTCTTCTAAGCTTGACTTTTTCCAAGTCATGGCCTGGGATCTTTATCATAAACTTTATTCTTACTGGAATCTTCTCCCCAAGCAAACCTCTACTTGGGATCTCTTCCACAGCTTATTTTCAATTTTTCAAAATGCTTACAGGAAGCAAGGTAAGCTTGGAAAGCAAGTCTTGACATTCAAAGCATCTTGGAATATTCACCCCTACTGGGTTCTTATTCCCAAGATGTTTGCTTTTCTTTTCTTGTTAGCAGAAGGCTGGATTGGAAAAAAAGGAACGCACAATACGCTTGCTGATATTGGTCTTATGAGACTGATACTTTCATGGGAACAGCCTGTTTGTTTACAAAGAGTGCCTTCAGGGTGGTTACCATTGGTGGTTGCTGTGGCAGCTTCAACAACACCATCAGCAGAGATTCACCTCCACCCTCTCTTTTCACCACATTTCTTTCTCCTCCTCCCATTGCCCAGACCCTAGCTATGGGGAAGTAACAACAACAAAATAAATGTTATCTAGACACTTTTTGTCAATAGAAAAGCTCATTTGCAGTAGTTAAGCCTGTGTTTGCAAAATTAAAGTCAGCTACTTGCCTCCATTTCTAAACGTCTCACTCTGTCAAAGCCCAAGATAAATGAATCTGTTCCACATTCAATCAGTCTTACCTTTGACTGAGTCCGTGACACCACATAGTACCGTAGAAAATTCCAGTTTCACATGGACACTGGGAGGGGAACAACACAGACCAGGGCCTGTTGGGAGGTGGGGGCAAGGGGAGGGAACTTAAAGGATGGGTCAATAGGTACAGTAAACCACCATGGCACACGTATACCTATGTAACAAACCTGCACGTTCTGCACATGTATCCTGGAATTTAAAGTAAAAAAGAAAAATAAAAGTAAATAAACTTTACAAATTATATTTAAAAAAAAAATTCTAGTTCCTACCTTTCCTGATCAGCTGATGGCTTAGTGACCCCTGTGGCTGACACCAAGGAAAGCTCGGTGTGGTAAGAGTTAGAATGAACAAAAAGTTGGCTGTTACTGTGTAGTATGCCTACTTTCTAGTGTGCCTGAGGATAAAATGAGCTCACAGTCTCATTACTTGGTCTTGAATGTGATATCATACCATCTGATTGGCTTTATCCTTCCTCTTTTTCCTTCCCAGTCCTAAACTTCAACCTATTCAACCAGAATAAACCCGAATTTCATATCCTTGTATCAATCGAAAGTGGCCTCTTGAATTTAAAACTGTAAACCAAAAGTTCACCATGCTGCACCTGGGTCATTTTGTATTTGACTGCTATAATACTGGCAATAGCTGAATTATCCTGAAAATAGTGCAAATTGGACTAATTCTAAAAGACACCCTGAATACAATGCTTTGGACTCTGGCTCTTCCTAGAAAGAAAACTTATTCAGAGGGATTTGACTTCTAATGTATTTTTAGCAGCTTAAGGGAATATAAGTAGAAATGTTATAAAACAAATCACCACTTTAGTAGGTCAAAGTCCTGCAAAGCTATGTCTTTCATGACCATGACCTGCCAGCTCTTTCCTATCACATGGAGAAGAGAGGAAGATCGCCATAACTTCATGCCAGTAAAATATAATGACTGAACAATTTAAAGACAATCACAAGAACCCAGGCAGTCAGGCCTTTCAGTTTTAAATGACTATGAACTCATTTAAGCATTTGTTCACAGAGGGCCAAAAGTCTATGATGGATCATGCAAGTCAGAGCTAAGTAATGGTTCACCATGGTCTGGTTAATAGTTAGACAAGCTGTTCACGTTTGATGAGGGTTTTCTTTTCCATTGCTATAATTGTATGATAATTAACTCAACAGACTTACATCTCATTTGGGGGAAATATGTACATTTTGAAGTTTCAGGATTAACAGACTCCACATGCCAAGAAAAAGTCTGAAATCACACTGTAGTTCTCCCACACAGCCATAAAGATCGGACCACAACGTGTGTGCCTTGTGAGTTTTTGTCTCTAAAGGAGCTGGTGAGTTTCCTTAGCTCTGACTTCTTTCAAAGGCTCTATGCACAAAAGTGCTCTATCCAGACATCTGTTGATAGATTAGAATTGCCAAGTGGCAAACAGCATGAACATCGAATGACTCTGGAGTTCAACTTGAGATGGAGCACATGAGGCTTCCCTAAAAGAAAAGGCATCCATTAATATACACACAACCCCATGATCAGGTGTTGTACATAATGAAAGGAAATTCTTTTAGAGCAGATGGCAAAGTAGCAGAGTGAGTGTCCAAATTAAGTCATTTATAAATTGGCCATGCTGATAACCCTGGAGATCTTTTCTTTCCTCTGACCGCCTATAAACTTATCCCTACCACACATCACAGCTAATAATCATTTACTGCCTCATGGTTATGCTAATTTCTAGAGTTCCTTAGATCTTTAAAGAGTGAAGAAAATTTAGAACGGGGACCCATCTCTGTTTCCTTCAAATCTTGCTAATTCATTGTTAGTCCATGATGCCTAATACATGTGTAGAATGATGTGAGCTTTCCTAAGAGGTCACCCTTGATGGCCAGTATTGGTAAGTTGTTTCTACTCTGACACTCTGGAGCTTTTTGAACTTAGAAAAACATAGGACTCATATTCACGTATTAGAATTATTTTCTTTGTTCCACTACCATTCATGAAGAGTAAGAATTGTGTGGGTATTATTATATCCCTAAATTCCAGCAACATGCGAGTCTACAATTTATTCTTAATAAAAAGTTTTGAATGATCAACCACAATTACCTTTCTCTTTTAGCAAACAGTAAGAATGATAGAAACATCCTTGATAAACTGGGTGTGGCTACCAATTTGTCTTCTATCTAAAACAGAATTGTTTTCCTGACAAGTTTCAGTAGTTCTGTCACATCACGATTTAGAAAGTTCAACATATTCCCTTAGAACTTTTAGAGCATGTTGGGGTAGGAATGAAGGGGAGAAAATTGTAAAATTTCCGAAAGGCTAGTACAATCTTGCTTGATGAGGCAGATAGCAAACAAATTATCTCCATTAACTCTTGTTCATTGCTAGCAACACCTCTCCTGGAGTCCTTTGGATCTTAGACTCACGAGTGGGACAGACAATCAAAACATGGTTGGTTGGCTGGGCACGGTGGCTCACACCTGCAATCCCAGCACTTTGGGAGGCCGAGGCAGGTGGATCACGAGGTCAAGGGATTGAGATCATCCTGGCCAACATGGTGAAACCCAGTCTCTACTAAAAATTCAAAAATTAGCTGGGCATGGTGGCACATGCCTGTAGTCCCAGCTACTCGGGAGGCTGAGGCAGGGAGAATCGCTTGAACCCGGGAGGTGGAGGTTACAGTGAGCCGAGATCACATCACTGCACTCTAGCCTGGCGACAGAGCAAAAAACAAACAAACAAACAAACAAACATGGTTTTTCTCTAGATACCTAGTATCTCTTACTGAATTCCTTGATTTGGAGGTAGCTTAATGTTCTGGGACATAACTATGTTCTATATTTCCTCTTCTTTCACTACCTAGCTACTCCTGCTGTCACACCATGAATTTGTTTCTCTCCCTTTGAACTTTTCCTGTCCTTTACCTATTACCGCCCTATTCCAGCAGGGAAGCTCTTCTCTTTCTCTCTGTTCCAAACCTGAATACAAATCTCTCTCTTTAGTTCTCCTTAGAATATGTAAAACAAGCTGACATTTTGAACAGACAAAGTTATAGAAAAATAAGCAGATCAAATACAGGCTACATAGTTCATCTTAGCAAGTATAGTTTTGATTTTATACATCCTAGGAAATGCAGTGAAGAGCCTTCACATACCAAATTCCCTGTTCCTAATATAATTGCATTCTTGAAAGTGTTTGGCACAGTCCTCACCACAGTCCTTCCTTCCAAGCCTGGCTGTCAGCCGTGTTACCTGAGGCACCATCTTGCCTCTCCAGCACCCACATGTAGAACTACTTATTTATTATATCCTTCCAAGGATAAATGCCAACACATCTAGTGACAACATTTGCTGGTTCAAAACTTACAGACACCCAGGGCCTTTCCTCTCAGCTCCTGTTTCGTGGTGGTGAGTCTAGCCTGGTGCATAAATAATTTGCAAGGAAGTATTTCCTGATCCTGCCTGTGATCCCCTTGAGTAACCTGATCCTTCCACTCTGGATAATCATTAATTCATTACATATCTAGATAATTTTAAATGACTCACTAAAGGGAGCACCATCACCTGTATACATAGAGAAGTAATGTCTCACTTAACCATCTAACTGTACAGTTACTAGAATGTACTTAACAATAAGCACAAGCACTACTTTTTTGAGATATATTGGGTTTATAGACACTTAAGTAATGGTGCTTACAGTGTTCTACTGATCATTCTACTGAGTTAAAGGACTGTAAGTATTAAATATATGACTGCCTATAGCAGTAATCATTATACTCTCTACATACTTGTTTATGTATCTGTCTCCCTAAAAACCAGGAGCCTCTTGAAGTCAGAGATTATGTCTTCTTTTAAATGTTTTATTCTCCCGCACCAAGCACAGTCTGACACCTAGTTAGCCCTCAGTAAATGTTTGATTAGCAAATGAACATGCAAATTAGGTCTGATACAAAGTAATTTTTGCTTTCTAGTCAAAATATTATTCCAACTTAAATTACGAAAAACAAATTCAGGTAAAGCATCATGACTGAGTGTCCTAAATGTATGTGGGAGATGGTATTATCTTAGGAATTCAAACTTGAGGATGAAAATCTGGATTTGAATCTTGCTCCTACCACTAATTAGGGACATCATTTTTGGCAAGTTTATTAACTTGGCAGTTTCCTTGTGTGAAAAATTGGGGTAATTATACTAATCTCATATAGCTGTTAATAAAATAATGTTTGTAAAGACCTTAGCACAAGCCTGGCACAGTAAGCATTTATAAAATGGAAGCTTCTGTTGTTATCAGTGTATCATTGTAACAATAGCACAAATGACACTGCTGAAGAGGCTCTTGATTAAGAGATGCCTAGAAGTCTAAGCAAATCATTACCTGAGGCATTTGACTACAGATAGCTGAGTTCCATACCATGGATTTAAGTTCATAGTTAAATATGTAATCTCTAGAGACATTGACAAGAGCCAAATGAAGACTCTTAGGTGGAACTAGGGGTTTTGAATGGACAGTGATGCATGAACCCAGCAATGAGCCCAGAACAGAAATGTTATCTGACCACATAAAGACTAGGACCAGTAGAGACAAAGAGCAATGACTCATGGTCCTGCAGGGAGAACTCATGCTCAGAAAGGGACACCAAGTCTTCATGTCCAAGGCAATGGATTCATACTAAGTCTCATCAGATATAGAAAGTATTTCAAGTATTGGACTAATACGGAAGAAGCTAAAGAGAACAGAGTTAGGTCAGTAGAAACCAGCCTGGCACAAAGCCTGCAGTGCCTAAGGAATGACCATGGCATTGGGGTAATGGTCTAGAGCTAAAGTTGGCCAAAAGAAAATCCTGTATGGTGAGGCTCTATGCATATGACAAACACGTTGGGAGTCTGTCAAACTAAAATCACGTTCAAAGTAAAATCATGTTTGCATGACCAACAACAATGCATCAATCAAAACGTACATCCAAGTCCAGGATGTAGTGAGAAATCGGAAATACATGATAGCATCAAATGCCTATAGCAGTATGATACAGCAGAAAGGCTCAAGAGGAAAAATTTGAAAGAAAATGCCACAGACAAACAAAGTTATGGACATATACCATGACCCAGGGCTAAGTTGACCTAAACAGGCATGTTCTAGGATATATTCTTCCTTGTATTAAATGTGAAAGAGGGTCCAGTAAAGAAATTGTTTCTGTGCTCAAGTAACTAAGAAAAGCCACGTGCTAAAGCCCTTTTAGGGAGGTACATTATATTAGCATATTAATAAGCTGAAAAGTCTTGCTAAAAAGCATGCATGTATTTATTTAATCTAACACTTCTCAATCTTCTAGGGCCACTCTTTGCTTTTCATAATACTTAATATTCTCTGAAGTAACTTTGGAAAATGCTAGCCCCAAACCACCCATATTATAGTAACTACTTGCATTTGATCTTCAGTTTCCTCATTTTGATAACAGATACCAGTAAACACCATGACAAAGTGTAAGGATCAAATCAGGTAATGTATAGTAAGCACCAAGAAAAGCACCTGACATGTTAAGTGCTATTTAGAAACAATGAAAGTTAACAAGAAGAGTTATTGAGAGTAATAGTAGCTAAGAAGAATAATATTCCCATTAGAAATAGTGTATCTTTGAAATATTAAAACTAATACTCATTGGATTATTTCAGCCAATGTCTTTTTGTGTCTGTATCCTTTCTCCAAGAATATTTATCTTTAGATCCTCTCTCTGAGGTCTCATGTTATAAAACATAGTATTAATCATTTCTTGTTTCCTCTTCACAACAAATTGTCAGTCACTGTCAATCTTTGTCAATATCTCTCAATTTCTGATCACTGTCAATTCTCAGATCTCATCTATGTGGCCACCCAACTTCTGTCTTGTTTTCTTCCAAAAGCAGCATCATTTTGAGTGAAAACTGAAAAACAAAACAATACAACCCCCTCTTCCACCCCGCACACAAACAACATAACTTACCTATTTTCTTTCATTTGGATTTTCAACAGGAATGAAGAATCAGATAAAACTAAAAATCTTAAAATTGAAACTCAGAGAAGAATAATAAAAAGGAAGGATCCTCCTTCCCGCAACATACATATCTCAGTGACACCAAAGTCGTTACAGGTCTTGCACAAGGTTGAGTTCTAGAGAGTCAATGTTGAGTTTTCAATAGCCCTGGGCTTCTCCCTAGAATTTGACATTCTTAAATCCACCTTCCTATTTGGTATCTCCAGCTGGATATCAAAACTAAATTCTTGATAGAGCCCCTTGGCTACCAAATTCCTTGTTCCACAGTCATTCAGTAAATGCAGTAAACAGCACCCCAATCTTATTGCTCACCCAGAAGGCTCGGGGTTATCTTTGACGTTGCCCTCTCTTACACACCACTTCCAGCTCTGCAGCAAAGCCTATCAGTTCCATCACTAATATATGCCCTTGACTACTGTGCAAAGCCATCACTATCTCTTCCACAGATGACTACACTTTCCTCCTAGAAGATATATCTCTGCTTCTACCCAGTGATTCTTCTAACATGTTAGTCCTCTAATGCAAGCCTCCCAGAAGCTTCCTGGCTTACTCATAGAGTTATTTAAGTTCTTCCTGGGGTCCCTGAGGGTCTGCATTCTCTATCTTCCCACCCCACCTTGTCACATCTCTAAGTCTCCTCTCATATCTTTTTCTCTTGTCTCTGGCCTTTTTGCTTCCTCTAGAACATTCAAGAATGTGCCCGTCTCACAGTGAGGATTAAATGATTAATACAAATAGAGAGCTTAGGTCTGCATAATATTTATTGTATGTCTTAATATGTTAAGACTACTATGTCGTTTTTTTCTTCTCTGTATATTTTTACCACATCATGTACCATCTTACTATTTTATAAACAGCATTGAGGAATGCTGCTACCTCAGGGCACTTTCTCTAAGTATTCCCTCTGCCTCAATAGTCTTCCCCTGGAAACCACATGGTCTGCAGCTTCATTGTCTTCAAATCTCTACTAAAATCATCTTATCAATACATCCCTCTCTGATTACACTGCATAAAATAGCACCTATGACACACAATGTGGTGAAAATATAAAGAAGCAAAACTAAAAAGTCATAGGAGCTCCAAATGGCTGTGAAACATTATTAATTGATAACTAACTGTGAGTAAGATGTGGATTTAGCACTTTATATGAATTGATTATTTAATCCTCATAACAGTTCTATGATACAGTTAACATTAGTAATTCAGGTTTTTCTATAAGAAAGTTAATGTACATAAAACTTACTAACCTGCATAAGGCCACATAGCTGAAAACTGATAAACCTAGGATTTGAACCTAGGCATTTTAAATTGATAGTCAATATGTTTATTTACACTACCGCCTGTGTTTCATGCTGATCTTTTCATTTTAGTGTACTTAGAGTCCATCTTTCTCTTATTCAGCAGTGTTTTGTAGGCACCCACTGTGTGTCATGCTTTAGTTCTAGGGAAAAAATATTGGTAAGAAATTAATTTGGAGAGGTAGCCAGGGCTCAGATCATATATGGTCCTCCAGACACTGGTGAGAACCTTAGGTGTTTTTCTAAGTGTGATGAGAAGTCATTGGATTGATATGATCACATTTGCAACACTCTGGTTGCTGAATGAAAAGTAGACTGCAGGGGGCAATAGAGGAAGCTGGGAGGTCAAAAAAGAGGCTATTGCTAGGTCCTGCTCCACAAGAACAATGTTGGATGGGGTATGGATGGTGTCTGTGAAGGAACTGGTAAAAACTGGTCAGAGCCAGGTTATATTTTAGAGGAAGAACTAACAGCATTTGCTGATGGATCGAACATACATCTTCCACATTCTTTTAAATTTTCCTGTCACATTCTACAATATGAATATCCTACTGTTTACACAGTCATTCCCTCTATAAGGCATACTTCACCCTAACCACCCCCATTGTTTTCAAATTACAAATCATACTAGGTTGTTTGTCCGTATTTGTGATTTTTTTAATGCATGAGTGATTGTTTCTATAGGGCTATGAAGTGAAATTTCTAGGTCATAGAGTACACAAAAGTTTAATATTTATACCTACAGTCAAATAAGTCTCTAAATGATGTATATCAATCAGCCTGTGCCAACTGTTGTTTCTATAGTCCACTCTTTCCAATGTATTGCCAATGTGATTTCAATCTGACGTTGAAAATAGGCCCGCTCTCTGTTTCCCTGTCTGTCTGCAGGTTATGCTGGAACTCAACCTCACCTGTACACCAGTGAACCATAAGATGGTCCTTGCTACATCACTAGCCTTCCCTTATCTAGTAATTGCAATGCCCAAGCAAATTCCCCCTTACTACTATCTTTTCTGGGCAAAGATGAGAAATCACAGAGAGAGAGGAGGTGTGGTAAGTTTCAAAAGAAATTGTAACTGCTGCATTTAGCTACCCGTGTAAATACCCGAATACAAGGAGAGCCCTCACAAGTCTGGTTATTTCCTTGTCAGGAAGTGTCTTTTCACAAGCCTGGTACAAGATCAGGCAGTGCCTTCAGGGGCTGTTAAGAACAGGTTGCTCTGTAATTAACTGATTTGCTACAATACAGTAGTAAGGCATGTGTTTCCTCTAACCTTGAATATAACCCAGTGCATAGGTGCTCATTGACCTGTAAGTTAAGAGCTTTCAAGGAAAAGAGATAACTGTGCCCAATAATCTTTCCTACCAAGCCCTCATAACCCTCCACTATCTTGCACACTCACCCATAGATTGCCTATCACAACAGACTGTAGACTTTCTGATAAACAGTACTTGATACTTTCTAAACTTACTCCTATTAACCCTTTCAACCTTACATGCCTGGAAGCCAAGCAGGCAGGGTGATATTATTCTAAGTTTACTGAGGTCAACTTGAGGAATGGAAAGGTTAATTGACTTGGCTGAGGTCATAAAACAAGCTACAAAGAAAGCCAATAACAGAATTCAGATCTCTAGAAATATTTCCAGTCTAGTGTGGGAAATGTGAAATGAAGTATATTTCTCCAACTGCACTGTTCTTTTCTACAATCTCCTCCCCCAGGAGCAACCTTGCTTTTCAAATTCTTCTTAGTTATATTACCACATGATGACACAGAAAATGGCACTTCTCGTATAAAGTATGAGAATCAATGGATGATGATGTCTTGCTGTCCAAGTGGCCAGCCTTGAGCCCCAGCCATTCCATAGCTTGCCAGAGTCCCTTAAAGGATGAAGGCTTCAGAATCTTTACCAACTGTAATCCCTTTGGGGCAAACCAATAAGGAAACATTCCTCATTCTTGTAAAGTTCAACTTTATGCAAAGAGCAATCTCCCTCTGCTTGAGGAAAGATATAAAAGTATGGTAGTATGCTCAGATTTGAGATTGTGTGTATGCTGGGGGAAATTCAAGGCCTGCGGTTTGTAGTGGCTCCTGAATGGAGCTATAGGAGGCCATGGTTTTGGAAGAGGTAGCTAGGAACAATGTCATAACTCAGGTAACGATGAATTACAGGACCATGAACATGGCAATGAGACAGAGAGCAGGCACTGATTTAAAATAAATGTCTTAAGAGGTGGTGACCATCTGTGTGGATTGTTGTAGCAGGAGTCAAGGATGTCTTCAAGATGGTTAGATTTTAAACTGCTCCCTCATGCTCCCTTCTCAATACTTCAACATACAATCTCAAATCCGACATAGTTATCTTTCTAACACAAAAAAATTAATCACACTTTCTGTAAAAGCTTTAATTTTTTTTTATCAGGCATAAGAAAAGGTCCAGACTCATTTCCTGGGCATACAGAATTCTCCAAAGCCAGTGCCTAGAAAATAGGCACCAGATTTCTCTCTCTTTACTACCTATCTCAAAACTGGCCTTCAAGTCACACAGAAGGATGATCATTCCCTTTCTAAAACTGAGTTCTTTTATACCTTCGGGATGGTCTTTGCTGTTGACTTTACCTTGTTCTTTGCCTGGCAAACTCCTACTCAAGGACCAACTCAAATGTCACCTCCAATTTAAGATTTTTCCCAAATCTAACAAACGTGTAGTTTCTCCCTCCCTTTTCCTCACATAGAACTTTGTACTTCCCACATATTAACTATGATCTGCTTATGTCTGTCTCTTCCATCGGACAATGAAATTTCCCACCAAGGTGAATGCTAAGAAACTCAGCATCATCATATAGTAGCGGTATATAATAGATATTCCATAGGCGTTTGTTGGCGGAATTAAATAAACACATTTTCCATGCTTGATCATATTTGAAGACTAAGAAAATAAGGATCTCACCTTCCTCCAACATCCTACTAGAAGTTGGCCTCAACGGTGCGTTGAACTGGCTTAAAGTAATACATAATCTCTTTTCTAACTTAAGATTTTAAGTGAGTTACTTAATATCTTGGGGCCATCTTTCTCTCACTTGTAGAATGAATATAGTAATTCACACTTTATAAGGTTGCTTGAGCATTCATTGTGACCCTAAGACTCGGTACATTCCAGGATGTTGAGTTAACCCTTCTCCATTCATGCTTTTCTTCATTAAAGCCTCTCTGAACAATAATGAAAATATTTATTCTACAATACTCATCTTCATTTACATTTACAGCTTATCTTTTATAAAGTGCACACATTTACTTCTTTAGTTTTATTTTTCAAAGGCAGAATTTTGCTCTGCCACCCAGGCTGAGTACAGTGATGTAATCAGAACTCACTGTAGCCTTGAACTCCTAAGATTAACTGATCTTCCCATCTCAGCCTCCCTAGTGGCTGGGACCACAGTCACGTACCACCATACCTGGCTAATTTTTATTTTTTTTACGGGAATGGGGTCTTGCTATGTTGTCCAGGCTAGTTGGCTAGTTTTGAACTCCTGGGCTCAAGTGATCCTCCCACCTCAACCTCCCCAAATGCCAGGATTACAGGTGTGAGCCACCACTGCTGGCCTTATATTTACTTTGGTAATTATTTATCTATGTGAACATAACACTTTTAAGACCATATGAATAGATATACCTTTATGTATATAAACCAAAATTTTGAAATAGTATTCCCACAAAATATATTGTTGTTGCTAAATAAATACCCATATAGACACAATATATAAATGGCTAAAAATGTGGTTATATTATAGTAATAACCTGAGATATATAATATGGAAGTTAAGAGGTTAGCCTAGAAGTAAGAAACATACCTGAATTCTGACAATGTCCCTTAAAAGACTAACTTGTGATGCTTCAGTTTCCTTGACTGTATCATGGATGTGATAAACCTATATATAACTCAAAGAGTTATCATGAGGTATGAAAGAAACATTAAATGTAAAGCAGTTGGCACAGAACCTAGCACATGTTAAACTCAATAGATGTTATTTGTATGGTTCCAATCATTATTATTATTTCTCTGGCTTTCACCCAAACCTGCTATTGCCAACTTCAAGATCTCTGATAATCTTACTCACCTATTCTGAGCATTCCTAGAGGGTGTCCTCACTGTGCCTGTGAACATGGCATCTCAGCCTTCACCAAATGGAGAGTGTAGGAAGAAGGGATGGTGGCTATTGGCGAAGAAAGTGTATGACTGCAGCAGCTCCACCCAAGAAGCTGTGTATCTCTTTTTTTTTTTGACTGAGTCTCGCTCTGTCGCCCGGGCCCTAGTGCAGTGGTGCAATCTCGGCTCACTGCAAGCTCCACCTCCCGGGTTCATGTCATTCTCCTGCCTCAGCCTCCTGGTAGCTGGGACTACAGGTGCCCACCACCATGCCTGGCTAATTTTTTTGTATTTTTAGTAGAGATGAGGGTTTCATTGTGTTAGCCAGGATGGTCTCGATCTCCTGACCTCGTGATCCACCCGCCTCGGCCTCCCAAAGTGCTGGGATTACAGGCATGAGCCACCACACCCGCCCCGTACCTCTTCTTAATCAATCTCATTGGTGCCATCAATGTAGTAATCTACCCTTCAACCCTCTACCATCCTTCTGCCCTCACAGCCACCTCGAGGCATGGCCTCCTCCTATTCTTCTGCCACCCGGGCCCTAGGTGTTCTCCTGATGTGCCAGAGTAACTCTGGGTTCTATGTCAAAAGTGGAGAAAACATTCTGCTACATCTGTTGTAATACGCTTGTGACACAGGCACAAAAATAATTTTGTCTTGTGACTCAATATCCTATAGAGTTTTCAGTGTGGGAGAGATCGAGGGAGCCTGTAGCTTAGGGTACAACAGGAATGATCTAAAGAATTTTATTACAATCACTGTTATTTATGTTCCAATAATAGAGTCAGGTTACTAGATACAGACAATGTATTTGTCTTATATTTCCCTTAAGAAGGGAAAGTCACTCTCATTAGCACTCCTCAGAGTCTCCCATCCCAGTTCTATGCACAGTGATTCTGAACCCTTGTGTGCCTGGGAACAGAACCCAAAATGGGCTAACATAAGATCAAAATCTCTTTGACATCTTGTCTTTTTCCTTAGAAAAAAATAATCATAAGAATTCGGCATCCTCTTCATGGCATTATGTGAATATGAAATACTGATATTCTTCCTCCAGATCTTTGAGTCCGTTTCATGGCTTAGATACCCTCTGCAATGCCACAACAACTTTAAGAGAACTCATATCCCAAGGTTGGGATCCCAGACCAGCCTTGGAATAAAGGAGTTCTCTCCCAGCAGATCCCTCCTTCATTAGTACTTGGTAGAAAAATAGATTTTTGGCATATACTTTCCACCCATTTTTCAAGCATGCCCTGACATAGCTGAATCCCAGCAACGAACACAATTTAAGGCTAAGCTTGATTCTCCTGTCCTCGAACAGATTTAAGCACTACTTCAGAGCCATTATTAGGAACCTCAGTTTTTATTATACCACCTGCCTGCGTATTTGCCTGTTAAATGTGAGGTTCTATTGGCTGAATAGTCAAGAGCAGAAGGTTTGCTGTGCACGATTCCTGATGTGAACTGCATTTCTTCAAAGTATGGGCATGCACAAGGGAAGCATTTAATAAATGTCTCTTAAAGATAATGACCTGCATGGAAGTATCACTTTATACGAAGACATTTTGGGTCATCCAAAGGCATTCAGGACCTTACAGAAAATAAAACCTATTCGATTAGTTCCCTTCATAGATTTAAGCACTTAAAAGTAATGGATCCATATAAATTACTTCATTCCCTACTCACACCAATTAAAATTTCCTCAGATGGTTCAGTCAGTGGCCCATATGTATTATAGCTCTAGTAACGCTCATCTCTTTCATAGATACAAGTCAACCATATGTAGTAACATAGGCTGTGCCAGAAGTACCAAAATAGTTTTTGAAAATGAATGCTTCTGCACTGTGGCTCATAAAATCACCTGTTAATTATAAACATAAGTTTACTCAGCCTAGTATTAGTTGAATGACATAAATGTAATTTCTAAAACGCAGGGAAATCAGCCGCTAAAGGGAGTCACCAAAGACTTAGTACAAAAGTAATAAGATTAGGCCACGTTACTATCATCTCCTAATCCACATGGTTTTCCAGGAAACATGTAGAGCTCAGTGCACTCCTCTGAGGCACAGCGGTACATGGCCTCTGCAATGGTTTTGCTTAAAAAGAACAACCTACCATAAAAAACAATGAAGCACTGATGCATGCTACAACATGGACAGACCTTGAAAATATTAGGCATAGTAAAAGAAGCCAGTAACAAAAGGCCACATGGTATATGGTTACATCCATACAAAATCTCCAGAATAGGTAAATCCATAGAGAAAGGAAGTAAATTTGTGGTTGCCAGAGTCTAAGGGAGGAAAGAATAGGAAGTGACTGCTGATAACTACAATATTTCTTTTAAGGGTGATGAAAGTTCTAAAATTAGACAGTAACGATGGTTGTATAACTCAGTGACTCTTCTAGGAACCACTGAATTGTACACTATAAAAGTGTAAATTTTATGGTAGATGAATTATATCTCAACCAACCAGGGTGTGGTAATAAGTGGAGCCTAGAAACAGGGAAGGATGAAGCATGATAAAGAAAGGTAAGGCCTGGTCAAAATCAAAAGCCTCAGAAGGGCTACACTGGAATTATCCCTTCCTACACAAGCCTGGAAAATAAAGTCCAGAATAATCTTTGGACCTTAGAGTTTCTATTCCCAAGATCCAAAAATCAAGTTACTGACATGTTTGTTTTCTGTTTTCTTTCTTTCTTTTCCCCCTCACTGGATTTTCTAATAATTTTGAGTCAGGTGGAGGGGAGTCTGCTTTTCTCGTGCTGTTCATTATGGAAATTGATTTGACCCTTATTTGCATCTATTTGCACCGCCATCAAGCTGATTTAGAATCCAAGGGTAGTTGCAACCTCCTCTGAAGCTGGCAGATTTGCTCTAAAAACAGAGCCCTGGAACTTTCCAACCAGCTCTGAAGAACTTGGTCTCTTGCCCTTTTGATTTCTGCACAGTATGGGCAGAGTTTCAGAGAAATACAACTAGTGGTAAAGAAAAGAAAGGAAACCTTTGTTGCCATCTGCTATAAATAGCCTCCATTCCCTTGCTTTCCCTCCAAGCTGCTAGTCAACCCTGCTGTCGTGGGTTGCACATCTGAAATAAATACATTGGTCCTTGGAGCAGGTGGCCCCAGGCCAGTTTGCAGGCTGCCAACCAGAAGCAGAGGTGTTCAATCTTAAACAATCCAATATAGCTTGAGCATGGCAATTATCCCTGTTGGACTGACTCACAAGTTTCTTACTAGCCTCGGAAGGGCAGGACTGCAACTTGCAGGCCAATGTGCCAAGGTGAGAAGAACTTAGGAGAAGGCAGAGTTTACCAGGTTTAGCTGTTCTTCCCTCTCTTCTCTGCTTTCCCTTTCCTTTATCCAACACCTGCTCTGCTGGGTTTCTTTATGTATCCAACAACAACCCCCATCCTCACCTTCCCTATGCACCTTCTCTATTGTCAAAATGGAAATCACTTTATTGCTGTTTATGATTGTAAAGTATTAAATTCTCATTGTAAAAGAAGAAAGATAAATTTATATAGAAAGAGAAGAAAAAAGGCATAACAATTAACTGTACTCTCACTGCAAAGAAATTCACTCATACTTCAAATGCATAGTCTTCAAATTCAAAGGGACTATTTTCTTTTTCCAAAATGAAACCTAAGAGACATATCTAATTTTCACTTCGAAATCCATCATGTGCCTCTTTCCACTTCAATAAATATAGATCTACACTACCATTTTTAGCAATCTCTATAAATGTATCCATAATTTGGGCAGTTAGTCTGTTTCTTCTATATATATATATACACACACACACACATATATATATACACACTCATAGATAATGTACACAGTTGCAGTTTTTTTCATATCTCCAAATTTATCCATGAGGCCCTCATTCTGTCCTCAAGTTTTCCATATTTCCTCAGTCGCACCTGACATCTGTGCCTTCTGCTGCCCCGAACTGTCTGATCATCACAAGTTATCCATCCCAGGCTCTACTCCTTAAGACAGTATCTGCTTGCTGATAACCGGAAAGCTGTAAGGAATAAAGTGAGCTAATGGGTTAATTGGTAGAGTGGCCTTTATTTAGTTTCCACAGATAACTGGAATAGGGATGGTTTTAGAAATAACCTGACGTGGCATTTCCCCAAGTTGTCGGTTCATAAGAACTTAGGTTGGGGTGCAGGGGCTAGGTTGAGTATTTAAAAGTCTGTTGACTTCTACCGCAGAGATTTCAATGTGATTAGTCTGGCATGGGGTCTGGAAAGCTGTCATTTAATAAGGATTCCATGAGATTCTTTTGATGAGTCAAATTTCAGAAATCCTGATTTTATCCAGTTTCTTTATCTTTAAAATGAAGTAATACAAGAGCAAATATATATAATTTGTCTCATTTACATGAACTATTACGGGCAGGACTTAAGGTAATGTCTACATTTTTCTATCCCCAAGCCTGTCATCTTTTCACTGCCTTAGAGCTATTTTTTCTAAGGAAAAATTGTACTAGAACTTTAACTTCTGATTAGAATACTGTAGCAGAAAAGATTTTTGCCTGGTACATAGTGATAACTCTAGAACTCAAAGTGTACTTAAGAAAGATTGACTCTGAGGCAAGAAATGGCATTTTATTGACACTCAAATCATATATCATGCAAATGGCTGTTTACTTCCTATTTGGGTGTGTGCACGTGTGTGTACATACACAGCCACATGTTGGTCTTAAAAATAATTAAAGTTAAATATGATTATAGAACCAATAATATAAGAATAAACCTTCTGTAGGGCTTTTTCTAGACTTGTTTCCAATGAGGAAAAAAAAAATACCAGTGCTAATGCAGAAAAACTGGATCTAATCAAAAGCAAAGTTTTTCCTTTATTAGAGTCTATCTTCATCTGTGCAGAACTGCTTCAGTAAGATATTCAACTTTCATTGAAAATATGTGAAACTCAGAACACACAGCCTTAAACTGATATTTATTAGGGAGCTACTTACATGGTCTGGTAGTCACCTCGGTCTTGGTGTTTATATACCTGGTAGAATTTTTTTTTTTTTATTCAAAACTTTACAAAGATAACAAAAGTGGTCATTTAAAAAGTCCTACCTCATGGCATAAGAACTACAATGAAGTTCTTCCAATTTCTGGAAGACTATAATTCTTCCAGTGGGAATAGCTTTAGGTAGCACACCCTGTTGAACACTTTGTGTAGAAGGATAGCCTTACTGACTATCATGGTACCTGCTATGGGGTGAACTATGCTTCCCCTTTGCCCCCAAATTCGTATATTGAAGTCTTGATTCTCTAGTCCTCAAATATGACCTTATTCAGAAATAAGGTCCTTGTAGATATAATTAGTTTAGTAAAATGAGACCATACTAGCATAGGGTGAGCCTTCCATGTAGTGATTGGTATCCTTAGTAAAAGGGGAAATTTGGACACAAAAGCAGACACACACACAGGAAGAATGCCAGGTCAAGACTGGAGTTCTACTGCCATAAGCCCTGAACTACCAAGAGCTATGAGAGAGGCCCAGGACAGGTTGTCTCCTAGAGCCTTCAGCGAAACATGACCTTCCAACCCTTGGTCTAGGACTTTTGGCCTCCAGATCAGTGAGAAAATATATTTCTGGTTTCTAAGCCACTCAGTTTGTGGTACTTTGTTACATCTGCCTAGGAAACTAACAGAGTACCCTTCAGAGCATGACCTCCAACCAGGTGATACATTTTAAGGCAAGGACAATGCAACAATGAGTTAATACCCATGACACTCACTGGTTTAATCATACAAAAGCTTAATGGATTTGGAGATCCTAATGCCAGTGAGAGACACCTGCAACAAGATACTGAGCCTGATTTTCTTGAAATAGAAGTTGATTCTTCCCCTCAGCTATTTCTTGTTCCTTATGCAGCTGCACATCAATGGTAAGACAAGGGTGTTTATGCTTGCACAGGTGGCTAATCCTGGGTCATTGGATTGCTGGCATCAATGAATACAAAGAGGGCCAGATTTCAAACATCAAGTGTCCCTAGGGACATCTCTTAATACTTATTATCTAATAGTAATAATGAATAGAAAACTGAATCTACCCAGTGTCCTCCTGAACTCCCACCAAAGACAAGATCACTAAGGACACAGACCTGTTGAAAGCATCCCCCAAAGGTGTGAGGAACCTGAAATATATGGTAGAAGATGGGAATTATTATGGACAACTTAAGCTTTATGACCAGCCATTAAAGCCAAACCAAAGCAACTAAATATTATGATTCTTTATGCTTTCTCATCTTCCGCTAATTTATATCATGACTGTTGGCTAACGTTTTAAGTTTCCTGTAGAAGAATGAAGAAATTGACATCACTTTCACTATGATATATTTAATAGTAATGTTTTTGTGTGTCTCTTATTTGGGCTGTACATGTTAGAGAACAAGAATAGTTGCCCAGGGATGAGAGGACTTGACTGTGTTTAGGTCATCTCTTTTTCTCTCTTGATCTGCTCATTTCTCTTCCACATCTTGTTCTTTGCTTTGGGAGGCTAATCTATAAAAATGTCATCAATGGACTCCCAGAATCTCTGGCTTCCTGTTAGAGTCAACAAATGGGGATCACTGGCTAGAAACCAATGAAAGGGAAAAAGAGGAAATCATGCAGTTTTCCTCACTCTCCCCATTAAGTCATTGTGCTTGACTGGCTATATTCTCTTTAGAAGATGAGAGGGCCTATCAAGTGGTCTTCATCTTATATTTTTCTCCTTTGCTTCCAGTAACTATTCTCTCTCTCTGCTCCTTTATTCCTAGAAATGTTAATGTTTGCTGCCTGCCCCCACGTTAATAGTCCCTGGTTATGTCTCTCTATTCTTTGTGGTTTCCTATATCTTTGAAAGCACTTTCTCTATTAAACAGTCTTCAAATTACTTGATTTGAGTGTGTCATCATTTATTTGCTAGGACTCTGACAGAAACTTTTGTTTAACCATATGTATAAAGTAAACAAAATTATATTTAGCAAATTCAAATTGTATGTAAATGAAATTCCCATTTTAATTTCCAATTATTCCTCCCTAACAAATTGATAAAAACCCCTAGCTGACAGTGAGTGGATTCAATCTAGTATAGATTTCGTTCTGTTGGCAGTGGCTGTATTTGGCTAACCCTCAATTCATGAGAATTGAGCTGCTCTTGTCCCATGGCAGTCTGCATTAGGTTGTTCTCTTCTTATATCCAGGACATTTTTATATCCAAGTTGATTTTTCTCAAATGTGAGTAGTTTTAAGTTTTACTTGGACTATCTGCTTATTTAGCTATGCTATCTCTAAAATTTGTTCTCCCTTCAATGTATTCTTGCAAAGTTCTACCCAGGTGTTATTTTATCCTGGCAATGGCTTCATCCCCACCTCTCTCCCTATATTCTTCCTCTCACTTTCCTTCCTCCCCTTTCCTGTCATTACTCTGTAATTGCACAGAGTGATGGGAGAGCATTTCATTCTGCCTGTCTCATGGAAGAGGCAACTTTCCTATTGGGAACTAAGGTCAAAGGGGCATGCCCCCTGTTTAACAGTGGCTGTAGCTTCTTAGAGGTGTTATTATTAAACTATCATATGTGTGATTTCAGATGGTTTCACTACAATCTTCCTGCTACTGATTTTATGTAGGAATTCTTTACAGAATATGTCAGCTGTTAACAACACACTGCCCTTGAAGCATTTTGACATAATAGATATTTGAGTCAAGAGGAAACAGTATGGTCCATGAAGCACCCCATCATCATCATAATCAACAACATTTTGAAGATAGTATATTTTGGGGAAACAACGTTTTGAATCATGTCTTGGTACCATAGGCACTTTTGGGGTGGATTCTTCCATTTTTATGATAAGCAAAACCTTCTTTTGGCCAAGCATGGTGGCTCACACCTGTAATTCCAGCACTTTGGGAGGCCGACACAGGCAGATCACTTGAGGTCAGGAGGTCAGGAGTTTGAGACCAGCCTGGCCAACATGGCGAAACCCCGTCTCTGGTAAAAATACAAAAATTAGCCAGTCATTTTGGCTCATGCCTGTAATCTCAGCTACTAGGGAAGCTGAGGCAGGAGGATCACTTGAGCCTACAAGGCAGATGTTGCAGCGAGCTGAGACTGTGCCACTGCACTCCAGCCTGGGTGACAGAGTGGGACTTGGTCTCAAACAAACAAACAAAAAATACTCTTTCAGAGACTTTGACTCAGAGCCTTCTTTCTCTTCTTGAGTTGAGGTCATTCAACTCAACTCTGTGAAATTCAGTATGATTCCCCTTAATTCCAACCCCAAAATATATCTGAAACACTATGTGTGCTTGGTACTGTAAGAGATTCAATAATGACTAAGTTGCTATCATGTTATTCTTAGTACATTTCCAGTCTCAATTTCACTTCTTCTTGCTTATCACCCATATTTATCTCTCCCTGATGTGCTCAGGTCCTTCATGCTATTCCCTGGTTGGCCAAAGCCTGATAGTTCTGTGTCCTATCCTTGCTTGGACCTCACGAAGCTAAAGCTCTTTTTTCATTATTTGTAAGAAAATAGTCCTACTCTCCATGCATTCCAAGCAAGACATCCCTTAATCAATGTACAAGATCTAATAAACTCATTTTCACTATTTTTCTCTAAGGCAAAATAGGAATTGGTAAGAACTAACTTGATTGTCTCTCCCTGGAGCCAAGTTTGTGTTTGGCTATAATACTATGGGGCAATGGAGTCTGCTATTAATTAATAAAACTCAAAGTTTCAATGGAAAATAAGTTGGGAAAAAGACCCTAGATAGGAAGGGCCCAGATGTTTTCCATTGATTTTCATCTTGCCAGTAGGGTTCTTTCTCCCACTGTTACCACATGGAGATTCTTTTTCCAGAGCCCTTCTCAGTGAAAACCTTAAAGGGTTCTGTGATTTGCATCTGTAATTGTGGGATTGGCTGTATCAAAGAGAACAAACTCAATGTGAAAGGTGATGCTGAGAAAAAAAATCCAAAACCATTTATGCAACTGTCCTATCATTCTCCTTCCAGAGCACTTTTTTTATAGTGCTTTGGGCTGTATTTTCTCCTACATGTATTGAGACATATAATTTGCATATAATAAAATATACTCTTTTAGATTTACATTTCCATGCATTTTGATAAACTTATGTAGTCATGTAACCATTAAAAGTCAAGATTACAATATTTCTATCACTACCCCCCGCCCCACCCACTGCCAAATTCTCTTGTGTTCCTTTGTAGGTGATACCCTTTCCTCACTCCCAGACCCTATCAACATCTGATCTGAAGTCTGTCCCTTTAGTTTGCCTTCTTTGAATGTTATATAAGAGGAATCATACAGTCTTGTAGCCTTTTGAGTCTGACTTCTTTCACTTAGCATAATATTTTTGAGAGTTATTCTGTTTCATGCTTTAGAACTTCATTTCTCTTTTTATTGCTGAGTAGTGTTTCACCGTATGGTATACCACAATTTGTTTAATCAAATTTAAACATATTTTTTTATGTGTGTGTATATATATAAATATGTATAGAGTGAGAGCAAAAGTACACCAGAGAGAGACAAACTGTAGCATTCCTTTTTAGGAGTCCACAAGATACCTACTCCTCAGGTGGTATATAAACTATGAATCATGAACCTCAGGTTAGAAACTCAAGTGTGACCCTATAAATGCCATCTTGCATCACTGTAATTATCTGCCCTCTTTATCTTAGCTTGACACACACTGTCTCCTGATGCTGAAGAAATCACACAACTGTGCAAACGAATACACAGTAGATGCATTTTCATTCATTTTAGTAAGGTCTGCACAGCTACACAATAATTTTGTTTATCACTCTGCTTAGTTCCATGTTTAATTCCCAGAGAAGCCAGTCAACAGTCACCATTTACAAGTTCTCTTTATCACCTCTGTCCCCTTCACTTCCAGCAGATAATCTTGATACCTTCTTTCTAGAGAAATAGAATAAATCAAGTGTGAATGAATTCCCCATTTAATTCAAACTTACGCCTGTACTGGTCCTTTCTTCCTTCTAATCTCAGACAGAGATGTGACTCTCTTTCAGGCAATGCTAATTCTTTCATCTGGGCTCTCAATACCAGTCTATCCTAAGCCTTGTTTCAGGAAACATCTCCTCCACCTGTATTATTAATGTTTCCCTCTTAAACCACTGTTTATTCTCAAGATATGATCATGTTTATCTTTTACCATATTAAAAAAAAACCTCCACTGTGTAGCTCACTTCTCATTTCTCCTCTTTCTTTATCTCACCCATTTCTCTTTTATTACAACCAAGATTTTTAAAATATGTTACTCTCACTGGTGCTAATGACTCTATTTTTCAATCCGGTGCCAATTCTGGTCATCCCAAGACTCCATTAAAATCGTTCTAAGTAATAAATAACTTAACAAATGGTCTAATTACAAAACAAATGAACTGATTATTTTTGACCTTTATAGTACCTGACGTCTTGGAAATATTTGATATTGTTGACTATTTCCTGAAATGTATTCTGTTCTTGTCTCATAAAGCAACACTCTCTCCAAACTACTTTATTAGTGTCCGCACATTTGTTGTGGTTCTCCTTGACCTCTTCTCCAACCAAGTACCACTGTGTTGGTGATATCCGGCCTCTTTGTTAAGACCATTTTATTCACAGTTTACCTAATGCTCCTGGGTGACTAAACTATGATTTAATCATCTATAGATAGATAAATAAACTACCTTCTCTCTATAAATTATAAGTCACAACTCTAGACTTCATACCAGTTCACTTTTAGGAGTTCTTCTCATAAGCCTCTCAAGTCCATCCTGTTCCAAATAGATGTCATCATTGTCACCTTTCCCAAACTATTCTCCAAACTTGTTTCTTCCCGTTATTTCTATTTCTGTGATTATTCCTATCATTTTCCTTATTGTCCAACAAGAAGCCTGAGAATCTCACTAAATTTTTATTTTTCTTAAAATTCCCATTTCTGAGTAGTCATTTAATCACTCATACATTCATCAATGCAAGAAACAGTTATTGAATGTATACCCTATGCCAGTCACTCTGCTAACATTTTGCTAGGTGGAATCTTCTCTTAGCTTTCACATTGCTTACAATTTAATGTTGCAGAGGTAACATGTTATATTTGATAAGAGCTTAAGGAGATGGTCTCTTAGACTGCGGTGGAAGAGTCAGAGAGAACTTACCAGGGGCAACCCTTGAATTGAATGATAAAGGATGAATGGCTTGGCTAAAGAAAGGAGGAAATAATAATCCAAGAAGGAACAGCGTATTTCAAACCTTGGCAATGCGGTTCTACCTCCTAAACCACTCATAGTCATTTCACTTTCTCTCCAGATATATTGCCAGAAACTTACATATAGCAGGTCTACCATATTTCTCATACTTTTAATGCAATTAAAAAGTCTTCCTAACAGGTCTCATTGGCCTCTCTTATTACCATCCTCCAATCCATCTTCTACACTGGCGCGAGAGTGATCTTTCTGGAGTACCAGCCTGAGCATATCTCTCTCCTACCTAAAATCAATCAGTAGCCCCCAATTTTTTCTATTTGCATCAAAAGACATAATGATTTAGCCCCTTACTAGCCTGGCAGGTTCAATGAGTGACCATCATCAGGCACACTATTGATCATTCAGCTTACTGAATATGCCAATGTTCTCATCAACTTTTGATCCTTTGCATTGTGTTGGTTCTTCCTTTTAGGAATTGCTTTTTTCCTTTTGTTAGACTGATAGCCACTTACACTTCATCAGGCTCAGTTACGAGCTCTTCTTATAAGTCCCCTTCTTATAAGAACTCATAGACCGAGTTCCTCTCAGTTATGGGTCTTGATGAAGTGTAAGTGGTTATCAGTCTAACAAAATATATTAGTCTATCCCTGTAGATGCTCAGGTAAACAAACATTACTTCCTTTATATTCCATAGCAACTTATGCATACACTTATTATGCCACATATTGCATCATATTATAACCATTTACGTCTCTATTTCCTCAGAGTTTTCTGAGGAAATAAAGATATCTTTTTTCATCTCCATATCCTCAATACTCAACATAGTCCATGGTATATTTATAAGCTGTTCAAATTAAGTGAACATGAATTAATGAATTAATACAAGATATTTCCATCGATTAATGAGAGGGATTTTTGCTGTGAAGCTGAGAACTTTTCTTTCCTATTGCCCTAAAGAGTTAACAATTATTTACCAAGTTCTTACTGTACTGCAGCCACGGTGTTAGAGGCTGATGATTTAAAAGTAAAAATGCAGTCCTTGCTTTCAAGAGGCTTATGTTCTATCAAAGAAGACAGACTGAACAGGCAACTACAAAATAGAATTGTTAAGAGATGTGATGAGGAAAATAAAAAGAATTATGAGCTTCTGAACAATTAGGAAATAAAAACAGAGTAAATGAGGGTTAAGCTGAGACCTGAAGAATAGAAAGGGATGGCTAGTCTAGACAGTGGGAATTATATGTGAAAGTCCTGGATGAAAGGAATGGCACAGCCTATCCAGGGAACTTATAGAAAATCAGTCTGGATAAACCACAGTAAGCTATGGAGAGTTAATCAGAGTTGAGATTATGAAGGGCTCAAATACTTCCCAAGGCTTAAAAACAGGGGACAGAAACGGGGAGATTATATTTTTAAAAATTCCACTAGCTGCAGGTTAGAGAGTATGTTGCAGGATGACAGAAGTGAATGTGGAAGTTTATTCCAATCATCCAGGCAGAGCTAATGGTGGTACCACAGGAACTCTGTCTTGTCCACCATCCTATAAGAAAGTGCTTTGTGATGATGGAGTGAGAAAAAAGCCATTATTCACTGAAGGGCCTCTAACACCCTGCCTTCTTCCCTGGGAAATGACGAGAAAGCAATGGCATGAGAGTCATAACTTAATGGCAAGAAAGAGCTTCTCTATCTGGCTTTATCTGAATGCCAGTTTAAATGTGATGTAACTCTCTATAAAACAAGGCATGAGGTGCTTAGGCTCAGAAATGCTGAGGGATTGGGAATTAGGCCTGAGCCAGATAGAAATAAGAGTATGTTACAGAATAGATCATGAAACAACAACAATAAAAGTATCTTCCACAGGCAAGAAAAACCTGCTCTTGATAGTCAGTTGAATAGTGACTGAGATGACTGGCAGTAAAATATGAGACTTTTCAAGTGGATGAAAGTTAAATTCAATAGGTAGGAAATACAATTGGAAAAAGGAGCTTCTATTCATGTACTTTCTGGTTGTGAAACAGATTTTAAAATGAAGCTTCTCTGGTTCTACATCACTGCCTAGCATGGGCACCCAGGCTGAGTCCAGATTGTCCCAAGTTGCTACTGTCATTTTGCTTTCTTAGGATCTGGCTCCAAGTCTTCCTTCCCTTAAAAAAAAAAAAAAAAAAGTCACCTGAACCAGAAGGTAGTATTTGAGTAGCTGGGAATATTTTCTACCATGCATTTCTTTCAAAATAAACAACTACTGTAGGGAAGAGCTCCCCCAAAGTCCCCCACTGCGTTCCTTATTTCAATGCCTCCCAGTAGAGCTTCCATTTGGTTCCATAACTGGAGGAAAATAATTCAAGTGTAAACCAAGCCCCCTGATGCTCTAACACAACCCATCCTTTGCTGTAAATATTGTGCTGATTTCATGAAAATGAGAGGTTCTCTTGTCCTGTATTACCAAATATGAAAATGTATGTTTTGCAGGCACAGGCTTCCCATAAGCCCCCCGTCTCTCATTTAGATGTTACAAACATGGCATGAAATCTTAATTCAGTGGTATTTACTCCAGATGAATAGCAATATAGGCATTGTAGTACACAATCAGTATGGAAGGCCCATGGCAAGTTCTGCTCGACTTGACTTCCTAGATATCTCTCCATCCCATCCACTGTTCTCTATCCTAGTGGCCAGTGCCAAAGTTCAAGCCATTATTATTTCTTGCCTGGTGACTGTAACTGACTGATCCCAGATGACTTTGCCTACAGTTTTGCCCCATCCAGTCTGTCCTCCACACTGTGGCCAGAGTGATACTTCTGGAATGCAAAATGAATAAATCATGTCACTCATCTATTTAACACTTATCAAAAGCTTCTCAGTGCCATTAAGATAAAGTCCAAGCCCTTCAGAATGCCCTTTGCAGCTGGGCATTCTGCCTTTCTTTTTTCCTTAATCTGTCATCCTTTTGTCTTTCCCACTTGATGTTCCAGTTAGGAAATGTGTACTTTTCTAGTTCTTGAACATAGTTTTACTCCTGCTCAGTGAGCTCTTAGTGACCATTTGTTTTTCACTTTAGATACTATTTTTAAAGTCTGTTCTGCCTCTTGATAAACAACATTAAGTGCCCTTTCGATGAAGTCACACTGTATCTTGCATATTATTGTTGTGCCTCACACTTGATCACAAATGATTTATTAACTGTCTGATATTTTTCTGCTAAACTGTAAACTTCCAAAGAAGAAAGTTTGTCAGTGTTGTTCACCAATGTATTCCCAGCACCTAGCATAAAAATGTGCATATTAATGTGTTAAATTAGTTAATTAAATCAGTGAATGGATAGATGGATGGATGGATGGATGGATGGATGACAGTGAGTCAGAAAGACAGTGTATTAGTCTATTTTCTTACTACTATAAAGAAATGGCTGAGACTGGGTAATTTATAAAGGAAAGAGATTTAATGGACTCACAGTTCCACATTGCTGAGGATGTTTTACAATCATGGCAGAAGATAAAGGAGGAGCAAAAGCACGTCTTACATGACAGCAGGCGAGAGAGCATGTTCAGGGGAACTGCCCTTCATAAAACCATCAGATGTCATGAGACTTACTCACTATCATGAGAACAGCACAGGGAAATGCATTCCCATGATTCAGTTACCTCCCACTGGGTCCCTCTGATGACACGTGGGGATTATGGGAGCTACAATTCAAGATGAGATTTGGATGAGGACACAGGCATACCATATTATTCTGCCCCTGGCCCCTCCCACATCTCATGTCCTCACATTTCAAAACACAATCATGCCTTTCCAACAGTCTCCCAAAGTCTTAACTCATTTCAGCATTAACTCAAAAGTCCACAGTTCAAAGTCTCATCTGAGATAAGGCAAGTCCATTCTGTCTATGAGCCTATAAAATCAAAAGTAAGTTAGTTACTTCTTAGATACAATGGGAGTACAGACATTTGGTAAATACACCTCTTCCAAACAGGAGAATTTGACCAAAATGAAGGGGCTACACGCTCCATGCAAGTCCCAAATCCAGCAGGGCAGTCAAATCTTAAAGCACCAAAATGATCTCCTTTGACTCCATGTCTCACATCCAGGTGATACTGATGTAAGAGATGGGTTCCCACAGCTGTGGGCAGCGCCTCCCCTATGGCACAGCCCCTGTCCTCATTGGTTTCAAAGGCTGGTGTTGAGTGTCTGTGACTTTTCCAGGCACATAGTGCAAGCTGTCAGCGGAGCTACCATTCTGGGGTCTGGAGGACTGTGGCAAAGGGAAATCTTCCCACTGGGCAGAACTGTGAGCAGTGTAACTGGTTGTGCACTTCTCATGGAAGGAGAAATGGCCAGATGTGCAATTATATACTAATTCATCAACTGTAGCCAATGGTTTGGCTGGGTGGTCAAGGACTTGGAAGAAGCATGATTGGGTAATTGGTGAAGAAGAAATTTGGGAAAGAGGTATGTGAATGGACCTCTCTGAGTGGTCAAAAACTGGGAAGACATTTGTATCCCATGCAAATATTCACCAATGGGTGACCTCAATAGAGGAGGGTTTTAATAATCAAGTGGATAGGATGATTCGTTCTGTGGACACCACTCAGCCTCTTTCCCCAGCCACCCCTATCATTGCCCAACAGGGCTATGAACAAAGTGACCATGGTGGCAGGGATGGGGGTTATGCATGTACTCAGCAACATGGACTTTTACTCACCAAGGCTGACCTGGCTACGGCCACTGCTGAGTGCTCAATTTGCCAGCCACAGAGACCAACACTGAGCCCTCGATATGGCACCATTCCTCGTGGTGATCCGACAGCTACCTGGTGGCAGGTTGATTATATTGGACCTCTTCCATCATCAAAAGGACAGTGGTTTATACTGACTGGAATAGACACTTACTCTGGATATGGGTTTGCCTATACTGCATGCAATGCTTCTGCCAAGACTACCATCCATGGACTTACAGAATGCCTTATCTACCATCATGGTATTCCACACAGCATTGCCTCTGACCAAGGCACTCATGTTGTAGCTGAAGAAGTGTGGCAGTAGGCTCATTCTCAAGAAATTCACTAGTTTTACCATGTTCCCCATCATCCTGAAGCAACTGAATTGATGGAACAGAGGAATGGCCTTTTGAAGTCACAATTACAACATCAACTAGGTGACAATATTTGCAGGGGTGGGGCAAAGTTCTCCAGAAGGCTATGTATTCTCTGAATCAGCATCCAATATATGGTACCGTTTCTCCCATAACCAGGACTCATGGGTCCAGAATCATGGGGTGGAAGTGGAAGTGGCACCACTCACCATCACCCCTATGACCCATTAGCAAAAAGTTTGCTTCCTATTCCTGTGACATTACGTTCTGCAGGCCTACAGGTCTTAGTTCTAGAAAGAGGAATGCTGCCACCAGGAGACACAACAATGATTCCATTAAACTGGAAGTTAAGATTGCCACTGGCCACTTTGGGCTACTCCTACCTCTAAGTCAACGGCCAAGAAGGGAGTTACAGTGTTGGCTGGGGTGATTGACCCAGACTATCAAGATGAAATTAGTCTCCTGCTCCACAGTGGAGATAAGGAAGAGTATGTGTGGAATACAGGAAATCCCCTAGGGCATCTCTTAGTATTACCAGGGCATCTCTTAGTATTACCATGCCCTGTAATTAAGATCAGTGAGAACGTACAACAACCCAATCCAGGCAGGATTACAAATGGCCCAGACTCTTTAGGAATAAAGGTTTGGGTCACTCCACCAGGTAAAAAATCACGACTTGCTGAGGTGTTTGGTGAAGGCAAAGAAAATGGGTAGAAGAAGGGTAGTAGGAGAAGGTAGTCATCAATACCAGCTATGACCACATTACCAGTTGCAGAAATGAGGACTGTAATTGTCATGAGTATTTCCTCTTTATTTTGTTAAGAACTTAGTTGTGCATGTATACAGTTGTATGAAGAAAATATCTTTATTTTATTTCCTTTCTTTTGCCTTTATCACGTTACATAAGATTTATTGACTTCATATCAACAATTAAGTGTTGTTAACTTTATGTAATAGCACTCAGGTTAAGGATTAGTGCACTTCCAGTTGTACAAAGGAGAGCTGTATAATGTTAGGCATAATTATGACCTTATTATTGATTTTGTTTGAAGATTATGTATTATTTCAGGAAGTGTATATGGGTTCAGGTTGACAAGGGGTGGACTTGTGATGGTTAATATTGAGTGTCAACTTGATTGGACTGAAGGATGCAAAGTATTGTACTTGGGTGTGTCTGAGATGGTGTTGCCAAAGGAGATTAACATTTGATTCAGTGGACTTGGAGAGGCAAACCCACCCTTAATCTGGGTGGGCACCATCTAATCAGCTGCCAGTGTGGCTAGAATAAAGCAGGCAGAAGAAGATGGAAAGACTTGACTTGTGGAGTTTTCCAGTCTTCGTCTTTTCTCCTTTGCTGGATGCTTCCTGCGCTCAAACATCAGACTCCAAGGTCTTCAGCTTTTGGACTCTTGGACTTACTGGTGGTTAGCAAGGGGTTATCAGGCCTTCAGCCACAGACTGAAGGCTGCACTGTCAGCTTGTCTGCTTTTGAGGTTTTGGGACTCAGACTGGCTTCCTTTCTCTTCAGCTTGCAGATAGCCTATTGTGGGACTTCACTTTGTGATCATGTGAGTCAATACTCCTTAACACAATCCCCTTCATACATGCATCTATCGTACTAGTTCTGTCCCTCCAGAGAACCCTGACTAATACAAGGTTAGTTCTGTCTCTCTAGAGAACCCTAATACAGGATTAATAAACTGTGCAATTGTACAAAGAATGTAAAGGAAGAGGATGGAGACTTGTATCCTCTCTATAAAGTGAGGATGATTAAAATAAAAAAAGTAAACCCTTATATTATTATGAAAGTTAAATGAGATACTTACATTTAGTGCACTAAAAACTGTGTCTGGCATGTTGTAAGCACTCCCTCTAACAATCTTAGCTATTATCAGTAATCATAATGTCATATGCTCAAAAATATGACAATAAATAGATAAAAACAAAATAGTAAAACATAGCACTAGTAAAATCTGGAAATGTTCTTGCTGATATATCTCTCTTGGCCTTAATGATAAAAGGCTTTGAGACTTTCTGACAATGCCCAGCATCTGTGGTCCTAACTCATCGGCATTCAGCAGGTAGTAATAGAATACAATGGAGCACTTTCTGCCCTAGGATCAAAATTCAAGCTTTATTACTAGAGTTGTTTCTGCCAACTTCCTAACCTCTTCAACTCTGGACCCTGCCTGTGTTCTGAAGCCTATGGCACCTTTTTGCTCCTGCCTTGCTTTCCCTGATCTTCCAGTCGTTGGTCCCTTGCCCGCCTACACTGGTGGTAGTTGATTAAATGGGCTTCTGCTCCTTACCCTTCCTTGTTTGGCTTGTATCCAATATGGGTCAATGGCTTAAGGGCCTGCCCCTGGGCAGTACACTGTGCCAAGACACACAGAAGAGGAATGCCACAGTGGTTGGTTCACATTAGCATAATTATCTCCTGAATCTACTTTTCGCCAATTCATCCTTTGTCTCTAACCAACCTATTTTTTAACCATCTCTTTATTTTTTATAACTCCCTTATAAGTGGCATTTACAACTTGATGTTGTCCTTTGTAAGGCTTTGATTAGCATTTTCCTAATGTGACATTTTCTTGGAAACTGTTTGCCTTTGTCCCAGGATCCCCCATACCAAGAAGCATACTTCTTCGGGTATAAGCCAGAGTTGATATACAAAATAATATTAATACCTGGTAAGGCAAAGGTAATGAGGAATCAAATGAACGTTGGCAACAAGGCCGGAGATGGATCCTTGAAGACCCCTATACTTTGACAAGCATTAAACCTTTAGTAGTGATATCTTGGGGTAAAGATTGCTAGTTTGGGTAAGCAGCTACTTACCATGAAGTGTAAAAGCATCCCAATGTTTAACATCTGCTCCTTAACAAAGAATTTCTCCAGGATAGTGTCTTCCAACACAAGCCTATGTTTTTCATATCTCCACAAGGTGTTTGTCCATTAAACTAATCCCTAAACTTAGGCACTAGGATACAGGATGTCTCACAATTAGAGACTATGCCTACACGTGTGCTGGCTCTTAGTTACCCCATGTGGAAGTTATCAGAAGCCAAATTACTCCCAGAGTTACTATATTTTTGAGGGGATGAGGTTGCTCAAGAAACCGAGACTTTGACTGTTAACCCCCTAAGCCCTTGAACCTGTGTGAATAAGAAATAAACTAGGAAAGTTGTACCTTCCTCAGAAGAGCATGTTCGCCAAGCTTACTTCAGGTGTGGCCATCTACATAATTAGCATATTTATCTCCCTAATCCTCCCAGATGCCAGGGATCCTCCTAGAAAAGACAGGGATGGGCAGATTGTCTAATAAAGGAATTTACTCCACTGCCAAGGCAAAGTCTTTGCTGTTTAATGTGTGTGTTATAGGCCAGTAACTTGTAAATAATTCCCATTGTTCCTTTTCCCAAGATGGAGATTTCACTGTAGATATCCTGTTCCCTCACAACTGTTTTTGTTTGTTTGTTTGTTTGTTTGTTTAAGATGAGGTCTCATCTCATTCTGTCACCCAGGCTGGAATGCGGTGGTGTGATCTCAGCTCACTGCAACCTCTGCCTCCCAGGTTCAAGCGATTATCCTGCTTCAGTCTCCAGAGTAGCTGGGATTATAGGTGTGTGCCACCACACCCAGCTAATTTTTGTATTTTTAGTAGAGACGGGGTTTTGTCATGTTGGCCAGGCTGGTCTCAAACTCCTCACCTCAGGTGATCCACCTGTCTCAACCTCCCAAAGTGCTGGGCTTACAGGCGTGAGCCACCATGCCTGGCTGGCTCACCAACATTTTATGCTGGATAAAGGGAACAGATAACTTGTTTTTAGCTATCAGTCGCTAGACCAGAACATCCACATCTGGATCTGATAGTGAGGAAAAGTTACTATGTGAATAAGAAATAATACTGCAATTATACTGCACTTCTAGCTTGAATAATAATAGCTTAAAATAAATGCTATTATGTGTGTTTACTTTCCATGGAAGAGAGATGAATAGCTTCTGTTAAAACATATCTATAGAAAGAAGGATATGTATGGATAGCCACTAGGCTAACAGGTGGACTGTGACAGAGACTATTGGTAATATCCTTCTTCCTTGTTTCACATGCTTCTAAATAAAAAGATATAAAGGTCGGAGGTCATATGTGAAAGCTTTTACTTTACTGACAAAAGGGGATGCCACTGGTTCTTTATCTTACCCCATTTTTCCTTACATAAAAGTGGACATGAAACTTGGTGATGTGGCATCCCTCTGATAACCATGAGAAAAACCCCCAAGAGAGATGAAGAGTTGCAAATCCTGGCACTACTACGCTACTGAACATGTCAGCAATAATCAATCTCCCGCTTCCTGTGACATGATAAATAGTTATTCATTTTGCTTTAAACCACTGTGAACTGGGTTTGCTATTGTTTGCTGTTGAAAGTATCCTTAACAGTCTTTGTAATGTAGTTGAAGTCTTCAGTATCACTGCTCTGGTAAAATCAACAGCAAATTTTGCACTGAATATCTTATTCTTTTCTTAGGTCAAAATCTCTGTTTCTTCACAGTCCATGTGGGATATCTGCTATCTGCCATGAAATCTGTCAGGGTGCAGTTTTGCAATAGTCTCAACTGGGCAAACAATACGAGGGCCAGATGGCTATCATGATACATCAATCTTCCCAGAAGCAAATTTTATAATACCAGATTTAGAAACAACAACAACAAAAAAGAAGAAAATGAAATAAACTATGAAGTAATAATTAGACATGAATAAACAAAAAAAAAATCATAGAACTTAATGCTAGCACTTGCAAGTATGATGCCCACAAGACATTGCTGATAATTATAGCATTATTTCTCACAGGTACCACTTAATACTGGAGAATCCTTCCTAATGCAAAGTTCTAGGCAGCTACTACCAATCAATTGGAGTTGGCGTATGATGTAAAACATAACCATATTTTTTAACAATTGCATCCATACATTGTACAGGTATGGTTCATGATTCAAACACAAATCCATGCTGATCCGGGAACTGATAGTATACTTTGGATATTGTAGCGGGTGGTAGGGTACAAGGTACTGAGTGTTTTAGTCTTGTTTTCTACCCTCCTATTTCCCTTCAGTCCTAATTGACTTTGCCATTTCATGACTACCTACTCAAGAAGACACACAGAATCTCATTGAATTTATTCAAAGCCCCATAATTATGATACTTGTACTCATTACTATAGCCAGCAAACCATCGATGTCCATTATATTGATAATTAATTGCTTTTATCTCTGTCCCTTTGTCTTTACAGCTGAACATTGAAACTTGGTCAAAACGATTCTTACTGTTATGTATAAAAAGATGACTCTACTAACCCTATACAAAAGATTGTTTATCTGTCATTTTGTAAAAACTACAGCTGTCATTAGAAGGAATTTGCTTCTAGATGTGACTTTTGGAACACTGCCCCTCCCCTATCCAGGAAAATGGATCTTTGAGTGACCTTCCATTTATCACTTGAAATCTATCTGGCAACTTACCTGAAAGGATGACTAATAAGGAGTGAATTATTAGGAGTTAATGCTTAACACTTTCTTGCCATACATGAAATGTACTTATTTTATCTAGGCTATATTTAAAAAGGGCTAAAATATACTGCAGAAGATACCAAAATAAAGAGAGATGTTATCAGGAAACTCAGACAAATTGCTGCTTGGTGACTTGAAAGGAAAGAATTACATAGGAGAAAAGCAAATGAGAAAGTACAAAGAAAACGTAATATAGTTTGTGGGGAACAAAATAAAGCATAAAATTCAGTTTAATAACGTTTTGGAAATAAATGTATGTACATAAAAAAAAAAAAAACTAAGAAAAAATGGGCTTCTAATTAAAGACAAGCCAGAAGTAAAAAGAGTGTAAAAAATATAGAAAGGTTGACTTAAAATCAGCTGATGTCATGGAGAAAGAATGAGCACAGAAATCCCAGTTCCCCATGTTATAATGACATGAACTTGAAGAATAACCCTAAATTCTCTCATTGTTGGTGATGCTGTGACCCCTCCCCAGGGGAGGTACCAAAAGCCTGCATGAAGCAAAAACTGGAAACAAATAAAGGAGAGTATTGTGATTTTGCATTGTTACTCATTTATTCACGTAATTAATGAGTTTCTATCAGTGTTAGGCACCGTTCTAGATGAGGGTATAATTAGTTAACAAAACCTCAAAACTCTCACCCCCTATGAAGCTTACATTTCCAGGAAGGGAGAGAGATGATACAACAATAAGAAAATACAGAACTAATGTCATTCTATATTGTATAATCATGTAAAATCAAGCCTGAGTATTTGACAACTTCTCAGATATCACAGATCTGTTGTTTAATGAAATCAGCCTAAAAGATAAAATTGTGTATTTGCATGTACACATCACCTTGCCTGTATTATGAGTCAGCATTTCTTCCTATAAGAAACCACAGCTTGGTAAAAGGTAGAAGCTCAATTTCCTAATAAAGAGATTTGTTTTACTAGGCAGGCTGTTGCACTGCATAGTAACATTGGCTTTAGTCCAAGGAGGATTAAACCCAGAAAGAGAAGGGAGTAAAGCAAGGTGTAGCAAAAAAAGCAAAACAAAACAGTACAAAATAACCTCAAAGAAATTAGTAACAATAATTAGTGCATTTGGAGATTATATCTTTTTTTTTTTTTTTTTTTTTGAGATGGAGTTTTGCTCTTGTTGCCCAGGCTGGAGTGCAATGGTGTGATCTCAGCTCACTGCAACTTCCGCCTCTCGGGTTTAAGTGACTCTCCTGCCTCAGCCTCCTGAATAGTTGGGATTACAGGCGTGCACCACCACACCAGGCTAATTTTGTGTTTTTAGTAGAGACGGGGTTTCTCCATGTTGATCAGGCTGGTCTCAAACTCCCGACCTCAGTTGATCCGCCCGCCTCAGCCTCCCAAAGTGCTGGAATTATAGGCGTGAACCACTGTGCCCAGGCAAGATTATATCTTTTTGAAAGCTAAAAAAATATATATATAACACTGAGTGAAGGAGTTATGTTTTCAGGTAAGGGCTACTGTTCTTGACGATCCATCATCCATCTGTCCGTCCATCCATCCATCCATCTGTGTATTCTAGAAGGAGTGAGCAACTCATGCAAAGACATAAACAAGTTTATACTCAATAGGAAAGAGTTACCTTGATATATGATTGCTTGCAAACTTATATTCAAGTCCTATAGTGTTTATTCTGTAGGCTTTGCCAATATAGCTGAATCTTAGGAAAAGACAAAACAAAACAAAATTGTAACGTAAGCCCTATTTGTCTTCACTTCAGCCTTTTTTTCTGTTACTGCATATTTCCATACCTTTGCATTTTCTTTTTAACACATAGGCTCGAGTGTCCAGTTTCTTAAAGTGGCTAGATGTCCCTGTCCACAATAGACAAAGTCACACCAAAATCCTAAAAAGAGAAAGTTTGCTTCCTATCAACGTCCTGACATACTTTTGCCATGAATGATATAGAAAGATTCTATAATAGATTAAAGGAAGCCCTGGGAAATTTGTGTTAAATACAATCAGTCTTACATAGACATATATCTTTAAAGTCGACTACTTGACCTTTTTTCCTTAAGACAAAAATTAAATAATGACCCTCTCTAAAAAAACATTTAAGGTCTCCCTTCGCTCAAAAAATAACATGAGCAAAACAATGGGACTCAAGCTCAACTTCGGTTTTGCCCACCTTGAATCCCTTTGACACACTTCCAAGTCTACCTTAACAGCAGTAGGAGCGATTCCATAAACTGGAGATTTATAACATATGACAAGTCAACCCAGATCCTTATGAAACTAGAAATGAGTCAGCAACATTATAGCTGCTTGAAATTCAGGGCATTTCAGAGTGAGGGGGAGAAATCTTCAAGAATTTCACAGAGGATGTTTTACTCTCTGAAAAATTGCTGAGAATTCTTCAGAGGCAAAGTGGTGCCTGGGTTTTTATTTTCCGTGGCTAGGTGGTCAATGAACCAAGGCTTTGTGAGCTGGGATCAGAAAGCTGGCAACAAGGGCTACATCATCATCTGGATATCTAATTACTTACACACCCCCTTTCCTAAAAAGTGGTTCACCTTCAATGAATCTCTACTTCTTGATGCAGGAGCCAGTTTATGGCAGCCTTGTACTGCATTAAGCCTTGTACTGAAGGCTCTCAATGAACTGGCTCCTGCATAACCATCCACATGTCTCCACTCCAGTTTTCCCACCCTTCCCCTCCACACCCATTGCAAATATCAGTGAAACTGAAAGCTTTTCATTTCCTCAATGGATCATGCTCAAGTTCTGATTATTATTGAGTTTATACCTGATAAACTCTTAATAAATAAAAATTATCATACATAATAATAACAAAAATAGAATTTCATCTCGAGTATCTACTTTGTGTTGGATACAAGGATATAAGTCTAGCACTTACCTATATATTTTGCTAATTTTCACAAAAACCCTGCAAGCAAAGCTAGCCTATTTTGGGACTCAGGAACCTGCATTTAAGAGGATCAGTAATAGGTCCAAAGTAATATGGCTAACACATGGCAGATACGGAATTTTAGCATATGTGCAAGCCCACTACTTCTGCTGCTTCTTTGACGTTCCAGATTCAGTTCATGGCAGCTATGTTGAGAAAGGTTTTCTCTGATGCTGTCTGCCCCTATAGAGGAAAACGGGGGCTTCTCTTGCCACTTGAAAGCAGTTAAGGACTCTGTGATGCCTTTATTCTAATGTCCTCACTGACTTACTGGTCTGTCTCCCCACCTTAGATTGGGAGCAACAACCCGGGACTCTTTCTTCTCTGCAGCTTCATTCTCTAGCACATGGTAGGTGCTCATGAAATATTTCTCACACTTGGCCTAGCATAAATGAACGAATGATTTAAAAGATGCTGCATAACTACTCAGGGACCAGGTAAAGTCCGGGGAGTAACCCTGTTAAGCCTTCCTCAGTCTGCGCCATCTGAAGCTACCTTTTATGCTATAATAATTTGCTGCAAAAACTAAATGAAATAACTAGATGTGGCTAAAAGTCCGGAGCTTTGTTTTTTCAGCCCTCACCCTCACCCCCCACCCTGACCCAATTCACCTCCAAAATGATCCAGAAAAACTACAAGACAAAATTATTGCCCTACAAGGAGGTTTATAAGGGAGCATGAAAGGCGCTGCTATGAGCCTGTGTGGAGGGAAATCATGATAAAGGCCATTAGGAGGCTTTATTGAATTGTAACCCGGGAGAAATGTGGCTGGATTCATCAGGCCGTGGTTAGGGGACCTAGGAGCAAATTTTACTGGCTGACCTTAACTAGAGAATTGATTTTTCTTTTCTCACAGCTCCCATAACAAGAGTGAAACAGAGAAAAGACTGGAGGCCACAGGGATGGAGAGAAGGGATAGCAGTTCTGTGGCAGCCCAGCTGGAGGGAGTCTTCCCTTCCTTCTTCAAGGAGAATGTACTCTATGTAGAGTGAGGCCTCAGGTAGAGAGGCCCCGACGGGACCCTGCTGAAGGTGAAACACCTGTATCCCTGGGTGCCACTGGGTTGGGAATTTCCAGACCGTATCAGAAAGCAGGTCACAGAATCGGGGTCCCAGGTGGGGACACCGTGGTTTCCTGCTTCATTTTTAAGAGTGCCAAATGAGGCATATGAAAGTATTCTCTCTCTGTCTCTCTCTTTCTTTCTCTGTCTTTCTCTTTGTTTCCATCTTTGTCTCCTTCCCTCTGTTCTCACTTTCTTTCTCTCTCTCTGTCTCTTTGAGTTTGTCAGGGAATGAGTATCACACATAAGTGCTCTACACACTTGTTTACCAGGTAATATATATTTTCAGCTCACTTAATGTCTTATATCCTACTGCCGTGAGAGGACTCAGTAGGAGTTGAAGGTAGCAATATCTATTTACATGAAGAAGCCCTTCCAAAGTATTCCACTTACTAAATAATGAAAACTCCTCTCTGGCAATGATGATTATCATAGAAGTTGCACAGTCATTTGTACTTTAAAAAAGATAACCATGATTTTTAAAAAAATGTCACCTCTGGTAATTTCTGAACTGCAACCATGACTCTTGATAAAAATAGCTATTTGTAGGTGGGGACCGTGAGCATCCAATGAGATAAGGTTCCTCCAACACAGAGTGCCCCAACAGAGAAATAATCATTTTATCAATGCTTGCTGCTATTGTTAGCCATATTACTATTATCTCCATTTTACAGATGAAGAAACTGAGGTTTAGAGGAGTTACAAATTTGCCCAGAGAAACACAGCTAGTGGAGCTTGGATTTGGTTCCACTTGGGCCATAGAAAGAATATACTGAAGTCTCTTAACAAAAGCCAAATGAGTGCAGAATCAAAGGAGCAGAGAGGTTCATGGGGCTACCTCCTTCTCTGCCTTAACCACAAGAGAATACCAACGGAAGCTTGCCAATAGGTTAAGTAAGGAAGGTCCAGCAGTATTTTATGGGGTGAGAAAGCAGCTGTTCTCTGGGTCGTTTTCACCAAAGGCCTCCCTAACCATCATCAGGAACAAACTTGCTCAAGCTGTGTTTACTGGGGAACTTGCTTTAACTGCTTGGAACTCAATTGCCTTCTGACACTCTATTCATCTTCCAGCTTATTTCCCATCACTGACCCTGATCTTATTAGAAAAACCTTGGAGAATATCAGTAATGACACCTGGTTTTGTTTTTGTTTTTGTTTTTGTTTTTGACAAGTTACTCCAGAATGTATTTAATATCTTAAAATTGTCATTGATTGAAACTAGTAATTTTAAATGAGCAGTTTCAAACTCATATTTCTCTTTTTTTTCCTTAATACTTTTTCTCCCTAGTCACATGCTTGATCTTTTCAAAGGTATCTTCCTAACTGGTCAACAAGCTATAAAATTCTGTAATGACAGAGGAAGATAGAGGGGAAATTTTTAGTACAGGTTTAGCATCCCAAATTTGAATATCTGAAATCCAAAATGCTCTAAAATCCAAAACTTTCTGAGGACTGACATGATGCTCAAAGGAAATGCTCATTGGAGCATTCTGGATTTCAGGTTTTCAGATTAGGGGCGCTCAAGCAGCAAGTATGATACAAATATCCTAAAGTCCCCCAAAAGTACAATTCAAAGCACTTCTGGTCCCAAGCATTTTGGAGAAGGGATACTCAACCTGTAGCACAGGCCATCTCCAAGTGCTTGAGTTGCTTCTGTCTGAATCTCTTACCTAGAACAGAGCTTAGCACATAGTAGGTGCTCAAGAAATATTTAACACATTATGGCAAGTCATTTCTAACTGAAACCTATTATTAAGACAATTAGAGGCTTAGATCTCAATACTCAGTTTTTGAGTGGGGCTTTTGTGAGCAAGCAAATGCCAAAAATACGTAGATAGAACAAGTGACTGCTTCTCTGAGGTTTGAGAGGCAATAAAGTTTTGTCTACTTCAAAAATTTATCTTTCTCAGAAACCTTTCCCAACTGAAATTTCTCTCTTTGACTCTGTATTTAGTACCTAAGGAAAGGTACTGACTTTGGAATTAAGAGCTATTAGGCAAGATTAGTTTATTTAATTAGCTAAGTAAGACCCTGGACCCCTAAAGGACAGGGATAGGACTGGCGAGACACAGTTTCAGGAAAGAATAAAAGGGTGCTTGACTAAAAGGGCAGCATGATTTGTTGCTGTTTGAACAGAGGGAGTGGGAAGGAGAATGCCAAAGGTAAGGGATGGCCACCTGAGATGTAATTCACCAACTTAAACAGCCCTGGCCCCAGTTCCAAAGGAATGCTATGTATTTGCTCCAAGAAGCTTCATTTGCATGATCCACAAGATAAATGTAACAGCATTAAAAAAAATGAAAACAAAAACAAAACAAAACAAAACAAAACATGGGTTTAGAGTGCAGAACACCTAATTTCGCATTCCAGCTCTATCACTTTTTAGCAGCAGTAGCAAGTGACTTACTGTGTGTTAACTCCATTTCCTCATCTGTAAAGTGGGTACAGCTGCTGCTCCCATTCTGAATTGTGATAAGGCATAATTGATGTCACAAATATTCTAATGTGGAGGCTGGTGCAGAAGAAGCATTCAGTAAATGGTGGCTATCACTGACAATAAGTCTTTTCAAAGTAATCTTTATCTTTCTTAATAAAGCAGAAATTAAAGAGGGAACTGAAAAGGAGCAGGAGCAGCAAGGATAGGAGTATTTACAAAGCATCTAATATATGCCAAATATCTATTCAATTACTCTTCATATACAAACATTCCATGTGAGACAATATAATTTGTATATATGAATTTTGCCTCCTTAACTTTTCTCACTTCCCTGTATCCCGTTGGTCCAAATTCTTCAGGTTTTTCAATATATGGAAATAGCGATGAGAAAAGGAAAAACAGAAGAGAGGAAGAAAGAGGAAGTTCTATGTAAACCAAAAACTTAACTGCTTGAGTGCCAAACAATGCCCTTATCTTAAAACTCGGAGCACCCCTTCGTGGAGAGAGGGAGAGTCCCACACTGCAAGCAGGAATCAAATCCTAAGGACAGCAGCCCACATAGCAAATGGAAACCCTATGTGCACTGGACCTAAAACTTTCATTCTAAAACTAAAGAGAAAGCGGCCATAGGGAAGGGTGGATCAATCAAATGACAGAGTAACAGAGTAAGGCAACATTATCTTATCATCTTGGGATATTCCGGAACAGAAGAGGTTCCATCCCTCCTGCTATTTTTTCATCACCTCTTCAGAAGTATTCAAATAAGTTAAGACAACTGCTTCACTTAGCATTTGGATCCATCTATTACTACTCTAGGGCTCGAGTGCTTAGTCATTTCTTAGCTCATGTCACTGCCACTTTGTTCTCGCATTTGACACTGACTCCAATAACCTTGTAGCATCTGCCCTCCCAATTCCCCTGAAAACCCTGAGCAGCCTGCTTCGATGAACGCTCCTTTGAATGTCCTTTTTTTTCCCCTCTCTCTCTCTCTCTCTTTTTTTTTTTTCCTTTTGACAGGGAAAAGAGCTATCGGGTTTCTGGAACATTCTTGAATAGCTAATTCCTGGAGTCCTTGTCCTCACTTCTTCTCCTCTGTACTTCACTGGCATTTGCTCCAAGATCTCCTTTTCAAACAACGTCCTGGCACTGAGCTGAGATTTCCAAATGTTAACTCCCTGGCATCCATCCTGTAGGTGTTGAAAGGATTTTTCCCTGATTTGCACACAAACCTTTTCATTTCGATGCATATCAGGGTCACCTCGGCTTTGTGCCTTGCCTACAAGGTGGTTTGGAGGCCATGGCCCAGAGAATAGATTAAAGGGATTTTTCTCCTCCTTTTCAGACCACCTCCCCACAGTCACTCTCACCTGGGCATCTGGAAACTCAGTCCTTCCAGGCTCTTATTTTTACCTCCATGGGCAGAATCCCAGGGTGGACACTGACCTACATACCAGCTTTTCAGACTCCTTTCAGGAAGGCCTGCAAAATTCTCCAGCAGCTTGCCTGTGCTGTTCTCATGCCCTTGCTCAGGGGAAAGCTTGTCTAAAGCTCCTGTGATCAAAGGACCTTTCCTTCCCAGGTGCCACTGTCAATACAATTTCAGCAGAGCACCAGGGGGCAGTCTACGTGTCTCCTCTGGGTGAAGGTGTGGCTTCACCTGCCTGATATCCATTAGTTTCCACATTTCTCTACCTGATTCTTAGAAACAGAATTTAAATGGAGCATAGTCAGAGGGGGAAAAGAGGGAAAGAAAGAAACACAGGTAAAGAGAGAATCCACTCATTATTCACTCATCCAGCCATTCATTAATTCACTCATGCATTCACAAAGGTTTTTTTTAGTGTTACTCTGTGGAGCTGGGAAAGGTGTTGGGGGTTCAAAGGTATAAATGACACGGTCTTTGCCCTCCAGAAACTCGAGACTCTGTCGAAGAAACAGAAGGAATTCCAACTGTGTATAAACAGAGCCTATTACTTAAGTAATTAACCAATGCTGAGGGAAGATTAGGGGTTGAATAAAAGCTTCCTAGAAGAAATAGTGAGTGAGTTGAATCTTGATGGAAACAGTAATTCTATGGTAGGCCTGCTTGGGTCAGTCAGTGACAAATGCTAAATAAATATGAACAAAATAGACTCTGTCTCTGGCATCCTGTAATGTAAATTCCAGAGCAGAACATGACAGGTGTGGTTGGGAGAAGAGAGGAGGATCACAGAGTCTAGCTGTAAAGGACAAATATGAGTTGCCAATTATTGATGTTCCTATGTGCCTGGCATCACACTAAACACATCATATTTAATCTTTACATTGACATTATGTAGCAGGTATTGTTATTTGCATTTTAAAAGTAATACTACTAAAATTTAGATGATAAACAACCTGCCTACTATCACATAGCTTATAAGTACTGGATCTGGACTTTGATCATGGGTATGTCTTACCCCAAAGGATAGACTCTTAACCACTCTGGAAAAAAACTCCCACAGCCTCTCTGACAGAGAAGGAAAGGTCGGGCATTCCAAGCAGAGGGAACAGCTTGTACAAAATTTTAGAAATATAATAGTCTATTCCACAAAACACAAGAAACGCAGTAGGAGTGGAGCTGTGGGGCTGAGAGCATGGTGAAAATAACTTTTGAATGAGAGGGTGGGGATCATTCAGGGATAAACTTATATGTGATGCTAGGGACTTTATGTTTGATTCCAGGAAACCACATGAAACTATCGGTAGGCTCTAGGCAAGATAGATAGGATAGAATGTTAGCATTTTAGAAGCAATGTTTTGATTGCAAAGTGGAAGATATAGTGAAATTGGTTGTAAATGGAAAACTGCAGATGAAAGACAATTGATTTGAGGGCTTTGAAAGAAGTAAAATAAACAAGACTTGGTAATCAATTAGATGTGATTGTGAATGGCAGGAAGGACTTGTGATGACTCCTAAGCTCTGGGCCACAGAAGTTTGAGTTGATGACAATCTCTGAAAATGGAAGAATATAAGTAGATTTTGGTCACAAAAAAGATAATGGGTTCAGATTGGGACATACTATGTTTAAACTTCGGGAGGAAACTCAAAAGGAGGTGTCCAGTAGTTGGTGAGTTGAAAGCTTGGGAGAGCGATTTCAGTTGGGGAAATAGATTTAGAGTCATCGCCCATGGTCTTAGGGAAGTCAACGTTACTGCAGCCAATGATACATGTCAAGGAGAACATGGACAAAGAAAAGAAATGTGATTAAAGAAAACAACCAAGGGAATATTTACATGAAAGATTCAAGTAGAAGTACAGAAATTAATGAAGGAGAACATAAAGGAGTAGCTAGAGTGGCCAGGAAAAGATGAGAGGTTAATGCACAAAGTACATTTTTTCATTTGCATAGCATGTCAGAATTGGAAACGGTCTCCCTCTTACTTTAGAGATGTAGCAGATGGATCCTGGAGAGGTAAAGCACATTGGCAAAGTAATTGCAGCAGGTCAACATTAAAGCCAGAACCAGAACCCAGAGCTTCTGGTTCCAACCTGGGCCAGAGCCTTTGTGTTGTTTTCATTTCCCTTAGCCTCACTGTCTAGAACAGTGGATGGGAAGTAAAATAAAATTTTTTTAAAATGCATTATTTTTAATTTTTTTACTATTTTAGAGACAGAGTCTTGCCATGTTGCCAAGGCTGGAGTGAAGTCTCATAATCATGGTTCACTGTGAACTCGACTTCCATGGCTCAAGGGATGCTCCTGCTTCAGCATCCCAAGTAGCTAGGAATACAGGTGTGTACCATCATACTCAGCAAATGTTTGTATTTTTTGTAGGATTAGAGTCTTGCTGTGTTGCTCAGGCTAGTCTTAAACTCTTGGCTTAAGTGATCATCCCACCTCAGCCTCCCACAGTGCTAGTATTACAGGCATGAGCCACCACACCCAGCCAAATGTATTCTTTGACCCCGAATTTTATCACTAGTTTCCATTTTTTCAAAGACATTTATCTTCTGGGCCACTAATTATGAAAAGGGAGCATGACCATTGTTTGCCAGATCGTTTTTGATAGATTAACCTAAGAAATGGGTTAGATCAACCCCACAAGTTGGCTTTTTTTCCTATTTTCTATTGAGGAAACCGAGGCTAAGACATATAAAGGAATAAATGCCCTAGAGTCCCATAACTAGGATAGACCATTATTTCATTGTCAGGTTGTCCTAATTATTTCTCAGTCAACCTCTTGGGGATTCAATGCTGACTCTATATGCAAACTACCCAGAAGAAACCATTTGGGGGTATTTGGGGGTAGAATCTTAATAATTAGAAGGGGGATAGGTTGATTTTAAAACTTTGTTCTCTGTACTAGGGTATTTAGATTAGGTCTAAAGTAGGGCCATAGCTTTGGGGCAATTAGCAATATCTTTTTGTTTTGTTTTGTTTTTTGAGACGGAGTCTTGCTCTGTCACCCAGGCTGGAGCACAGTGGCTCAGTCGCAGCTCACTGCAACTTCCGCCTCCCAGGTTCAAGAGATTCTCCTGCCTCAGCCTCCTGAGTAGCTGGGACTACAGGCGAGTGTCACCATACCTGGCTAATTTTTGTATTTTTAGTAGAGATGGGGTTTCACTATGGTGGCCAAGCTGGTCTCGAACTCCTGACCTCAGGTGATCCACCCGCCTCAGCCTCCCAAAGTGCTGGGATTAGCGGTATCTTTTAAGTAATGCCAGTAAATGAGAACTAGCTCCATCATCGTTAATGGAGGTCGTGCTTTCTACTTTCAGGACAAGTCTATCATTGTGCAGGGCCCTCGGCTTCCTGTGGTGGAAATGAGTTAATGTAGTCACAATATGACATGCTATTTTTATTCCTTACCCAGATCAGCCATATTCTAACAATATACTTCAAAGTACGGCTGATGGAGGCTCCACCTGAAACCTGTTCTCTCAGATAAGTATCTTCATCCCATTCATCGTTTCAAGAAAAAAAAAAAAAAAAAAATCTTACAGCACGGCAGCATTTTCATCTGCTTTGGTTTCAGCCAGAGATAAACTGTTCCTGCTGCAAAGTAATTAATATCAGTCGCCTGGAAAGCAGAAATTGGGAGACAACAGGCTCCTCTTTCTTGATAAACAGATTGTTGGGTAAGGTATGCACATGGATGTGACAATTCATTTGGCCATAGAAATAGCAGAAATGAGACGTTTTTAGACAGATATTTGGAAGGCATGAGCAAATATCCCCAGGCTTCATCCAATTGAGCTCAGATGAGTCTTTTGCACTAGGTTTCGAGCTTCTCTAAGTCCCTAGTATCAGCAGAAATCTCCAGACCCCCAGGGGCATGCCCTTAAAACAATACACAGAATCAGTACAATAATGACCAACTCCTGGGAAAGCTGGCTCTGTGCCCCAGTCCTCTGCAGCCCTCCTTTCCTGACCCAACTTCCCATGTGGCTAAGGAATCAAAAACTTGGCCTGGTTGATGTGTAATCCAGGCAATCAGAAATTAGAACCATGCAGCTAGGAAAGAGGAGCAAAAGATGCTTAGAAACAAGACAAGCAGAAGACAGCTTCCCCAGAGCTAGCCTGTGTGCGGAAACCTCCAAAAGCTAGGGAAAGACAGCGTATGTTTTCCATGGTCCGGGAGGGACAAGCTCATCATGGCTGCCTGCAAATGAAGAAATCATGTTTCTGTCACAGCAAAATGGTTATGTTTTGGGGTGTTCTGTGAATGAGACATGAGAGGGGAAATGCCACCACACAAGTATTCCTTACATTCAATTCTTCAGAGAAGGTTTCAGGGATCATTTTCCCATCTCAAAAAGCATAAATTGCCATTTTATAGGAGTTTGAGAATATTCTAGAAGCGATTCAGAGCCAGGACATTTGGGGATTTGTTTAGGTAAACATGAAAATTCTATCCATTTTCATTCATCCATCCCAGCAGTCAGCCAGCATCCTTACAAACTCAAAGGGCAAAGTAAAGGTAAACAAATAATTTAGAATATGATATTATCAGTGCTGTGATAGGTTAATGTGCAGGAGACACAATAAAGGAGTGAGTTCTACAAGTCTGGGGACAGGGAGTGAGGAGAGATGGGTCAGGAAAGTTTTTATTGAGCAAACACTTGAACTAAGTAATTGAACAATATAAGTGTTTATAAACGGGTAGATTAGCAAAAACTCAGATACTGTCAACTCCAGGAGAGATCCAGGAAAAGAGAGAGTTGTACTATTTCTGCTTGTCCCATTGCCTAATTCTACATGTCAAGGGCGAGCTCAGGCCATGTAGATCCCTTAGAACCTTCACTGAACTTCCTCCCTCCTTAGTAAATTTTTTTTCCCCACAGATCTTGAGACATTTCTTAGTTATACACTAATTACCTTATGTTCATCCACCAGATTGCAAATTGCTTGAGGACAAGGTCTCTTATTAATTCATTTCTACCACACTGGTGACTAAAACAATGTCTGGGATATAGTAGGTGAGGTTTTTAAAGTTTGTTGAATACTATATATATCTCCACAGTTGATTAGAAGTTTCTTGAAGGCAGGAAGAATATTATTTATCCTTTCTATGCCTGACACAGGACTCAAAGTGGATGTTCAATAAATGTTTAATGAACAAGGAGCCCACTGAAACTTCCACATGATAGTGAAATTGATGGCACACTCACTATGTGTCCTTTCTCTGAGCACCTAGTGTCACTTCTTCCTGCCTTTCTCTGGGCAGTGAGGTCTTGGGTGTCCTTATTTCTCTCACTTTTGTCCTAATGCAACCAGATCTCTCTCTCTCTCTCTTTTTTTTTTTTTTTTTTTTGAGACGGAGTCTCCCTCTGTCACCCAGGCAGGAGTGCAATGGTGCAATCTAGGCTCACTGAAACCTCTGCCTCCTTGGTTCAAGTGATTCTCCTGCCTCAGCCTCCCGAGTAGCTGGGACTACAGGCACGTGCTACCACGCGCGGCTAATTTTTTTTTTTTTTCCATTTTTGTATTTTTAGTAGAGACAGGGGTTCACCATGTCACCCAGGATGGTCTCAATCTCCTGACCTCATGATCCACCCGTCTTGGCCTCCCAAAGTGCTGGGATTACAGGCGTGAGCCCCCACGCCCGGCCTTAGCTCTCCTCTTAAAATGATCTAAGTGAGGATTTGCTAGAACCGATGACGGCTACAGTTTATTATCTTTCTTAATTTAAAAAGACATGAATTCACAAATGTTGGGTTTCCAGTATTATTGGTAAGCCATGGAGAATATGTTTTGGGGAAAAATATCAACTCTGAACCTTTCAACTCATACTATGGATACAGCTGCCTAAACTGTAACAGGACTGAACCTTCCTTTTGGTTACGCACCTCACTGGTCCATTAATATCTCTGCTGTTTGTGTTGACTGAGTTTATTCTGCATGAATTTGTTTTTGTCGGTGGTTTATATTCCAGTGTTGTATGGTGCCAGGCAACTTGAAGTGTAACTGCAACAACAATGGCAGCCTGTATTCTAATCCAAGTTATTTTGTCATCTCAAAAAGAACGCATGAAATCAACTGATACATTTCACTGCTTTTTCTTAGGTTTCCTTTGGGAGGGGAAGGAATAACCTTGGAGAGGGGTGAGAATTGTCATGGATTTTGTGTGACTTGTTACTTAAGATGACTCATTAAGCTGCCAAGAGCTTCACAGCCCATCCAAACCTCTCAAACAACCTGATCTATGTAGAGGGTTGGAAAATTCACAGCAATAGAAAGCTATGGAAATAGAGTATCATCTACATATATGTTGGGTGATGGGGGAGACATGAAGAGCAAGAGACTGTGGAGACCGGAAAGTAGTATCCTTTGCCATGAGATTTTCCTCAAAACCAACTCCTTCTGGAATTGAGACACTCATTGTCTATGTGCAGTGGCCCTAGGTACAGAAGGGTCACCACCCCAAGGAGAACTATACCCTCCAGACTTATAAACCAAATTCTGGCCAGATTCTCCCAGAATAAAAGACTACACTTCATCCATTAAGCTAAGTCTCCTTTCAACAATTCCTTTCTTACCTGGCCCATGAAATGAATCATGAAGAGATTATTTTCTGGGCAAATTGGTAGAATTGCCCAGAACACTGATGCAAACAGTTCCCCTTCTGATTGCACCTGACTTCCATTCATTGACTATCACATCAAGTGGCGGTTCCGGGAATTTAAAGGAGAGCTCAGCAAAAGAAGAAGAAAAAAAAGCCCACAAAGTTTTTCAAGGTACCTACTGCAGTTATCAGTTCATAGATCTAAATGTTCGCACTGTATGCTTGATTTGCACATTCCAAACCAATTTGGTAATTCTTTTCATTTTTATCTGCACGCATGAAGTGATTTGGAATACTGAAACAATTTAGAATCATATTTCGTTTGCAACAGTTCAATTAACTTAAGTGCTGGAACATGCTCTCCAACTGGTAACTAGTTTAATTGGTTACTATTACAAGAAATAAATTCTATAGTCCTGGGGCTCCCCAATGTCCTTTCTAGACAGGGCCTGGCCATGCAGAGGTATGTGGGAGTGGGAAGGTGAGGAGTGTAGCAAAAATTTCTTACTTAAAAAAGAAAAATCCAAGAACCCATTCTCTTAAAAAATTAACTAGGTATGAGTTTCCATCTTCTGCTGTGATTTTATGACCTCCAGTTCCCTTGGATCAACTTTGCAACCACTCAATAAGCAAGAGAAGGGTGTGGATCAAGGGTCGAAGACTTTTAAAGCTATTGCATAAATGCACTTAAGCATGAGCCAAAGTGGTAAATAGGAAACCAAGATGCATGTCAGGAATGCAGCGAAGAATGATTAGCTGGGACACTTTGAGCAGCTGTTAAGGCAACTCCAAACACCTGGAAAGAAGGATTTCCTTCTGACTTACACCAAGGCTCAATTGCTCTAGTTGCATTTGCATTGAAAGGTACTACTCCCAAACTGTACAAGAACACTTACAGTAGAAAAACATGTAAATTGTCAAAAGATACAAAATAATACTGCATCTCACTTGTGGATATATGGAAATGTAGTTAAAGGGAAAAAGTGAGTAGGCATAACATATCTAACTATTGGGGAGAGAATGCTACTGAGGAAGAAAGGAGAATAAGGGGATAGCTATGTGATTTAAGAGCAACCTTAAGCATATTGAGTAAAATATTAACATCTCATAAATCTGGGTAGTAGATACATGGGGCTCAATTCTATTATTTTATGCACTTCTATGTTTATTTGAAATGATTTCTAATGAAAAGTTAGAAACATTAAAAAAGAATCAGTCCCTGTTTCGCAGGCATTGGTAAACCAGTCATTTCTCAAAAAATTCTTCTGCCCTGGAGCTCACAAACTCTAGGCTATTTTGATTAAGGTTCATGGAATTCTGAAGATGAAAGTTTATGATCACCCTTCCTTCTTTCCCACTTCATAATCTTAACTGATGTCATGCTGACTGAGGGTGACCACTGGATTGGAGATGGGCCTCTGGTATTGCAACGTTAGAAACTGAGCCCACTTTTCCTAAACTGATACCAGGTACAGCAAAGACACTACCCACAAAGGGTCATTCATAAACTAGAACACTGAGTGTCTACCGATCAGTGTCTACAGTAGTCCTAAGATCTGATTGTAGACAGATTAGCATTGCAGAGAGAAATCCAAATAAACATATTTAAGAAACCTTAAGATGATATTCCATCATGAACAGCTGATATCTGAGCTAGCACTGTGTCATAACAATGAATGTAATCACAGAAATGAGGAAGCATTTGGTCCAAAGGTGGATTCTCCACGTGCCTATCGCTTGTATGAGGATAGTATAAGAATCTCTGGAAAGCGGGGCTCAGTTTCTCACATTGCAATACCAGAGACCCATCTCCAATCCAGCAGCCATGCTCAGTGAGCATGAGGTCAGTTAAGATTATGAAGTGGGAAAGAAGAAAAGTTGGTTATGAACTTTCATTTTCAGAATTCTATGAACCTTAGTCAAAATAACCTAGGCTTTGTGGTCTCCAGGACAGATGAATTTTCTGAGAAAATGACTGGTTTACCAATGGCTGCAAAATAGGGACTGATTCTTTTTTAAGTTTTTTTTTTTTTTTATATTAGTCCAAAATTGAAAACTTATTTATTTATTTACTTACTTACTTATTTGAGATGGAGTCTCACTCTGTCGCCCAGGCTGGGGTGCATTGGCAAAATCTCAGCTCACGGCAACCTCCACCTCCCAGGTTCAAGTAATTCTCCTGCCTTAACCTCCTAAGTAGCTGGGATTACAGGCATACACCACCACGCCTAGCTAATTTATATATATATATTTTTTAGTATAGTTGGGGTTTCACCATGTTGACCAGGCTGGTCTCGAACTCCTGACCTCAAGTGATCCGCCTGCCTCAGCCCAAAGTGCTGGGATACAAATATGAGCTGCTGCGCCCGGCCCAGAAACTTAATAGTACTTGAAAAAACCTATGAGCTCTTAAATTTGATTATTTTTGTGATTTAATTTCTCAGTGGTAAGAATATACCATTTAAACCTCCAAATCCATTTTAACTTATGGAAGAGGTTTCTGCCTCTTTGTAAAGTTGGTTATCAGTGCTTATAAGTCACATTGTACACCTTGGAATCAGAGCACTAGGTCATTCCTGCCCATTAAGTATGAGAATCTCTGGCCTCAACCCTCATAGACATTGGTTTTACAGCAATATACTTCCCACAAAATGCAATATATGTAGGTAGGTGGACAGATAGACAGATAAACAGATGGATAAATAGATGATAGATAGACAGATGAGAGAAGATAGATAGATAAACAGATACATAGACACTCACAATAAGGATTCTGGTGAGAGTGTCCTACTGAAGCTATTACAAAATATACATTTTAATTTTTTCTTACTATACTGCCAACTAGATGTGGAGTGTCTAGTACGTTGGAGGAGTTCGATCAATGTAGAATGATGAATGCAATACATGCAGAGTTTGACTTCAGTCAGACGGTAGCAACAAAAGTACAGAAATTTTAACAATTAATTACCTCTAACAGAATTTTTTTCTTTTGAACATTAATTTTATTCCTGGAGGCATTATATACAGCACAACAATTTCAAAAATTTTAAGACCAACTGGACTTTGCCCAAATCTGGGCAGTTTTTCAGCTACCTTAACCCTCCATTCCCTCAATAAAATGGGAAGAGTTGTATACCTACCTTACGGTTTGTTTAGGAGGATTAATGAAGAAAATTCATGTAAACAGCTAAGTAAAGTGACTAAAAGATAAATCCACAATAAATGTCAGCTAATACCATCATCATCTTTGTCATTATCTTCACTGTTTTAATCACATCCTGAATTCACTGGACTTTCAAATGGAGGGCAGCTTTTCATATTTGCTTTCTTACCATACAGGAAGATTTCTCCAATTTTAAAATGAGGATGTTAAGGGGTCATATTGAGCAACATCATTACCTGAAGTCCAATTGCTGGAATACAGGATGACCATATGTGTCACTAAGTGCTGATTCTAGGAAAGGGAGTCTCCAAGTTGATCAAGTTTCTAAATGGAGCTGATAAAGCTAAGTTTTTAAGACAGCAAAAACAAGAAAATAATGTCTTTAAACTATTGCAGTGCCATGAAGTTATGCCTCCATAAAATATAGCAGATATGACTTTTGAGGGGGCTTGAGTTTAACCTTCAGAATGCTAAAAGTCGGTGAAGGTTCCTTCCTGGAAATGGCTACTTTGAGATGGTAGAACTGAAACATTGAGAAGAAAATGGGGGCCTCTTCAATGCATTATTGAAATCTAAAGAGCTCTTTGTATTGTATGAATGTAGGGATTATCTTTTTATCATTCCACAAAATTAAAGCTTAAAAGTTCTATCCAAAAGCCTAGCTATGGAGAAATCCTCAAGGGTCTTCCATCAATGTGGTAGCCAAGAAGTACACAGGATTTTAGTCAAAGGCCAGTGGCAGTCTATGTGACACAGAACTAGCCCCACATATAGAAACAGTATGTGAGGTTCATTCCTTTCTTCACAATTCTACAGCCTAGCTGCACAATTGCCTCTTTTGTTTATATAATCTCATGGAATGAGTTGGCATACAAGGCAAATAAGAAACCATGTGAAATCTCTGTCCAAACCTTGGTTCGTGCCTGAAGTTCAAATGTGTTTGGTTAACCTTCTATTTATTCCTTCTCTTTCCTTCAGGTGACCTTTTTGGTCGTAGTTTTTGCCTTGGCATGCCATGGCACACAGTGGCTCAATGGGACTCTGGCACTATGTGACAAAGAAACTCTTATTAGCTGTCTATGAATTATTTCATTCATCAGGTGCACACATTGGCACTCCCTTTGAATGCCACCGCCCCTGCCACTGGAAATGGGAAAATGTCAGCCCAACACATAGGTACTTCCCACCCTCCAAATACTGAAGCCAAACAATGGATGGTGAACTCCAATCTTAGCTTTCTGTTCAATTGTTTTCCTGTTGGACAGTCTGAACTGCAATTCAGATTGTTGACCCTGGAAAAGGCAGCTCGTTGAATCAGTACCAGGATGCTTTTCCCAAGTAAACAGATAAGTGGAGGAGAATGACGCCATGCGGTGCACTTGGTCATTAAATTGCCTGACATGAAAGTAACACGGCTCCGTCACACGCCGTGTGACCAGCTCACTAACTTACCCTTCTCTAGGAAGGAGAGTAATTAATCATCATTTTGTGATAGTATATACACATTCCTGCCAACAAGTAGGGAAGTGCTTACAGAGGGCAATACTTCTAAGCACTGTGAAACATTAGTCATACATCTGATTAAAGGGTATAGTGATCAAGCTGAAAACCTGCTAGATGGTTAAACTAAGAACAAGCACGGCCTAATTTTCTTTCAAGAATTAAGTCAGTCTTTCAAGCGCACTGTGAAGCTATGATAGGAATAAGCAAGGGACCCGCTTGGAAATGAAGTGAGAAAGCAATGATACGAATGAAGACAGGATTTGATTTTCAACAACACCAACGTCCATCAAAGGAAAGTACCTGCGAATTTCCTTAAATGACTTGCTGGAGGGCATTTTGTGGTAACTGTATTACTATAGCCACTTTTTTCCATCAATTAGTATTGTTAAAGAGAAGCTTGACTCTAGAGTTCCTAACAGCAGCAAAAAATAAATTCCCTCCAATTAAGTAGTCTAATAAGCTATTTAGGATTTTACCACTTAACATTCTTTCCTTCCCATTTAATTTTGGCTTTCACTTGGATGTCATCTTGTTGAAAATCCATCACAGAAAACTATGTAGAAAAAAAAAAAGAAGATAATGTTGCTAAGTGCCCCTGATGTTCAAAAACGAGCAGAAGCACAATATTTTTTCTAAATCACCCCAGGATTTTTCCTAATAATTCAGCTTCTTCCTACTAGAAATTAATATATGAAAATATATGAAAATGGTCAATATGCAAATTCAAGTATCACACTAGCTACTTGCCTTCAGTAAGTGCTATATGCATAAATTTGAAACGATACAATATTTTAAGGTCCTTGATTATAATAATGCCTTGGTGTGCATATGCGCATGTATAATTACATTCATTTAATTTAATCATGAAAATATTATAGGATCATTTGGTTTTCTCCTCTAAAAGTTCTCTTACTCTTTTCATTTAATTAATTTCACTCTGCCCCTTTATAAGTCAGCTAATGGTAAGTAATGGGTTTTGAGCTAAACAGAATATGGTCACATTCCTCTGGAATTATGGACAGAAAAGAGTCATGTGGGAAGGTGGTGGCCTCTTGCTTTTAGCCTACATCCTAGTCATGGAACAATGTTAAGGCTTTTCAGTCGAACCTGGTCCTGGTCCTCAAAATACTCACATTTCATAGTCATTTCTTCTACAAGTTTCCAGTGTCCCCAGTGCTGAGAATTCGCCCAAGGGCAGTCACCTGATTACAACAGAAGAGACCTGGAAACCAGCCCATGTGACCCCACATTCCACATGCTTGACTAGAGTGGAGCTTTTGGGACTCTGCATAGTTACAGAATCACATGGAATATAATGAGGGAAACATGGGGGTGGAGGACATTTAACATTCTCCATGCACTAGGAGAACAGATAACGCCCCAGTAAGTGAAAAATAAAAATGGGCCATTTTGAATGGAAGGGAGGAAACATAACATAAAGGTGATTTCATACTATCCTTCCCCTACCAAGAAAATCTTATTTTCCTTCTCACAGAAAATCTGTGCTTCTTTTCCCCAACATGCTAACAGAGACTAGTGAAAAGAAATAGGCTGCTTTGTGTCCATCAATAGAATCTATATACCATCTTTTCCCCCAGGGATTAATTCAGCTTTTGATTAAATCTTTCTGAGATTTAAATCATGATGTTACAAACCTCCAAGGAACTCTTCTATGAGTTGTGACCTTCTTTATTACTCTCTTCCATTTGATAAAGTACAAAGATTGATTTATAATGGAGTGTAATGTGTTAGAAAACAAGGAGTAGCAACGAAAATTGCAAAATATAAGATTAATATAAACATTGCAAATGGAATGTTTTAGTTAAAATATTCTATAATTAATACTAAGTTACAACTGTGTACCTAGTAACACTACTGTTGAGTCAGTATAGTAATGATATTAGGGCTATCAATTATATCCAATGATTAGTTAAATAACCCTACAAAGAAAAGAAAACCAGCAATGCTAAAAAAGAATTTCAACTCAATTATCATATTGTATGTAGTTTAGACAGATTTGGTTTGGAGGACTTTTGAATTGAGACAATCTTCTTTTAAAAAAAAGCTATATCAAATGTTAATTTATTTTTGTCAGCCCAATTTTGGTTTTAATAATTATTTTGCCATTAGTATCAACAAGAATGAAAGTGATTCAATGTTTTGAGGACAATATGAAATAAATCCTTTATCTAAATCAGCATATTCTAGGACCAAACTAGCAGCTACTAATACTGCTTCAGAGAATCCCTCATTTTCTCTCTGCCCTCAAAAGATTTGGTAGGGTAAAAAGTTCACCATTTAGGGAAGAGTTCTAATGTCCTTGCTGGTTCCAACCAGAAATTTAAAAATGCCTTATGCAATTTAAGCATCAATAGAAGACAAGCCCGGAACTGATGCTTATTCACTGAAACTCAGGAGTGCTTGGTATCCACAGTGGCAGATAAATTCAATATTTGGGTAAGATAATGGTAGGTTTTTATTTTCCATTTCCATAAAATAATTGATGAATTTTATATTGGTATAAAACAATCCATGGGGAGTGTTTCTTAGATTACTTAGCAGATTTCAATGCACTTCTGATAGCGCTTATCACATTTCCAATATTTACAAACACTTTTTTTCTCTCTAGGAGATGGAAATGCTGGAATATAATTTAGCCACCTTTCCCCAATTTTGCATATGTTGAATCTTGCAATGCAAATGGTTGGGAATGGGAACCACCATTTAAAATTGGGCAAGGGCATTCTCTGTCATTAGGACCACCATCCTCCACCAGCCACAATGGACATCCTGACAGCACGATGTGTCTTCAGCTATCAGCTCATCCCATATTTAACCAACTCGATGACTTCCAGATGATGGGGAACTGCATCCTGTTACAAGTCTTCGAGAAATATTCAGTCCATCTACAACAACATCTCTTTCTATGCTGAATATTCAGTGAGTTTTTCCCTAGGGGAAAGAGCTTGTACTTAAAAATACACACTTCCCAGGGTTAAGTACAAAAATAGAGCTAATCCATTTCATAAAATCCCATGTCATTTTTCACCTCTGAACGTTCGTTATAGAAACCACTGCGTCTGCCTTTGCCGTTTAGAAAAAGACAAGATACAGAAGGTGCACGTTACCTTACAGCTGAAATGCATCCATGAATATGGAAAAGCAGGGAGAAAGGGAGAGAGAGCCAGAGAGGAAATAGAATAATAATAAGCGAGTAATGGGTACTGATCTGAGAAGCATGCCAGGAGTTTGGTTACGATAAATAAGAAAAGCAGGAGTAGATTTGAAACATTCGTTTCCCTTTATTAGCTCAGTGAGGCTGATGTGTACTGCACATTTAAAAAAAATCACAGGAATTTTCATACAATGAATAAAACCACAACAATACATGTAGAATTGGCAGGTGGAAAAAAGGCCCGGCAAGGGCTCAACTAATCGCTCACTTTCCCTCTTCAGCATAGTTCAACCAACAGTATTACACTTTCACCTACAAATCTTAAAGTAGCTCCATCAAATCAGCAGTTCACATTATTGAAAATGTCTGTCACATAGGTACAAATTTAGAATCATCACATTATAGTACATGGCTATTCTAGGTCATCTATAGATCAGGTCTTAGACTACAGTGATTGAAGTTCTCATTACAGCCATCAAGAAAGGACACATAATCATTACCTACTGGAAGCTCACATCTAAAGGCATGAAAAGGTTTCCTTTTTTCAACTGACCCAAACATCATACCCCAATAGTGCAAAGTTCCCTCTCTGCTGCTCTGAATGTTGACAGCCCAACTGTTGTTCTCGGAGTCGTTTAGCAAAAAATTGATTTTGTTGCACTGGAAGAATTATTCTGCTACATCTCTTTTAAAAAAGAAAAAAACCCACATTACTAAAGCACCAGTTCGGTTACCAAAATTGTAGATGTGGTACTTACCACGGCATGAAGGCAATGGCCCACGGTCATCTAAAAATCCTACAGATCTATGCTGAAATTTGCCTTCAGTGATGATGGGGTGCGCATGTTCATTTGAAATATTCTCTCCCAAAAAAATAAAAATAGAAATGAGAGGAGCACAGCTTACATTTTGATGGGCTACCCACAGTGTCTGCAGAAGATACAAAAGCTCCACTAATTTTAGATGCAATTTGAAGTCCATTGAGGAAAACTATCTTCATGGTAACAATATTGGTCAGGCCGGGTTGCGGGGGGGATAAATTAATCCTCAATACATGTGTAGTGCTGTCTTTTGATAAGAAAAGAAACCAAGTATTCCACTCATGTCAACAATCCAGGGCAAAAAGGAGAATGTATTTAAAATTGGATCACAAAAATTTAAAGGCAAAATAGAGAACACATGTGGTCCTTGAACACATAATAGGATTTACTAAATATCGATTTCTTAAAAATAATTTATTGCTCTTAATAGTCTTTTTATTATTATTCTACAACAGAAGATACTCAAAATTCAGAAAGAAAGACTGTAAACTTTAGTTTGGCGTTCACACAGAGTTAAAATACCTGCATTTAACCTACAGAACAACAAGAATTAGGCGGATTAAAGATGTGTTACTGTTGTAACGCAGAACCTGTGAACAAGTTCTTTTATTTCATAGTATTTTTATTGCTTTCTATCTACTTAGAAATAAGAAGCCAAAAAATCAAGCAAGCATCCGACAGGACAAACAGTGGATTCACTCAGAACACAATATGCTGGTGATAAATGAATGCAGCTATCAAAATTAGCTGCATTGGCCTGGGGGTGAAATCCATCTTATAAGATTGTGTTGGGTGAGAGAAAGGAAAAGAACAATTAAGTAGTAGGTGTATCATGTCTTCCAGAAAAGTCATGTCAGCCAAACAGTAATCGAATCTCAATTTAGAAACTTGAATACACACTCCAAACGTTACTGAATTCCATTCCAGGGACTCCACACTCAGATGAAATCCTGATGCTCAAAATGGAGGTTTTTCTGAAGTTTTTATTGAATTTAGCAGAAGCAATGTCATCAAGAACAACATCATGGTCACGTCAGAGGCCATGCTAGTGCAAGTAGAAACACTGCTTCTGCAAAAGCTGAATTTCCCAAATGAAGCACTTACACTCCAACCTGACAATTGTCATGCATCCTAGGTAGAAAATTTCCACTGGCTTTATTATTTTCATCATCTCATAATTTATAATAAATAGGCTATCTGCAACTGATAAATATGTCTCTTTAGTAAACAAAGGAATGAAATATCAGTATTTATACAGGATGCATAACTGTAAAAAATACAGATAAATACCATCGTCATACTCTGCCAAGGGAAAGAAATACTGGCTTCAAAGATAGTCTTCAGACACACATTAATTATTGTAAAAATCATACTATAATTATTACCTCAGCATTTTGTATCAAATTAAAATCACAAAAATTAAAACAAAACAGCATTTTAAAAAGATTTTTGACTTCTAGTTTCAAAACTACTGTTGATAGAGAAAATAAAAACATTTCTTAATGGTTACCCATTGAGAGACTTTACATAAAATCATGATATCTTCTAGAAAAATTTTAGATGAGAAAATTTCATTCCCCTAACAAATCCAGTGTATAAAACTTCAAAGAAAAACAAGCGACAAGAAAATGTGGAAAAATATCGCGGAAGTGGTTAATACCTTTAGGGGACTAGGATATTTCTTGACAAGATGCTTAGATTGAAGCTCACCTAAGGGATGGATGTGCGGAAAGCATCATTTTGCTCTTGTTGCACTCAACAGACACACACACTGTCTTTTTGTTTTTACAATCAAATATATATAAGCAGTAAGTTCAGCTTCTAAATATGTTAGTGTACAATAATTGTTTCACCTCATAATTACATTTGAATATTCTTGATTAAGAAAAATTTAGCAGTTTTGAAAAGAAGGCTGCATTTACAGTGCATAGCTGTAACAAAAAAGAACATTGTTGTATAGTATATACATAAAATAAAAATACTCCATTTAACATCTGTAAATACTTAACTACATCAGAGAATGTAGCAATTACACTATCTGAACACATCTCAGAGAGTTCTACCCAACTCTCATTAGTATTGTAACCCGGTGTCCGCTCCTCAGAAAGAACCGCTGAACAAGCTGCACGCTTGACCATTGACAAGGCTTTTGAAATTTGCAGTGGAAGATCAACATTTTGGACATTTACATGGGTGTCAGGATTAAGGATGAACTACAGAAACTTCAAAATGTTAGGAAACTTTAGCATTCTGGTGCCCGCAGTATCCTCTCCCACCCAGATTCCATGGCAAAAGGAAAAAGAAAAAAAAAAAAAGAGAGAGAGAGAGACAGGATATTAGTTCTATGGAACCTGTGGTTTCTTCAGGATTGTCATATAATCATTACGTTACGAGAGAAAGCTTGCTTCAAGTTGATTCTGCACTTTCTTAAAAAAACAGAGTACAAAGGCTGATGCCCAGACATCAGCAGCTGTCATTTTAGGGTGGTTTGTGGTTGGTTGGTTGGTTGGTTGTTAGTTTTCTTTCCTTTTTAATTTATATATATATATATATTTTTTTTATTTTCCTTTTGAATAGAATACGAACATTTTGAAGTTCTAGGTTTTAAGTGTGTCTTCATGGAACTGCTGCCATTTGAAATGGTTTGCCCTTGCACATTCTGGTCAGGTGCCCCCAGTCCTCACATGTACCCACACATACTTCCCCTAAACCAAGCACACACACCATACACATACATACACACACACATACATGCACACACGCACACTCCATCACCAAGAGACTCCAGGAAAAGCAAAGCTGACACCCATGAATAAACATGTGCTTACTGGATATCATTCTGTCTCTTGCCTCTTCAGCAGCTGTGTTCATGTAAACCATTGTTGTTATTGTTGTTGTTGTTGTTCTTGTTGTATTGTTGTTGTTTTTGTTTTCTTTTTTGTACAGAGAGTGTAAAGTAGGAGAAATTCCTAAGTATGACTTGCAATAGTCTTTAGGGAAGGACGCGCTGTCCCATGAGGTATTCGCCATCCCTCTGTCATCCTCAGCTAGGGAACATGTTACCTGCGCAAGCTTCTCTGAGCTTCTTTCAGTAAACTATCAAAATCCAGAGAGTCATACTTGCTCTTGGTGGAAGCAGGGTCAAAGTCATCTGAGTTTGAATCTGAAAGAAACACAAGGCAGTTTAGACACACCCTTTGCTGATGGCCATTAACTCAATCATTCCAATTCAAGACTACTGGATTTGATAACAACTCTTACAATCAATATACTTTAGAAAACAATGTCCGGATTTTATTGGATATATACTGATAAAAAGAAAGAGGATGGGGAGTAGTGAGCTTTCAAAAATACTTACCTGTTGACTCATTTAGGCTTAAACCCCCTGGGAGTTAGGCAGAGCAAACATTAATATATCTCTGGCAGATAACCACCCTCCCCTTCCCCCGGCATGTCAAATGACTTGCCCATGGTTCCTCAATAACTTAGATGTAGACGTGAGAGTACAAGCTGGAACTAATTTTCCTATTCAATGGGATTAATTTAATTGAGCATAAAATCCAGTTGAGTATGAGAGAAAGAATCATTAGAGGGCCGGGCGCGGTGGCTCAAGCCTGTAATCCCAGCACTTTGGGAGGCCGAGACGGGCGGATCACGAGGTCGAGATCGAGACCATCCTGGCTAACCCGGTGAAACCCCGTCTCTACTAAAAAATACAAAAAAACTAGCCGGGCGAGGTGGCGGGCGCCTGTAGTCCCAGCTACTCGGGAGGCTGAGGCAGGAGAATGGCGTAAACCCGGGAGGCAGAGCTTGCAGTGAGCTGAGATCCGGCCACTGCACTCCAGCCTGGGTGACAGAGCGAGACTCTGTCTCAAAAAAAAAAAAAAAAAAAAAAAATCATGAGAATTTCCCCTAAACTTCAACCTGATGCTTCTCTTTGAGGCAGGAGGGGACATATGATGTGGTCCTCTACTTCTGTACCTCTAGACATCCCAGAAATTTTGGTGCAAATTCTCCCCAAATTGGAAAGTTGAGAGGAATGCTTCACATCCCAGGAGAGTAAATTCGGAAAGAAGAAATCAAGTGCAGGTAAAAATAAAGCCACACTCTTCTTGGACTCTTAAAGTAGTCCAAGTAAGCTTTTGGGCAAAGTTTCACATGCTACTTCAAATAGACCTTAATAAAATAGATATAGTTTAGCAATATAGAAAGCAAAGTAAAATTCTGTTAAATATTCCTGGTTTTTCTCCATTGATTTCTATGAAAAAAACAGATATTTCTGCTGGTCTTGCAAGTAACAAAGGGTGGCTTGGAAATATAATAAAAAGCCTCTTGTAAATACATTAATTCTTTTTGAAAACATTTATTTAACGGAAAACAAAACCATTCTGGAAAACTAACAATTCTACCAAAATATAAGAATTCCCATGCTTTTCCCAGAATAAGTTACAAAATCGAAATGGTCAAAGTAATAGAAGGGTATAATACGAGATACTACAGAGGCAGAATCGTTGACTTACAAAGTTGTTTTGCTGACAAGATTGCAAACCAAGCTCTCTAGAACCAGCCTGACCATCCCGTTTCCCAAGTTTCAATCTACCTTTACATACCTAGATTTAAAGACAAGGAAATGTCTTTACTTATGTTTTCCTTTCATTCTGATCACCTTTGGTCTTTACTGAGTTTTTTCCAGCAAGTTTTTTAAGGTAAGAGCAACAAGAACAATTACAGTCTCGATCATAAAAAACAAACACAAAACTGGCCAATCTTTCCTCAATAACATCTTAAATAGTCAATTCTTAAATTACACTGGCTTCAACGTTTCTCTTCATAGCCTAATGAATGGTTTTCTTGTATTGCTAAGACCTCACACACAACTGTTGTTACAATCAAAATCTTTTTTGTAGAGACAAAAAAAAAAAAAAGTCTAGCTCATTGCTAGAGATTAGTCTGAAATCAGAATTCCACTTGCATTGTAGATCAAGAGGGAAAAGTCCCCCAGTGATGGAGTCTGTGTGATAAAAGTCAGCCTGGAACCATCAGGGACATATACACATACCTTTCCTTGAGGAATACTTTGAGAATATTTTAAATTGCCTTGCTTTGCAATATTCTAAGTAAACTCTAGAATTCCAGTGTTTCTGTATTTTGATAAGCAAATATTTTTTAAAAAATTGAAATAGTAATTCTCAAGAGTTTCTTCACTGTGAAATATAGTGTTCACATATATGCCCACTTATACAGGTTCACTGTTACTCAGAAAACAACCAAAAAATATTTTTGGTTGCATGAGATGGAATATGGATACATTTAATTTCTGAGGCAATAACATCTACTCCACGAATTTCTCTCCTGCTAATGAAAGGATATTGGAGCACAGTAAGATATAATAAAAACGTTATAGGAATAACTCAAAAAGTCACTCTAATTTTTCAAAATAAATTGTTACAAATAATGATACTGTATTATTTGAAACAAATCACATCATACTTATATTCCCAGCACCTGGAAAACTGTTGGCACCAAGGAGGTACTCAAATTAATATTTGTTGAAGGAATATACTAATCTCAAACACCAAAATATTATTAAAACCATGATTGAAAATATTTATATTGGGATGTGGGAATGATTTATCAATGAATGGCAAAGGAATACATAAAGTTACGTATGTAATCAAGAGTACTGATAATACGATACATTTATTTCAGTTAATAAACAATTTATAATGTATGTCATTTATACTTTTTTAAATGTTTAAGTTACATAATATAACTCATTCCTAATCAAAACTATTACATTCATAATACTGACCCATCTTTCTCTTTGGATCCTGTAGTCCTACTTTAATTTCTCTATGTCTTTCACCTCTGATTTTTTTTTCATTGAGGTCTTTAGAAAGATCCATTTGCTTATAAGACAGTAAACTGAAAGACATAGACTACAGATTCATGGCAACTAGAACTTAAATCTTGGCTTCACTATTTTAATCTTGATCAAGTCATTTTAATCTCTCACTCTCATTTATAAAACTGGGTCACAAATAGTAGCTGAAATCGTTATGTTTTGCTCTGACAATATTGTCGACACCATTACCTAGTTTCAGTAGTAGAGAAACAGGATGTATAAGCTAACTTAATTTTGGGGAGCAAGTAAACAGAAAGAAAATTGATTAAGTCTATCTAGAATGATAGGGAACTTTCTTGTCTTGGTAAAATTAATCTGTGTCACATCATTTTTGCTTTACTATTGTGACATATGTGTAAGCTCCTAATTCCTGAGTCCAGTATATTCTTATGCCCTGAAGCATGCATGAACACTAAATATGGTGAGCACAAGGATATTTGAATTCTTCAGGGAACAAAGACAAGACATATGAAAAGCTTTTTGAGTTCCAAAGCTGATTCCTAGAGTTGATTCTTCCATTTTAAAATGACTTTACACTTCTAACTTCTCATTCCCATCATTTTAAATTGTAATCATAGCCACTATTTATTGAGCACCTATGTTATGCCAGACACTGTGCTAATAGTATCACAAACATTTATTTAATCTTCACAATAACACTATACGGTATTTTACAAATGAAGAAGCAGAACTGAAGGGGTCGAATTGTTTGCCCATCAGCAGTGTTAAGTCAGATTTCAATCCCAGGTCTGCAGGATTCCAAAGCCTGGCCTCTTCGGACTATACAATGCTGGAGCTCGGAAAAAAACTACCTTTGTGCCATCGTAGAGTTCAAGGGAATTGGAAAAATCCATGCTACTACAATGCACATCAAACATACTTTTCAGAAAATACAGAGCGAGCTTAGCAATGGCAAAGTTTCTATTGCTGCCGGCTAGGCAGGAAGATAACGAGAGAGGAAGCATTCTTCTTAGAAATATTTCAGGGAGGCTCCAGTTCAATTTGGAAATACCATCCAATCCTCCCTCTACCAGTGATGAATCGTGATCTGAAGGCCCCTCTAGGTAGCTTATTTTAAACTCTAGATGTTTTGAGAGACTAGAAACACCCTGGCCTTCATCACTGAAGAAAATAAGTCAAATCAACTCAAGACTTCAATCCGTCTTGACTGTTTTTATCAGCCAACATTTGAACAAATGACTTGCCACATTCTATATTTTCATCCCTAGCCCACTATCTCTCTAACAGTCAGCTGCCTCTCCCCTGCTTCCCACTATCTTTTTAGCTTGTGGAGTGAGTTATAGCATATACCCTCTGAACAATGCACATCACCTGTATCCATTACTCTAGGAAGACATCCCTTCGTTGGACAGAAGAAAAAAAATCCCTGTATTTGGTATTTGTTTCCTTCTTTATACCAACCCAGAGAAAATGCATATAGATATCTAATAATGCTGAGGACTAGATTTATATGTTAATTCCACGATAAATATTAGACATAAATTTAAAATAACTATGTCATAGCCACAAGACATTTGCCACTTTCCTTCCTCAAAGAATTTAAAAGCTTACAATGCGCACATTAGATGGGGAATGACATGCAAAGGAACAAAATTAAAATTGAAAAGGAAATTAAGATGTCCATTTTAGCATTATTTATAATATTGAAAAATTAAAAATTAAATGTGGGCTGGGCACGGTTGCTCACGCCTGTAATCCCAGCACTTTGAGAGGCCAAGGCGGGCAGATCACGAGGTCAGGAGATCGAGACCATCCTGGCTAACACGGTGAAACCCCGTCTCTACTAAAAATACAAAAAGAACTGGGTGTGGTGGCGGGGGCCTGTAGTCCCAGCTAGGCAGGAGAATGATGTGAACCTGGGAGGTGGAGCTTACAGTGAGCCGAGATCGTGCCACCGCACTCCAGCCTGGGTGACAGAGCGAGACTCCGTCTCAAAAAAAAAAAAAAAATTAAATATTTGGCTGTAATGTAATGACTAAATATAATGGTACTATTCACTCAGCAAAATACTGTGCAACCATTAAAGTATGTTAATAAATTATTTTTAATCTCATGAGTCACAGCAGAACATGAATTTATATATTAATTGAGAAAAGTAGAATTTGGAAGTTTATATACATAAATATAAATATATATATATAAATTCAAATATACGAAATTAGACATGCTGAGACAAAATACTGGAAGGCAAATCACTTCATTGGTAATAGTGGTTATTCCCAGATGACAGGCTGATACATGATTTTAAGTTGTTTCTTAATACTTTTTATACTTTCCACATTTTACTCCTTGAGTCTGTACCGCTTTTATAACAGGAAAAATTAATATTATGTATGCTTCAGTTTCCTTATCTGTAAAATGGGGATGATAATAATAACATACACCTCCTACAATATTTCTAGTACTTAAATGGAAAATGCTTTCAAAACTCCTGGCACTGTGTCTGGCATATGGAAGCACTCAACAAATAACAGGTGTTTCTTTTTTTTTTTTTAAAGAAAGCATAGTGTGATTTAGTATATCAAATTTAATTTTCTTCTCTCTAGTTGTAGTTCATAGAAAATAATGATATTTCTGAGTGTCTGTGATATAATAAGAAAAATATAAGACTTTTGCATATTCTATTCCATAAAACAATGATGGCAATGCTATGGTTCGTGAAAGGATTCAGGGTAGGCCTGGAAAGCAAAAGCAGGTTACACACACACACGCACGCACGCACGCACACAAATCATAAACACCTGTAGACACATACAATACCTACCTACATCCACACACGTAAACACATGGCCACACACATCTGCACAACACGTGCACACACAAAGCACAATACCACACACATACACGTTTAATATTCAGACAACACACAGACACACACAATATCCACACAGATACACACCATACATGCACTCACAAAATATAAAGCTGCATGCACAACTAACACACATACAGAAATCATGAACACATGTAGAAACACACAATATCCACATACATACCTACCACAATTTTCAGCACCTGAGTAGACAGTACAAAGAATTTACTTCTGTCCTTTCTTGCCAAAACCTAAGCCCCTTTCTTCTGAAACTGTCTTATACATTTTTCTTAAAAATCTGTATTCACACATTCCCTTTAGTAAAATAAAGTGATGGTTCAACCCAAGATGCCGACGGATTATGTTTGCTCCCATCTTGAGCTCTACATTATGGATTCCTCATTCCACGTACAATAAAATCCATACCTAGGTCTGCATAGTTAGATTTGAAAAATTGCTTGCGTCCACAAAAGTACAGCTCGAAGTCAGTTTCGTTCGACCTGCGCAAAGTGTATCCATTTTCAAGAGCAGCAAAAGCATCACAGGTATAACGGTAGGTAATGAAACCATAGCTGTCTCTGAAATGGACAAAGAAGAGAAGTTCAAAGCTGGTTAAGAAGTATTAACATACGGGACTGTAACCCTTTCTATTTTGTGAGACTTCTCCGGTGCCAACGTCTGAGCCACTGCTTCCATTTATCAGTGTGATTGTCCTGTCAAGCAGCTAAATACTTATTTCTGGGACAGGAAATCTCAACTAGAAAGATTAATAAATAGGGATGAAAGAAAATAAATAAGGTTCTGAATTCAACATGTCATCTGTCAAAGCACTTACATTGGCAACTCCCATCCCAGTAATCTTATGGCCATAATTTTTTACATACGTCAACTTCTAAACAAGAAATAATCTTGAAGATTCTCACCCATCATCCCGCAGATTTACTGTGCACTCCTCAATTTCACCAAAAACTTCAAAACGGTCCCTCAGTTCTGTCCGTGTTGTGTCAGGTCTGATTTTACCAACATAAATCACACGGCGCTCTTCCTATGGGGGGAAGGAAGGAGAGAGTTTTGCTGGTTCTGGAGATGGGAAAAAAGCTAACCCTCAGCTGGGCACTGTGGCTCACGTCTGTAATCCCAGCACTTTGGGAGGTCGAGACGGGTGGATCTTGAGGTCAGGAGTTCAAGACCAGCCTGGCTAAGATGGTGACACCCTGTCTCTACTAAAAATACAAAAATCAGCCAGGCGTGGTAGTGGGCACCTGTAATCCCAGCTACTCAGGAGGCTGAGGCAGAGAATTGCTTGAACCCAGGAGGCAGAGTTTGCAGTGAGCCGAGATTGTGCCACTGCATGGGCGACAGAGTGAGACTCCATCTCAAAAAAAAAAAAAAAAAAAAAAAAGTTAACCCTCTAGAAACATTCATAAATGTATTATCATGCATAAGAAACCCCACTGAGCTTTGCAATTAGAGCAAAACATACACTACAATGGAAGGAAAGACTACATTTGAACCAAGTGTTAATTCCCATTTCTTCAGTATCAATCTCTTTTCACTCACATACATTCTTCTCTTCACCTCTACTCTTTTCTACCTTTCCTATATGTCTCTGTTCTACTCTCAGATGAATTTGATGTGTTAGAAAAGAAGTCTGTATAATGCGCTCTTTTTTAAAATCATGGAACAATACCTATTAAATATTTGAACATTTGTGACTTGATTATTAATCAAAATTATTATGAAACTGACCTGGCTTACAAAACTATTACATTTCTCATTAACTCAGAATTCTAATAATGAGATGAACAAATTCTGACGTCCTCAAAAGAGTGGTTCTTAAACTCTACTATAAATAAAAATTACTTGGGGTGCTGGTTAAAAATGCAAATTATTGGGCTTTATCCCAGTTGTACTAAAAAAAAAAATGTAAGATAAGGTTCTACAACCTTTATTTTTAACAAGCACACCCCAGCGATTTTGAGGCAGGTGGTCCAAAGACAATAATTTAAGAAATAAAGTCTTAAAATGTAGGCCATTTTAAGCCATGAGTCTCCGAAGAATAAGAGCTAAATAAAAGAGGCTATAAATTTCACTTTGCCAATAAATCTAGTCTTATTTTAGGAATAGACTAGAGGGGTGTGGCCTAATTTTCACAAGTGGAGTCAATATCATCATAATCTGAAAGTCATCAGTAATTTATAACCTACAAAATACAGGAATAATATTTTATAGCTTGAGGATAAATTCTTTTTTTAAAGCACAGCAATGCATTCTTAGTGTAGGAAGCAATCCTACATCTCTTGTTCCAAGAAGATAAGGCCAAAAGTTATGATGTCTCTCAAAGTTTTAAGAACATAAGGAGTTAATATAAAGATTGTGCTCACCATCTAGTTTGTTTGTATACTAAGGACAAACAAGGATAAAATGAATTTAAGGTTGCAGAGATTTAAGTTCGGTTGAAGCAAAGACTAGAAGCAGAGAACTGAGGTACAGACTTAGCTTGCCCAAGAGTTTTCTTTGGATGTACTGAGAGTCCCTGGTCTTGGGTGATGAAAAGAATAATTCGGGCTGAAAGCAAAAAGATACCCTGTCTTATTTACTGAATGGTTTTCATTTTTGTATGCCCAGTGTTTGACCAAGAATCTGGTAAGAAGTAGGCACCCAACAAGCATTTGTGAAATGTAACTGAACAATTCGCAGACCCTATATCTTCCTGGATGATAAGCTTACCAATGTCTGGTCTTATTCTACCATATATAACATTCTTGCCTCTATTTTTATTAGGAAAGTAATCCTAATGTCCACCTGAGCCTCAGGTGCAAATAATCAATTATCTACTTGACACTTCAGGTTGGTTGTGCCTGAGGAACCTCACACTACACCAACCTTACCGAAGCCCAACCCTCCAGCCTTGCCCTCTCCCCATTTGGTTCTTTCCCAATGTTCTTGTATTAGTGAAATGAACACCATCCAGCCAGTTATTTAGGAAGGAATTTAAGTACCTCCCTTTACTCCTTTCTCTTGGTCCTCTCCACATGTCTAACTACTCATCAAGTCCTATTGATTTATTTCTCCTAAATCTCTCTCTAACCTATTTTCTTTATTCCATGTGTCCTAAGCCAAGCCTCCAGCTTCTCTTTCTGGACTAGTATAACAAAAAAATCTCTTAATTTGGATCTGTGTCCACATTTATTCTTCTCCAATCTATTCTTCCATTGTTCTTAGGATAGTCTTTGCTAAGAAAACAGGAATCCAATGATGTCTATTAACTGATAAAACATTCCAAAGGCTTCTCACAACGTTTAATGAAAGATCTAAATCATTAACAAGACCTACAAGGCCCTGTGTGGTCTGGACCTGTTGTCATCACGGGCTTTATCTCTCATATTGCATTCTTTCTGTGACTCTCTCTCCCAGCCACACTGAGCTTCTATTAGTCTAGTATATACTGTGCACATTCCTTCCCAAGGCCTTTGCACATGCTCTTTCCCTGCTACTGGAACACCCTATTCACATTGCAGCACTCCCAAGCCTCTCACATACACACACTGTCTACAACAACCTTAAGCTCAATAATCACATTTTTTCTGAGACTTGCAATGAGGTCAGAATTCCTATTAGTTGCTCTTATGGAAAACTCTCCTTTCCAATTGTAATTCATAGTTTATCTACTGTTTAATGTCCACCTCCCCAGGATAATAAAAGCTTCATGACAGTAGAGACTATATCTGTTCTCTTCACTACTGTATTTTAAATAAAGCATCGAAACATAACAGACTATCAATGAATATCTGTTGTAAAATCAATCAGTTATGCATCAATCAATCATCTTGAACACCCATCCCATTCCCTTCATTACATCAAAGATACCTAAGTGTGGTCTTTATTCCGTAAGACTATCCGACACAAAGGAGAAGGAAAGTTAGATTTGATGCTTTATCACAGAAAACAAAAACAAAAACAAAAACAAAAAACGTTGCTCAGGGAGCTCAGTTGAGTGAAGAAACAAAGATTTCCATAATTTTTTTTTACAGATTTAAGTGTAAGAAGTAGCTACATGTTTGCAGTTACATGTTTGAAGGAATCTCACTCATAAAAATCACCTCTGAAAATCAAAGGTAGGTAGGAGATAACAAACAGTTGGTAAAACATAACTGTACTAACAATAGCTATTGAGACTAAATAAATGACCAGATGAAGCAGATAACCAATGCAGAGTAACTGCCTGATGCCCTTCCATGTAGATTGTATGTCTCAATCAAAGGCTGTGATTGTGCCGCTTCAGAGCACCAGGCACATCCTGGCAGTCAGGAAGTAGAAATGGATGGAGAGGGCTGGGCGCGGTGGCTCAAGCCTGTAATCCCAGCACTTTGGAAGGCCGAGACAGGCGGATCACGAGGTCAGGAGATCGAGACCATCCTGACTAACACGGTGAAACCCCGTCTCTACTAAAAAAAATACAAAAATCTAGCTGGGCGAGGTGGCGGGCGCCTGTAGTCCCAGCTACTCGGGAGGCTGAGGCAGGAGAATGGCGTGAACCCGGGAGGCGGAGCTTGCAGTGAGCTGAGATCCGGCCACTGCACTCCAGCCTGGGCGACAGAGTGAGACTCCGTCTCAAATAAAAAAAAAAAAAAGAAAAAAGAAATGGATGGAGAGGCACATCCCAGACCATCGATGCACACTTGAGCAAGGGAATCATAACACCACATTCCATTCTATTTACGCAGCCAGCTCTAGTCAAACAGCCAAATGTGATGGGACTGTTATCTAAACTTAAACTTCCTGGCGCCTGCTTTCATGGGTGTTAAGGAATTTTTTTTTTTTTTTTTTTTTTTAATGAGCCTTTTAGAAAAGTTACTACTGTATAGAGAGAAAGGGGGGAAATGCAGACGTGAGAGAAAGAAATTGAGCCATTGCAAAGAAATTGCTCAACTACCATTATGGGAATAAACACAGCCTATGTATTCAAGGAAACTTGAAGTTAAAGTGAAAATCGACCATATGTATGCCCATATGCAGACATACTGGGACAGTCTCTGAATTGCAGCTTTATACGAAGTTGTATGCAACAACGATCCCATACAAAATATAAACCAGAGGACCTTTTATAATGGATACTGATACATTCTACAGTAAAAAGAAGATATAACCTAGAGGGGAGAAACAGGAAACCGAAGGGGTGTTCCACAATTACTTAAATTGCCTCTTTTTCTACCTCTCTTTTTATGAAGCACAGGAATGGGGCCATGCCTCGCTACTTTACAAAGATCAGAGATTGGATACATGCTGAAATGCTTATTTGAGAAAATTATTGAAGTGCTTGATTTTCCTACTGCTAAAAATGAAAATAAAAGGCATCCAAACACCTAGAAAGCAAAGACAAAAATCTTTCCAAGATTGGCCAAAATGTCTAGCAAAGAACTGATTCTTTTAAACATGTTGCAGTTGTATTAGACAGATGAATAGATTTGATATCTTTAAAAAACCTTAACATTTGCAGCCAATTTTTCAAGACATTAATTTCTAAACAGGAGATGAAAGGAAAAGAAATCAAAATGCTTAATAACATTTTCAACTTCTCAAAGGCTTGGAGGAACTCTAAACCTTTGGAAACAGCTCCTTGAAAAATGATTTTCAGACCAGTTTTCACTATTGAGGAGGATGGAACATCTATCAAATAACTTTTAGCTTCAGTTTTCACAAAAGCTAGTATGCTGATGGGGTGGATAATAAAATTGAAGACTTACGTTGCATGAACAGCTATAGTAAATCCTCATTATACCAAAACACGGCAGATAAAGAAACAAAAAAATGACTGAATTAACTGACTTCACATTACTAAAATCTTTATCAAAAAGAGTCTAGAGCTTCCCGGTTACTGGAGGAAAACATACAGTGGTTGTTTCTCATCAAATAAACTACTCCTGATAAAAGGGGTTTGACTAAGAAAAGAGAAAAGGTAGCAGAGAAATGAACATTTGTTGAATTCTTATCTATGCCAAGTACTGCATTTGATGCTTTTTAATGGGTGATCTCTCTAAAATGTTCTATTATGCTAGGTAACAAGGAAGAGCTTGATATCATGTAGATTTTAGCTCTCTCTACGTTTGCAAGTCAGAATAATGTAAAAATCTTTTTTTCTATGCTAAGGAAACTACATAACAACTTTGGCAGTGAAATACTGGTGTTCATTCCTAGATTAGCTGTAACCTGACTGCCTCAAAAACTGCAAAGACATCATAAACACCATTGAGTATATGGTGTATTCCAACTAAAAGAAAAGGTGAGTGGAGTGGAGGGTCATGGAAAGGTGCAGATAGAAAGAAATACCAAGATTGTAAAAAAGGCTAAAAATGTCTTGCCGTTAATATTGATTATCTAACCTAATTCAGTAGGTATTCAATAAATGCCTACTACTAGGTGGTGTTCTTAGACAAAAACAAAATTGTAGCATTAAACTTTTCCAAAGTGTCCCCCATTCATGTACTGTGTGCTACTATCCCTGCTTAGCGTCTAAGGCTGGTTAATGTGAATAAGTCCAGGTTAGTCTACTTAAGAGGTAAGATGCAAATAAAAGCTAACATGCAAGTAAACATACTGGTAAGTCAGAAAACATGAAAACTATAGAATAAGAGTATGCATAACTACTTTTTAAAAAAGCTTCACTGAAGTATAATTGATATATCAAAAAATTGTACATATTAAACATATACATTTTGATGAGTTTGGACATATGCCTATATCCTTGATACCATCATCACAATCATGGTACTATATGTATTCATCACCTTCAAAATGTATTTGTGGGTTTTTTTTCTTTTTTTTTCTGTGTGTGTGTGTGTGTGTGTGTGTGTGAATAATATGAAATGTATCCTCTCAACATTTTTAAAGTGTACAATAGCATAGTTAACTATAGGTACTATGTTGTATAACAGATCTCTAGAATTTATTCATCTTGCCATAAAACTGAACATTTCTAAATATTGAACTTAGAGTCATAATATAACATATACTCACCCACATAAAATATCTCTTTAAAGAGGCTTAAATAGAAAGCTATTTCATTTTCTCCAAAAAAGATTAACTCTGAGCACTGTGGGAGGCCAAGGAGGGCAGATCATGAGGTCAGGAGATCAAGACCATCCTGGCTAACACAGTGAAACCCCATCTCTACTAAAAATACAAAAAAATTAGCCAGGCGTGGTGGCGGGTACCTGTAGTCCCAGCTACTTGGGAGGCTGAGGCAGGAGAATGGCGTGAACCTGGGAGGCGGAGCTTGCAGTGAGCCAAGATTGCGCCACTACACTCCAGCCTGGGTGACAGAGCAAGACTCCGTCCCAAAAAAAAAAGGAATAACTCTGAGTAATTGCACAATTTCTTTTCATTCCATTTGGAAGAAGTTTATAATTATCAGTAGCAATACACTGTCCCTGGCTTCTGAGCTGGACACTGACCAACTGAGAAGTAAAGTAGCAGTCATTGCTGCCCGAGCACATCTGGTTTTGGTTTTAAGTGCTGAGCCGTATCATAATGTCTAGATTTGCCCTTTAAATTAACATCCCATTATCATGTTTTCTGGCAGAAAACTGTACAGATTGCAAATGGAGTTGGACTTAGAACTCCACAAGAAATTAGAGCAGTGACAGTTTACAGATTAAGTACTAAACTCTGTCTTGCAGAGTCCCAATATAACCTGAATTATTTCAAGCTTATGAGTCTGAGAAAGGCAGAAAGTGAATTGCTTTTTGAGAAAGAGTCTGGATGGAAATTACAGGAAAGTGCCAACCGAAACAATGGTAACATTCAACCACAATATATGGTTTTGCATTGGTAATTACTAATTATTAGCATTCTCTTTGCTTTTGGATTTGGTTCACTCAACTTGGGCTGAATTAGGATTTTAGAAACATAAGCAATGAAAAGTTTACAGATCTCCTAAAACACCTCCTACTTATGGAACTCAAAATAGAAGTAATGCAGACAAAGGTTTATAAAGATGCCTTTAATTTTGTAAAATAACAATTATTAAATTTCTAAAGTGTTTTTTTTTTTTTCATTGCCTTTTGGAGCCTCTGTTTTTCTGGTTCCCTAAATATATGATTGCTTTGATTAATGGAAAACCCAACACTGCACCCAAGATATCTTAGATGTAATTTACTTCTTACTCATTACTTTAAGGGTGTTTCAAAAATTGAAAGAACATCACCTACCTGACCAACTTAGGTCTGGACTGTCCTCGTTCCCTTAGCTCTTCCATGTATGAATTCTCAAGTTAATTTTTTCAAATCAGTTAAAAATCATTGCATGTGTCCCTGCACTCAAGTCCATAAAAATATACTTTGGGGATGCATTATGGCGCTAGAAAGCCAACCATTTGGAGGAAGGAAATCAATCCAAAAAAATTCATGTGGGTAAACTCATTAAATAGTTCCACGATGCCTTCAAGACAGATTTCAAAATCTATAGCATGAATTATACGACCCTTTATGCTACCTTCCACTGTTCCCTCTAGAGTTATTTCTTGCCCCTCTTGTGTCTCAGTGTTCTAATTAAATGACTAGTAGTTTCTCCATATACCTTATTCTTTTTTAGAGACTTAGTATAAGCTATAGCCTCTGTCTAAAACAGCAATGTCCAGTAATAATACAGTGTAGTATATGTCATTTAAAATTTTCTAAGAGCCACATTTAAAAAAGTAAAAATATGAAAAATTCAATGTTAATAATATATTGTATTGGGCTCAACATGTCCAAACTATTATATTATTTTGTGATTGATATAAAAAGATTAATGAAGTATTTTACACTATTTTTTATACCAAGTCTTCTAAATCCAATCACACAGTACATCGTAATATAACCCAATCAAATTAGCCATGTGGCTAAAGGCTACCATGTTGGACACTGCAGGGGGAGAAAACCTTTGTCCTTTCTCCGTTTAGGATTTGGATCAATCTCACCCTGTCTGAGGTTCTCCTTCATACACAGATCTGGGTACCCCCTAGTATACTACCACAACAGTGCCACAGATGCACCCCTTATAATAGCACTTATCACACTGTATTGCCTGTTTGTGTATCTTTGTCTGCCAGTAGAGTTGAAGTTCCTTGGATACAGGGACCATGTCTTTCCTAATTTTATATCCCAACCACATGGCAGATATTTATTACAGAAAGAGCTATGAGTTTTCACTCATGTTCAATAGAAATAGCATGTAATTATCCAAGTGGAAATTGGTTAAACAGTAAGTCCCAAATCTTTATTAAGCACTTATCACTTATAGTTCACTCTGTTAGTAAACAATCTCTATGTTCTAGGTTTCCTTCAATCTACTTTTCAAAAACAAAAATGAACTTTAAAGTCAAAATTCTCACAAATGTCTAGTTAATGTAAAATGATTTAATACAAACCAAGTTGACACTTGTATTACAAGTGTGCTTTGGAAGAGAATTGATACAGATTATTTTCATCTAAGAATTAACAGAGGAACTAGTCAACATTTGTAACACAAAGGAACAATAGGGTAGCATCTGCTTCCAAGCTGAGGCTGGTCACCCTCAGGGTGCTTTTGTTTCATCTAGACCAATGACACTACTTGCTCTATTTGTAAAGGATCAAACTAGCAACAAAAAACACAACTCCCTTCCTTTCTTTGTTAATATCTGGCACTTAGTCATCTTTAGAAGGTATAAAATAAATACATGTCATTTATTTACATACTTTTGATTAAAATATTAATCTGGCTTTAGTTATAACTATGTTGTGTCTTGGCCATATAAGCAAATTTATGATGAAACTATTAATCTTTCTCTTTAATGTCCTATTTTTGAGGGAAAAAATGAAGGATTTTATAAAATATAAATTTGCAAACACCAAAATAGTCATTTTCCTACATGCTTGCTCAGCATGATTTTCTTTTGTAATGATTATAATGTGCCATATTAAAAGGCTTTGTAAATTATATGGCACTATATAAATGTGAGTTATTATAATTATTGAATACACCATTAATTAAATACAGTGACATTAGAAAAATTGAATTTTAATTTTCATTAGTCTTCATAAGTGTTAACTAATGACACTTTGGCAAATCTTAATATCACTGCTCATTTGGAAGTTGAGAAAAATGTGGCAAATTGTTGTAATTTGCAAAATGCCTTTGATTCAGTCTTAGGTAGATTCAAAGTTAAATGGCAGCAAACCCTCCAAAACTTTGGCCCAAGTGTTCAATTACTTCTCCCTTCTTTCTCCTTAAATGCCTGTGTTGAGCAAATCTCTCATTTAACCTTTATCCTCCAGCTGGTAACTGTTGGCCAATGCTTGATTTTGATTCCATTAGTCAGCTCTTTTATATAGGTTTTGCAAAGTTGTGTTGATGTTAGTGAGTTTTCTTAAAGATAACATATAAATCTAACCTTTACAGTCAAAAATCATTTCCCTAAGCCGTGGCTAGCTTAGATGCAAGATATGTCAAAAGCTGATCTTCACTGAGCTAACTCTGAGTGGCTAACACAGACAGGCAGCAGCTGCACTGAATAAAAGCAGTGCTATATCTCATTGATTAGTCATGGTTCCCTAGAGCACCATGTCAGAAAAGATCGTAAGGCTCTGAGGGGGCTCAATGGAAAAGAGTTCCATTATTGATTAGGAATGTCTGCCATGGGCATGGGCTGGATTTTGACAACTGGACTGCCTTATTTTTGCCATTCAAAGTCTAGGTTGATAAACAGCAGTAGGGAGCTGGGGTAAAGCCTACCTACTAGTCAGCAGTTGCTGAAAATGAGTACTGATCTTCAGAGAGCAAATAAATATAACATAACCTGGATCTTTACACAGAAGGGTCAGCACTGTCTCTATGTCAAGTGAATATAATACCTCCTTGTAAGTGGTGCTGAAATCCATAAAATGTCACTGAAAAGTAGTTCGTAAGAAATGTGGGTGTGTCAACTACCCAGTTAGATGGCGACCATCACACAGAAGGTGATGACTTTCTTTCTTTCTTTTTTTTTTTTTTTAAATATAGAGTCTCACTCTGTCACCCAGGCTGGAGTTCAGTGATGCAATCTCAGCTCATTGCAACCTCTACCTCCCCAGTTCAAGCAATTCTCCTGCCTTAGCCTCTCGAGTAGCTGGGATTACAGGCATGTGCCACCACGCCTGGCTAATTTGTGTATTTTTAGTACAGACAAGGTTTCCTGTCTCCTATGTTATTTCCTGTTTCCTATGTTGGCCAGACTGGTCTCAAACTTCTGGCCTTACGTGATCCAACCACCTTGGCCTCCCAAAGTGCTGGAATTACAGGCGTGAGCCATTGCGCCCGGCCAGAAATGATGACTTTCTTAGCAACTCTTCCTCCCCTGCCTCTTTTAAATCCAACTTGAACTCAGTCTCTTCATGGACAATTTAAGTCTCCTGCTGGCCAAAAAGACAAAAACTGAAACAAGATAGCAATCCTTCCTCATTTTCCACTCAAAGAGAGAAGTAACAGGAAACAGAAAGAAAAACTCATCCTGTGACCAGAAAGAACCAATATCTGACTGAAAAAAAAAAATCTCTGCTCCCTCCATTTTTCAAAACAGGAGGTGAAAACAGTAACGAACTTCAAAATGAAACTGTGAGTGAGAAATATACTGACTTAAACATTTTGTTTTCCAATAAGTTAGGTCAACGGGGACTGAAGACTTACGGATATTTTAAAGCCAAAAGGCTGAAAATGGCCTGTTCTAACAAACTAACGAAGACTTAGCTTTTGTTTATTTTCTAATCTATCACCAAAAAAAGCACACAGAAAAAGAAGAAATCCTACTTTAAAATAAAAGTGAGCTCCAGGCCACTTACAATTGCCTTCTGCCTCTGCCTCTCCCTTTGTTTGGCCCTCTCAGACTCTCGCTTCTCATACTCTCTGCGATATTCTTCCCTCTTCAGCCTCTCGTGCTGATACTCCTCGTAGCTGTCATACCTGGGAAACATAACTTCATCACTAAGTCAACCACCTCAATTTGCATAAGCAAAATGAATAATAATATGGGGAGGGGTATAGGGTTTTGGAGAACATCTTGTCATCTCAAGGAGGGGATGAAGGGACCCGAAGGAAAATGACATGCCTCATTACCTGGGCCGACGGCTGTAGGGCGATCTTGAACGTGATCTTACATACAAGGGAGAATTTCGGTGCGTGCGGTGTCTGTAGTGGCTTGACTCATAGTAATAGCAGGATCTGCGACAGATGAGAAAAACAAAAAGGGCATTTGCAACTGCCACTTAACCCAAGTTTATTGGAACTGTGGAGCATCCTCTGGGACACTGTGTTACAGAGACTGGCTTGTTCTTCCCAGCTATTAGTGAGATTTCCCAGTGACAGTTTGTGATCAGCTAGTCAGCTTAGAGGGCTGGGAGTGATGTGCTCTCTCTCAGCGTCTCTTATTGATGTTAACACTGAGCACCAGGTCTGGTACACTGTCAGCTTTATCTTGCATGGATCTCCACTATCCTGGCACAGGGCAGCTCTCCAGGTAATGGAAAAAGTTAGATGAGCAAGTTTCTTAACAAATTACTCTCTCTGATAGGACTGGCTCAAGGCACTGTGCTCAGAGCTGACAGATTTAAGAGAACATGGAGAGAGATGTGAGTGTAACAGCATTCTCGTTAGTTCCGGCAGCGCCAGAATTTCAGTGGTCAGGGGCCGGAATGGCTACAGATTTCAAATTTTTATTTGTATTTTATTTTGTTCACTTCTTAGGAACACCTTGTGTGTTATTAGGGTTTCGCCAAGGTTTACCTTGAAGAGGATCTACTGCCTGGGGACCTTGATCTTGACCTGGAATATGGTGATCGGGAACATGACCTGTGTCGAGAAAAGGACCTTGAACGAGAGCGCATCCTTTGGGGTCTTTGAGAAAATAAGGATTTGGGTGGTGACACGGAATCTCTACATGGAGAGTTAAAAGAAGAGCAAGAAGGAGACACATTGAACAATGAATAGGATTGCGTGCCATCCCAAGGGTAGCTCAGTTTATCACTTTCATCTTCGCTGTCATCAAACAGGCCATCCATGGCTAGTCCTGAATTTATAAACATAGGTAGTTTGGAGAATTGTTCATTACTGAAATCACTGTCCCTCAGTTCACTGGTCTTGTCTGCTTCGTCGTCAAAAACAGCTTGACTGGGATGACCGAAGTGCTTGTTCAGCTCGGCTCGGATTTCCTGGTCTTGGAGCTGTTTTCTTGTGCTGCAAGGAGAGACCTGCTTGCTTGCCTCCGAAGTCTCTCTCAGGTAGCACTGGTCTGAATCTGTGGAAGAACAAATCTGCCCCTGCCAATCAGAGGAGACATCTTTATTTTCTAGTTGTCTAGAGTCTTGGAGCTCCTGTGATATATTAATGAGTATTTCCGTTTTGGAATTAATTGACTGGCAATAGTCATGGTCACCAAACAGCCGTAGACTGTGCCGCTTGGTCTTCCTTTCCTCGTGTCCACCAGTGAGCACTGAGGACTTGCTGAGTTGTGCATACAACTCGGATTGCTCCGGCCCTTTCTTGGTGGAGTTATTGCCTTGTGTACCAGAAGACTCACTGTACCGGGGCTTCTTTGATGGTGGTGGCACCACAGTCTTGCAAGAGGACTTCAGCTTTGGAGAAGCCCTAAAAGGGTTATCTTGGTTGGCTTTATGAGGAGGAGTGGTGGGTGGAGTTAGGCCTAAGGCAAAAATTTAAAAAAAAAAAAAAAAGAGAGAGAGAGAGAAAGAGAAAAGAGACAGAGATAATGTTCTTAAATGCCAAGACACGTTTCTAAATTTTCCAAGATTTCAAACAAGGGTTTAAACTGAGTGCAGAAGAAGGAAACTAATTTCATGACAAGGCCTGAAAGACTGACTCATCCCCTAAGCCTCTGTCACCAAGAAAAGATGGATCTACAGTGCTGAACAGGAGGCAGAGCTGTGATCTTTTGTATTTCAAACACCAACGCTAACAAATCCTGCTTCCCAGAAAACATGAACGCATCACCCCGGCCTGCACCGAACTAGGCGTTATTACCAAAGCTGGCATTGTCAAGGGGATTGTATGGGCTGCTTTATGGAAAATTAACAAAGTGGGACTGAGGAATCACAGAATAGCATTTGTCTGCAAAGAACATTGCGGAGGATGCAAGCAGCTCAGGGGTCTTTGTCCCATCAAGAGAATCTACCCTTGGAGGCAGGGAATGAACCAACTTAAAAAAAAAAAAAAAAAAGATGAGATGACAACTTCAAAGTAAGTTCAGTGAAATACGACAGCCAAATGCAGGGACCTAAAGCAACTCTACAACTTAACGGCAGTGATTCTTTGTCGCCACAGTTCATTAACCTAGTAAACCATGGCTAATGTAGGCATAATACATTCTTGTAAGCATAACTAATACATTCTGTCTAAAATATGGTTCTGCAACAGAAACCCAAGTGAACAGTAACACTAAATATTGCAGTGCCAGCCGACCATTGTATATAGAGCACAACATAAGGGAAGGTTATGAGACCGAGGGACTGAAACTCAGCCAAGCTTCAGCAGCTAACTAATTAAATAAATAAAAAGGAAGAAAGAGGAACAGCCATCAGTTGTTGCTCCTTCTGCTTTTCTATAGGAGGGCAGAACATTTCATCAGAAACCACTGTGGGAGAGTCCGTGAAGCATAGTAGTTCCCTCTGTTGAGTTTCCCCCCTGAATAAGTCCTACTCATCCCTTTGTGCCGAGGAAGAATCATTGTCAAGTGGCTCCAGAGTCCAAGGAACTTTGAAGAAGGGCAGGCTGGAGTTCAAATGACTTTCTGCTTACAAGGGAGCATTTTAGTTTACAATACACTTTCTATTTAGGAGGCGGGGTGAACACTATTCAGCAAAAAGAACTTCAAGTCTGCTAACAAGTATAGGATTAGATTTAAGGCAAGTTTCAAGGAAAAAAATGCTACCTTGCTGGAAAAAAAAAATAAGAAAACACAGACACACATGCATGCACGCACACACACACACACACACACACATATACACCAAGAGTCACGTAGGTCACAAAAAGCCACATGAAATTTTGATATGAACAGAAAGATGCTGCCTCACTCTCCTACTTTATAATGAAGAAATGGAAAGAATGAATGTTTTCTCTAAAGTGAAATATTTTACACCAATATTTGGCAATTTTTATTATTCAAAGCTAATTCTCCCTGAGAGAAGAAAAGGTATACAAATGTAAGGTGGTTTGACTTTGGAGTTCCAACCCAGAAAAGTTCAGAAAGATAAAGAAATGGAAGCACAAAGCGAATGGGACACTGTACTCCATTCATGGTCACACCTGAGTCTCAAAAAGGCTTCCCTTTGTTGGCAGCTTCTCTTGGATGGCTCTTTGCTGTAGCAAAGGGAGTGACTTATATGACTGAATGAAACATCGGTGCCACTGAGGCACAATCAACTCTTGTTTCCTCTCTCATAGATGAGTATGTCTTTTACTCAATCTAAGAAATTCCTATTTGGTCGATCTTCTCTTTTCTCTCTGTTTTCACTTGTTTTATTTACTTATTGTACTGCCGTATTCATGCATACTGATTGCTTCTACATGCTACCTTCAATTACCACTTGCAATTCCCAGCCAAAAAAAAAAAAAAAAAAAAAAAGCACACTCTCAAATATTCCTCCTAGGAGCCTAGTATACTTAAAGAAGTAATGACAAATAATCTCTCTCTGCTGAGTAAACACCCATCAAACATGTCCAACGACATAGCCCTTGAATTGGAGGAAATGGCATTCAACATCCTCACATCCAACTCTGTAAATCTTTGCATGATCACCCCAAGTTAGGGTAGTTTTTACTTCTTTAGTAATTTATTGTCAGGATCCCTCTCTTGATACCAATCACATATTACTATACATTTTTGCTTGTCTCTTTTTGAATGTGAATTATGTCTTGTCTTTCCAAATCGATTATCAGCTCTTTGCAGGGTGTGGCTTGGACGCATTTGTTGCATTATTATTTTCTACTAATTTTAATTTTTCTAGATTCTTCTTTAGTAGTGGGTCTCACATTTCAGCAGTCCAAGAATCACTTGGGATACTGGGTAAACATTTGTAATTAGATGCTTCACAGACCACATCTGGAGAACCCCAGCCCTCCTAGCGTGTCTGCAGCATGCCACTGTGTACTCTCAGGTATACATATTTTGACAGACATTTTAGATTTATAAAAAGAAACCTTAAACTTCAGGAACACCAAATTAGGCCACTATTAAAGAGAGACTGGTTCTAAAAATAGCTTAGGTATCTAGAGATTTCAGATACAGAAATCCTTCTGTGTCTTGAAAATTCGAAACCCTTGTCCTAGTACCTAAGCTCATTATCGCTTAAATAACTGGTTCTCAAGTTGCTCTGGGGAGTGGCGACACCTTGATTGTACTTTCTTTGAGTTAAAAACAAAGCCTTTTACCTCTGTCACACATTATGGCCTGTGGCCATTGAACAGACCTTCGTTGAACACCTACTATGTGCTGGATATGACATCAGATGCTGCTATTTCAGGGACTCAGCCTCCAGCGACTTCACAATCGATTTTAATAAAAAGGCACTTCTTTAAAATTTGACATGACTATATTTTTCTGCATATACGCTTAAAATTGATGGAAACACCCAGAGACCATCAAATATGCCCCGTGAGTAAAAATATCAGGGCTGTACATTTCTGCTGGCACCATTTGTTGAAACAAATAAGTAATGCTTGCTTATTGAATGGAAGATATTTCAGGATTAATGAGTAGATGGAGAGAGAAAAATAATTTGGCTAATGCCCTAAAGCCTTCATTGTTTACTGAAACATCTCCAACCAGAGAATATCTCAAAGCAAGATTGAGAAATCTCACGGACGACAAGACTTCCTATCACCAGGTGCCTCCCTAATGGAAAGCCTATCTCCAGATACAGTTGAGACCCAAAGCCAAACAAAATAAAACAAAAGTGCAAAGAGTATGTTTTCTTTTTACATAGTGTTAAACTTTTCAGAGCTGCTGATGAGACAGGCAACCCCTTGCTGCCTCTGAACTAGTTGTTATTTCTCTAGTCTCACCTCCGCTACCCAAAACCTTCCCCCTGAAGTAAGAGCGAGGTGGGTGCTCAATCCCTTGATGCCACTACCTTTGCTCATCTTCCCACTAATCTCTGGACTCTCGATTTCATGCCACAAGCCCAAATCAACAGTGCTAATGCCTCCCACAACCTCTGGATTATTTCCTGCGTGTTGATTTTCTGGGGAATGTGTACATTTTGGTGTTGACAGTACAAGGTATATTCCGTGCTCTCTCTTGAACTTAGCAGGTTTTGACAGATTTATGTGAGGACAGATGGCCATTACAGGCTGAAGGCTGACAAGAGGCAGTTCCGAGCATTGTTAACACACTTGCACAAACTCTCAGCAGTGCAGCTCGGTGCAGAATGTAATTCAGACTATAGCTTTTTTATTGCCGCCTATTTTCTTTTGTCAAAAGAGCCTGCTGTGCAGAGCAACAAATGGCTGCTATTACCCAGAATGTAATGGGTGTCAGACAAATCACATAACACAAACAATCAAGAGTATGTAGGTCATATTTCAACAGAGCACAACCTTAGCAATATTTATGATTACTGCATTGAAATGTGCTCCATAATAAACAAGCACCTCTACATCACTCACACTTACGCACTTCTGCACAGCAAATCTGGGAGAAGTGGTACATACTCTACAGTCATCTTTTTAAACAGTCCTTTTATTTAAAAAAAAAAATGGCAGACAAGTTTTGTTTTGTTTTTCATTATCGCTATGAAACGATTTTCTTGGAGGAGTTTTCTTTTGGGTTTGTTTGTTTAATTGAATGACTCTGATAAATGGTGAGTCCCTGGCTCTGTTTCTTGTGCTGTGCTATTCACCAATGACTTTTTTTTTTTAGTAGTTTATAACATTTTGCAGAATCTACAGCAAAATCTGCAACTTACTTTCAAGTTTGTTTAACAGTGGGATTTTGCATATGTTGCATGCCAATTCAGGTACTTAAGAAACAAACAAACAAAAAAATCAGGAGATGAGATTCTAAGTTGCTTTAAAACACACCAAAATAGGAAAACGGAGCAAAGAGAGGTGTGTGACTTGTCCTACTCACATATTTCAGGCCTCACGAATTTGGAGTGGGTGTCAAGAGTGCAGAGGGAAAGCTGATATTCACTGAGTACCAACCGTTACCTCTAAAGCAGTTGTTAAAATATTCAGTTGATAAAAGCTGCTCTAGTGTTCTCTCCATCTGCACCTACTTCCCCAGGACTCAATGGAGCTCCACAAGACCCAGCAACAGAAGTGCTCCCACTTGGCACAGAAGGTTCTCCAACAGACCCCGCTAGTCCTCTGGCTGGCTTCAGTCCATTTGGAAGTGGCCTGCCTTCAGTACATTTTAAGTATTTCTCCTATCACCCCTGGTTACTGGGGAACAAACTGGCCTTGGAGAAAAGCTTCAGAACATTCCTATGACATATGCCTAATTCCCCAACTCTTGCTCATGGAAGATGAAGATATCATTAATTGACCCCTGTGTAAATTCCCCAGAGAGCTGGGAGAGGGGATGAGTAAGGGGAACCTGGCATTTCAGGTGGCTATTGCCAAACCCCAAAGCTGATGTGGGAGAGAAAATTCCTTTGTTATACTTGGCTTACAAGAAATAGGATAGTACCATTTCCAGAAAAGAAAAATTAGGAACAAAGGAACTGTCATTATAGACACTGGGTCAAAAAGAATGAGATTAAAAATAGAAAATGAAGAATATGGTTGAAATATGGAAGAAATTTCTGACAGTAAGAGTTGGCAAGCACCGGAATGGGCTGTAAAGAGAATTTGTTGGGTCTCCCTTTCTTAGATTCTTGAAGCACAGGAATAGATTCTGTGACCTGTCAAAATCACCTTCCAGTTCTGTGATGCTATGGTTTTCCTTTTAAAACTACCGACAACTACCGATATTTTACTTTGGTCTACTTTCCCAAAGATATGTCACATACACAAGAAGTATATACGCCAAAAGGCTACAGCCGTTTGTCAATATTTATGCTGTTTGTCAATACATTTTTTCCAGCAAAATGAACTTTTAAATGGAGAGTCCAAAAAGGCAATGTAAAATTCAACATAAAAGTGGTAGTTACAGATTGGTTAATGAGTGTTTTGTTGTTGTTTTTATGGTGAGTCTACTAAAGTACACTTGGAATGACTGCTGATTAAAGCCTAGAGAAAAAATGAAGTAAAAAAAAAAAAAAATAACATCAAATCACATGTCCCCTCTGATGAAAATAATGTGGAAAAACATATATCAATGGAGAAAAAAAATTATGAAGTCCTACTTGTTTTAGGGTGATGACATCTGATTATATTTTTTGCTCTTCTCATTTTCTTTATCAGTTATAAAATAGTTCTGCTGTTACAATGTTTACAGTAATAACAAATAAAAACTATATATACATATACATAAAATTTTGGGGTCAGTCACTTTGGTCCCTACCCAAATTCCTTCGTGTCTGTGGTTAAAACCGTCACCTTGTTGAGCTGACATTGCTTTGCCATTCCCATTTCAGAAACAAAAAAGTGTAGCACTCTGAAAATCTCCATATGCAATAGATTTAAATGCCTTCTGCCAAAAGATCATTCTCTTTTCTCTCATCTTGCTTTACTAACAGCTATTTTGAAATCAAATTAGATTTTACACCTGTAAAAGAGAAGAGTTTTTTTTATCAGCCAAAATGAGCTAGTTTAGGACAATCACAAAGAAGTCAGACCAGCTGGCAATACCTAATAAAGCAAACTTCCTATCTCATCCCTCCTGTTTCCCAAAGACACTGCAGATGGGGCAGAGGCATTATTCTGGAGGTCTTAGAATTTTGTTGACTCTTTACATTTCCACTTAAACATTTGGAAAATTTCACTAAAATTTGTGAGAGTAAAGAAAAAGAAGACACCAGAAGGCCTGAGCCAAAGCTTGGGTCACTTCTGCTGCAATCAAACCGATTAAGTCTGTAGACCAAGGATTAACTACCAATATGAATGCTGTTTCTACCCTTGCCACCCACCTGCTGCACCTGTGGCAGACATCACTAATTGATCATGACATTCCCTGTGAGCACAGACTTGGCCTTAGAACCTTTCTCAACACAATGCTCCTGGCAGACAGTACCAATCAATGACACTTGGCAATTGCAGTGAAGCCTATTTAACATAACATATGTCAATTACTATCTTTAAAATTCAGACTTCAGGAAAGAGACATAATTTCTCTTCGGGCAGACCTGCTTTGAACCCAGGGTCTATCATATAGCTTGTATCAATGTATAAATCTTTCCTCAACAATGAAATGGGCAGAGAGTAAGGAAGATACTGTATGTAAAGTGCCTGTTTAAGGAGTGCCTAATTGCCAGAAATTGTAGGCATAGAAGTAGCTGTTGCTGAGAGAATCTCAAATCAGTGAGTTTTCTACCGTGATTTGGTAAATTCCATATTTACACCAAAAGCAGTATTTGTTCAATTTGACGTGAAAACAGTGGGAGGTTGGGGAAGCACAGAAAAAGAATAAATAACTTCATATATGAGATTGCCAAAGAGGATACACGGCAAGGGCAATAAAAGGGAAGAGGTGAAGACAGTCAAAAGTTGAAAAGATAAGAAGCAAGGTACAATGACCACTGCAAATGATTAATCAGAATTAGTAATTAAATATCTAATATTTATTGAGCACTTATATAATCAGGGGGCACTCATGTTTTATCTCATTTAATCCTCACACTGACCCAATGAGATGTAGGTATTGTGATCATCTTCATATCACGCATAAGAATCCTAGTCTTTCAGAGGTTAAGTAAATGGACCAAGGCCACACACTAGGTGGGAGGACATTCAGAATTTAAACTTGGGTTTGTCCAACAACCAAGCCAAGGTTTTGTAAACTTCACCAAGCTATGCCGTCTGCTCTTTAAAATCATGATATACTACTTTTAATTGAAGCTTTGCTGCTTATAAACTGTTTTACTTCAGATCAAACCACATAAAATTCCATTTTTGTGTGTCAAAAATGATTGCATACTGGCAGTTTTATTTTTCAACCTATATTCTAGTCTTTTGAGTTGACAATTTTATTAGTAGTTATGAATATGACTTTAAAATGGAGGAAACTGAGGCGTAGAAAAGGTCAAGGATGTAGAAAAGAGTCTTAGCAATCAAAAGATCCAGGAGGGAAAGTGTGTGTGCCATCTTGTAGCTCCTTATTGATTTTACAGTCCTTGCCAAATTCATTGTCATTTGAGCATCCCTTTGGTTTCCTGCTTTCTTGCTTCTGCTCCATCAACATCTTCTCTCCATCCCACCCCTGTGCTTCAAAATCTGTGCATTTTGTTGTTGTTGTTTTCCCTGAAGGCTCTCCAAGTCAGATTAGCCTATGGAGAGCTCAATTTCTTCCACATTCCTTTCCATGGATCACCTCTGTCATTCACTAGGATGATACTATCGCCTAAGTATTTCTGTCAGTCCTTTAACTGCCTTTATCATTTTTTAAAAATCTTTTGGTCAATCAATGTATTTAAACTTGAAGCTGTGCTACCATGTTTTCCCTTTGACAACTCTTTTTCTCCCTTTGTGATTCTTTCTAGGTACAATTAGTGTTTGTCACAATCTTCAAACACTACTAAGTGACCAATTTTGCTGAAGGTTTTTAGAGGAGATGACAATTGTAGACATTACATGTTTCATTGCATTTCAAGCCCACAATATCTCTAGAGAAAAAACAAATCTCCCTCCATCTCCTCTTTACATTATTCTCCAGGAAGGTTCCAAACTTTACCTTCCAGCCTCATTCAGCATCTTTCAAGTCCTCATCTCCCTGCTATCCAAAGCTCTAAATCCTTTCTCTTACATAATGCAATTGGGCTTTACTTCAGCTTCCCCAATTTATATCTGTACAGCTATTATAATCACACTCAATGAACTAAAAACTGCCTTCTGGGCCTACCTTTGTTGGAAGGTGGTGGAACATATCCAATAAATAATATTTGCTTTCATGCTACTTATCAGTGTGTCTCAGTACCCCAATAGACTATATAGTTAATGTGCATTGTACTGGTGATTGAAATTATGTAAGATGGTAAAATCTCCTGTAAATAAATGAAATGTGAGTGTGGAAAAATATTCCTGTAAAAAATAACTCAAAAAAGGTCATTGCTAAAATAAGGGTTATCAAATTAGTTGTGGATGGGTGGAATTGGAAATTATTGGAAAAATTATAAAAATCTAGAAGAATTCAGACTACCATACCAATGTCTCTAATCTTGACCTTCAAAGAGCAAGCAATAAAAAGTAGCTACCATCTATAATATGTATTGTATAATAATATATTAGTATGGTTTATACAAGAAAGATGAATCAATAGACCCCCAAATAGCAAACATAAGCTCAAGGTAAAGATCTCCATCTTCTACCAAAACTGTAATATTTGAATGTATATTTTTATGTTTTAAGCAAAGGTAAAATAAAACAGTATATGCTTGAATCAACTTTTTAAACAAACCCACCAATTGCTGGTCCTCACTGGTCAGATAAGAAGGCCTCTACCGCATATAATATATATACACACAAAAGCTACTTCTAAACATATATGTAAGTTATGATGTATTTAAGAAATAGTGTCATGTATGTATTTAAGAAATGATGTTAAGTATATGCTTATAAGTAAGGATTTGTGTGCATGCCTATAAAGGTATGTATATATGTACATATGTGCGAGTCTGCACACACATATACTATCTATCTACACCATGAAATTAACTACTCTACTGCTTGACCAAGTCATGCAATCATGCATTAGGCCTTTCATAAGAAGGTAATTTAGCAAACTCAAAGTGTGAAATTAAACGTAGCAACAATGACCACGGTGGATGTAGGCACCATAGTTCTGGTTGAAAGCATCTTGTTTAATGTACTGTTCCTTTAATCTTATCAGCAATGGTCAGACCCAAAGAATTTCTTGTTTAAACATCCCACGATTCACTTTTTGGTGGGGTTCAAGTACCTAAACTTAAAGCACTCAGTGCAAAGGCACCATTTGCAACCAACTCAGAAGTTTGCCTAAGAGCTCTTCAGTTAGTCTAAGTTTTTAAAGTGCTTCAGTATTTTTTATTATTTTTTTTAGAAAATAAGCAACTGGAAATATTTACAGATAACTTCTTATCCAATTTTGTATTCTTTGTTAATTTCATTAATCACATGGACAGTACACTCTATTATCTTATTACACACACACCACACACACACACACACACACACAAACACACAAGTTCCAAGTGAAATATAAGGCTTACCTGCAGTTCCAGAGAGTTCCACACTTAAGGTGCGTTCAATAGTCTTGTTCTCAAATGGGGAACCCTTGGGGTCACTGGAAGATATGGCACATTTATAAAAACAAACTGAAATGGAGTTGCTGTAGCCAAATGTATTAGAACCCCCTTCCCTTTCTGAAAATGGTTACGTTTCTTAATACTTACTTTGGTGACTCTGGGGTCAGAGGAAGAGATAAAGTTGTTGGTTTGGCTAAAGAAAAAAAAAAAAACTAATTATGTAATATTGAGTGTCTTTTAGATTTCTTTTCTTTCCACAACAGTCAAGTTGGAAAAACAACCAGAAAACTGAAAGACTAAACTAAGGAATTCTCTGAATATTGAATCAAAGTCAGACAAAAGTCCATTATGCTAAAACAGATTCCAAACAGCATTTGCATCAGTAAACTACCATTCAAAAACACATACGAAAACAGAATTTTTCCAAAAATGAACCCTCCCTGTTACAGATACAAAATTTGCATCATACCATCAGAGAGAAATAATGTTTTCTGTTTTAATTTGGAATACAGTACACGGTTTGTTTAGATAAGAAAACAGCAGAGGAACTACAAGGCGACAGAACGTTATGAATATTCAGTTGATTTTACTCCTAAAATGTATAATTTTATATCTAGCCCTGATAATAGGTTATTTCTATGAGGCCAAAGCTCATGCAGTAACTATTCCACTCACTGAAAATTAATTGAGAGATGATGGCAAATTGTGGGCATTGACCCAGATGGTTTAGAAGGGGTTCAGATCTGTAAATCTGATAGACAACTAAAGTAAGATACCATGTTTATCAGTTGAAAGGTGTATAGATTTGCAAAGATGCTAACTACCTCCTTTTGTGCTTTCCTGAATCTTACCTCCTACAGGCGGCATTTCCCAATAATGAAGGGTGAAGAATCTTCTCACCCAAAATTTCAATTGCTTCTCCATGGCAATCTTGTATTTTGAACAGAAGGAGGGGCAAATATGATGAGAGGCATACTTAGGCTATACATTCATGTATTACGTATATCTATGCTTATCTATAAGCATACGCTTATGTGTATGTAGGTTTATGTCAATTTTTTCTCATTAAAATAATTACTTTCAAAAGGTCAAGTGGTAGTTATTTATGTGATGGAAATCGTAGTGTCAAAACCAAAAAGGTGTTTAGAATAGTTTCTTATCTTATGGCTGAAGAAACTGAGACCAAACAATACTAAGTGGTATTTTCAGGGCCATAAAATAGTTACTCACAGAGTTGGCCAAGATTCTGTTTCCTTTCTCCTATTGTCAAAAGAAATTGCATTCAACAGACTTTAAAGTAAATTAATCAGCCCCAACAATTAATTTTTTGAAATGTGAAAATATTATTCATGTCCAAAATAACCTGAAATTAGATATTTTACTTGGATAAATAGTATTTACATATTTAATTTATAGATTTAGATTTACATAGTTGAATAGTATATCATCTTTCAATGTACATCCAGAAAGATGAAGCTCATGATATCTTCAACAAATTAGATACATTGATTGATTCAGTTTTTCATTTATACAGATAAATGAGCTGATTTTACATTAATTTTTGAGTATGTGTAATATAACAAGTCTTTCAAAAAGAATCCACTTATGAAGAAACTTTACCAAGTTTTATGATACTCAACTAATAATTAGGATAATTCATACAAATTCCATAGAAAATATAACCAGATATTAACCATGTGCTATGTGACATCATAAATGTACATTAAAAATCAGTCACTGAAATTCTGGTTTTCAAGAGGTAGTATAGGCTATTTGAAATGCTCAAAGAAAGACTCTCAATTTCTGATTGTTGGGTACAGGTAAGGCCAAAGTCAATGAAAGGAGAGGAAATGGCAACAGTCATAGTTAATGAGACCAAAAGCAAACAGGAAATGAGAGCCATAGGAAGGGGACAGTCCCCAAACCACATACAGAATCTGATCCCTGAATAAACCCAGACTCTCTAATGCTATCATTAGAGGAGTGTTGATTTGATTTATTGAGAGTTTAATTCACCCTGTTCCAGTGACTGGTAGACCGGAGACTAGTAGGATCCTTGAAGTCAGGAATGTGTCTTTTTCATGTAGATTGTGGTATTTGGATGAATGATGGACAAATAAATGAGACATCAACACACAACCATGGCTAGACGATCATGCTAAGGAAATGAAAAGAACCTGCCTCCAAAATGTTTTATGGAACGCATACACAAAGTTCAGTGAGAAAAAATTACAACACCTTAAGAAAGGTAATTTCAATTGATCCTCCTAGTTATCTCTAATTGTTCACATATTTTCCACATTTTGATTTTAAATGATAATTCAAATAATTACTGAAGTTGAGCATGTATTAGTTCTTACTCGTCACCCATGTTTCATTTCTTTTAGGCCTTTCATAACTAAAGGATTTTGTCTGTTTGTCAACAGACTTTGGTCTGGGGTGAGTCTTTTGTGCCTTGCCACAGATATATACCATATATAGCCAGTCTCATCTAAAGAAAATTTCCTCCAAAGGCCTATTTAACTCTTCATTGTCATGATTTGTAAAAGTTTACTAAAAGAAAAATAAAAACAGAAAAAAAAAAAAAACTTTAAAACATGTGCTGCCAGGCTGGGTCACATATTACAAGGACTTTAAATTTGGCCCCAGAAAATACATGCATGACCAGGACAGGGTGAGGAGTAGCCCAGTAAATTCATTTGTTCACTCACTAGAGCGAGCTCATCTGCTTCCCCTCACCTGAGGCCTTCATGACCAACGAGGCCTATGGCACTATGGTTCTGCTCCAGGAAAAACTGTTGTAGTGCTTATGAGGAAGATCCAGCTGGGGCAATGAGAATGCGGTCCATTTCACTAAATGTATTTTCCCAAACTGACAGAAAGTGATGGGTAGTGGATTTGAGATGTCTACCAGGGAAAGCCTAATGGAAAGTCAATTTAAAATATTAAAGGAAGGCTCCTGAAAATCCTGGGCTAATACCGAGGTAGAGAAGAGGAAAGAAAATTCAAAACACTGGGGAAAAAATCCGTATTGAATCAGTAGCAATAACAGCATACCTACACGAATTAATCGTGGTTCAAAGCAGAGATCACTGCCTACCACTCTTCAGTGAAAAGGAAAAGTTGGGAAAATGAAAGTGAAACAAAAAGAGGTGTATGCTTATAATTGGTATGTTATAATATGTCTACTTCTACCAACAAGGTTAAAGTAGAAGCTGGCATGTTTTAAATCAACTGCCCATTTCAAGGGGTCTTTAGGCTTCTAAGACTACAACATTTTGAGAAAGAGGAGCCTAAAAGACAGAAAATTGTATCTCTGCCAAGACAGGTTTTCCCCAAATCACCAGGATCTGCCTCAGAAACATCAGCCTCCTCTAGCAATATATGGTGATAATAAAAATCAACCCAGATGTTTAGTTTAATCTAGGCACTTTCTTAAATTGAAAGAAAACAATCAGGAATTTTCCAATCTTTATTTACAGAATAAAATCCACGAGCATAGCATGTGGTTGTAGAAGAGTAGGAGGAGAAGAAGGAGTGGAAGAGAAAGAAGAAGAGGAAGGGGAGGAGCAGGAGGTGAAGGAGAAGGAGAAAGAAGGAGAAAGAAAGAAGAAGAAGGAAGAAGGAGGAGGAGGAGGAGAGGAAGAGAAGAAGAGGAGGAAGAGGAGAGAAGAAGAAAGAAGAAAAAGAATTAGAAAAGGAATGTACTTAGTAATCAAGACAGGCTGCATAAACACTATTTACCACTTCTTAAGGTGTATATAACAAATCACTGATGCCTCATTTTTTCCATTACTGGAAGGGAAAAAATAAAAGCTCTATAATGAATTGGTTAGCCAAGCTTGTTCATAACCTCAATTATCTCAGCAATTCAGAGATTCATATAAACCTCATGTGATGTTGCAATTCCTCCCCACCTAGCTAACATTTCAGGAGTCTTTCAGTGCTTGTGAATTAGACGGCCTAGCAGCTGAATAGAATATGTTTAACCTGTGTCCAAAGAAAGGTTTCTTCCCCTGCTCTATAATAAGTGCTGAATTCTCTTTCCACAGAGTGACACCGATGGGATGGAAGCAACAAGTTGGTGTGTTCTCCGACCTTACGTGTGCTTTCTTTGCTTCCAGTGCCCTCACCAACAGCTCGTTTTGGTCCCCAGCCTACCTTGTAAATGTTGAGACTGCGATTGTGTGTGGGACTTCTTTTTGGAGGTGCATTTGTCTCTGCTGCTGTTTCTGTTCTCTGTGGGTTTGGTGTGAGGAGGGTCATCGTTTGTGGTCAGATATTTGAGAAGCTCCGAGCAGGGACGTCTTTGTGGCTTTTGCTGTTGACAAATACTCTTCGCTTTATTGCTCCATGAATTCTCAGTCTTAAAAACAAGGCATACAGAAAACTAAAATTAGTGAACTGAACCTTAACAGAATGGATATAGGTTTTCTGAAGAGATGGGATTTTTCAATGAAGTGTTCAGTCTAAGTGTACTAGATCTATGAGCTGTGAATAATTGTTTGCAGAACAAGGGAAGAAAATTACATTTAAAATTCCTAAATGACATTTATGCAGCTTTTTATTTTATTTCTCCTACATTTCAACGTTCCTACTCAGCAACATGTAACTAACAAGACCCTACAGCGCCTTTACTGTGAATACAAAAAAAAATAAGCTGGTTTAAACCTTAATTTGCCACTGATTGCTGACGCCCAGTACTCACAACTCTCTTAAGTACCCCTTAATGCTCCGTTTTCACTCACAGTGAATGGCAAGACAAACAATGTTTAATACAGCCCGCTAGCCGAATTATGGCATTGCCAGCATTCCATCCAATTAATGGCAGAGAGAGATGTTTTGTGGTGATTCCAAACGCAATCTTCCTCAGGTTAGACAGCTAGCAAAACAGCAATCCTGCATCTTAAAGCCACTCATAGATAATACCAGCTTATCAGCAAATTTTACTGTAGCCCACAATGCTGCAGGTAACAATAAAGTGGGCAAGAACTAACAGACAGTGGCACTTCCATTCCAAACACCCAAAGACAATGCGTAAATGAACTCTGCCTAGTTTAAAGTAGCTCAAGCACTGTTTACGGAATCCCATTCATCATGGATTTCACCATTATGAGGCAGCTTCGGGGTCCCAGCTGAATTAATACCTACGAACTTATTTGTTTTACAACTTCAAGCCAAAATCCTTTGGTACTTCCCCCCGTATTAAAAAATTTACATTTGTACCTTAACAATTGCAGGGTTTGTTCTGATCCTGTGATTGTGATTTGCATGGTTCTGGGTACTGAGACCACTGCATTCATTATAACTTAGCTGAGTGTTGGCCGGTGCCAGTAAGAGCTTCTTAAGCTAGAAACATTATCAGGAAAAGGGAAAAGCAAGTAAAGTTATGCATCTTTTAAGCATTGGAATAAGTTATTGAAATTTTAAATGTAATTTATTGTAATTATAAAAGTTAATTCTGTCATTTTATTTATGTCACACCTTAGCGCAATAGTGCTACAGGAAATATGATATTTAAAGAGTAGAAAAAAGTTTGACATTATACTACCAACTGTGAAAATATTTCCTTTTTCCTTCCAATTCAATTTCTAGAATTGTATGCATAAGAACAAAAATGCAAATATGCCAATTATTATACAAGTAATAATAGTGAAAAATAGAAGGAAAATCTCAAATTTTCCAGCCATAAGGGATTACTGAATAAATTGGACTTGGTGTGATCTACATATTTTTTTTAACAAATAATGCAAAAAACATCTTTTGAAAATAATTTCCAAATCACTACTAGGTGAGAAAAGCTGCCTTGCTGAATGAAGACATGGGAGTGTAGTGTAGGGGGTGGGGGAGAATAGATACACATTTTCTTTTCAAAAACCCAAATAAGTCAAGTGGCAACAAATGAAAGATTTTATGATGCTTTGAACCATGTTTCATAACCTAGTATATGAAATTACTGATTCAAAGAATGCCTGGAATAAAAGAATGACTATCACTGATTCTAGAAAAGAAAAAAAGGATTTGTAAGTAGAGTCCTGGCCTGTGGATAAGGAGACGTGGGTGCTGACACAGGCAAAGCATTTGCTGTCTCCTGACCTCTGTTTCTTCATTTCACTGGATGACCCTCAAGGACTTCCTTGTCCTGACATACAGTATGTCTCTGAGTCAGCTGCTCTTCCCAAATGAACAAATTGAATAGATGAAAACAATCTGATATCAATGGAAAGGAATCAGGGTACTAGGGAGCAAAGCCAATGACACTAACAAATGGAGAAACTGGAGAATAAATAACAATTACTTATGAGATATTCTCTATATCAGAAACCTCAAAATCCAATGGACTCTAAGTATGGCCTCCATGTATTTGCATAGAGTATTTTTAACATTTAAAAACTTAGTGATAGGAGAGTAACAACCTCCAAACGGCATGCGAAACACACTATTAGAGTCTGGAGGATCATGGCATCCCATAATTTACACAGCATGCCCTTATATCAGACTTATAGCAAATGACAAATGGCTACCACAGATGAGAAGGTAAACCGTGTCTTAGAACTAATAAAACTCTGGTCAAGCACTGCATTGAAAGGAAAATTCTCTCTTCATTGCCAACAAATTCAGTCTTCATTGTCTACCATAAATTTAAGTAACTTGGGTGGCAAACATGCTATAGTTTTTCAGTCTTCATAAGAAATACGGATCCAAAGTCTTAAAACATTGCATATTTGTTGATCTACCAATTCTAACTCTACGATTGTATGTATAGGAATAAAAATGCAAATATGTCAATTATTATACAATTTAAAATAGTGAAAAATAGAAGAAAAAACTAAATATCCACCCATAAAAGATTGCAAAATAAATTATATTTCCATACAATAAAACAGTATGCAACCATTACAAATTATGCATATATTTAAATTTGAACCAATATGTTCATGATATATCTTAAAAGAATATTGCAATCATTTTTATATGAGAGGTTATTTGAAATCACAGGTGAAATTTTTAGTTTTTTCTTTTTAGTTGTCAACATTTTCTAAGTTTTCATCAAGAACATAAATAATACTAAGACAGAAAAATACACATAACAGGAAAAGATAGTAAAGAAAACAATTGCAATAAGATTACATGAAGATGTGTATTATCAACATTTTTAAACAGAGAATCGCACAATTTGCAACTCTGAGTGTGCTTGGGGATTGCTTTGGCATCATTCTAAATGAAAAAATCCAAACCTTATTGTGACTACATCATACCCATGCAGCGGGTAGCCAGAGGCAACTCCAATTCCTGCTAAACAGTAGGAAGGGTTCTTACTAGAGACGGCTCTTCTGCCTCCTGGGGTGGAGGGGTGCCGTCAGGCATGGAGGAAGGACTAGCCTCATTGTCAGTGGTCACGTCTCCATCTGTCAGCGCATCAAATGAGGGCAATCCGTCTTCATCCACAGGGAGACTGTCCAGTGTCTCTGTGAGGACTGCTAGCAAGTTTGCCTCATTCTCTTCATCTATCTTCTGCAGAAACAGAAAAAACCAGAAGATGTGAGTTGACACTGGGAGGCAGGTAACACTATGCATCAACATGTTTGACCAAATGAGTGAACCATATGTGAAATCTAGAATGCCCATTTCAGAACACAAACATCATATCTTTCTCAAACTCCAAATTCATGTTTTGGTCCAACTGACACAATTAATGAATACTTCTACTGTACTAATCTCTGATGGTTGAGCTGCCCAGTTTATCAATTTGTTATGTCAGCGCTAAAACTGCTGTATACAATTCTTCTTGGTCATAGAAGTGTTTTCCACTTGCTCACGTTTTCTTTCCCTGACTAAAAGAAAAGATTGCGAGAATCTTGGAGCTTGAGAGAATTTTAACCATCATCAATTTCATTTTCAGATATAGTGTTTGAATCTCCTATACAGCATACCACCCAAACTGTCTAGACAGCTCTCTATTTGAATGACACCAGAAAGTGGAACTATACTGACAGCAACTATACACTTTCATGGTTTCAATTATAATCTCATTACTGAACACTCCAAAATCATTTATTTATTTTGCTCCCTGATATCTCTCCCAACTTTAGTCATAAATCTCGAACTGCCTACTGGACACTGCTACTTCATAATAGCTCCCTCATCCCCAAAACCCAAACTCTACAACTTTCACAACAAAACTGCTATTTCTTTTGACTTCTTTAGTTCGGGTAACAATTCTTCAGACTCAAACTCTGGACCTATTTTGACTCTTCTTTCTCTGATCAGTCACTGAATGAAGTCTTACTTTGTAATGTTTACTAAATGCATTTATTTCTTGTAGCCGGGGCACTATTCCAGTGCACTATTATTTCTAATAGGGGCTCCTGCAAATATATCCTACCTTGTTTTTGACTCATTCCCACCAACACACTCTTAGAAAGCTAATCTTCAATCATTCACTTAACAAACATTTTTGAACATCTACTCTGTGCCAGGGACATCTGAAGTATGGGAGATACAAAGAGAAACAAGACAAAAGTCTGCCCCTCCAATAAACACTACTGTGGAAGGGAAGAACCTGTAAACAATTCATTATAAAATATAATATTTATTTCAGTACTCTGTGCAAAACGTTCAAAGACTTCCAAACATGTACCTTGTTAACAAGGCAATGTGTTATATTCTATGCACGTGGACAACCAGTACCATCACTGGGCACATGGCATAGCTAATCAATGATTACTTGCTAAATAATTCATTGATCTGTGTTTATTGCCAACAATATCTTCTGGACCATTTTCTTTTCCTTCTTTTAGCACTTCACATTGTTTGTCCAATCTGACCTGCTTCCAAAGTCTTCTTTTTAAAGTTCTGTACGCTATGACATTAACAATATGAGCTAAATTATCCCACACAGATTTTATTACAAAATGCACCTAAGCTGCTGACATCTAATGAAGCTAGCAGTGCCCACGCTTCCTTTCTCTCTAGCACTGAACTCCAGTTAATTGACCTGACAAAATTACAAGAATCACAGAATAAGACAGCTAATCAGAAAATCAAATTGTATTACTAGAGAAATTAGGCAGGCCTTTATCACGTATACATTCTATTTTCACATAAAAATTGTTTTCCTTCATTCCTGATCAGCCTCCATCCAGGAGCAAAACTAAGGACTTCTTTTGGATTCAAGAGGCCAAGAAGAGCCATTTGTACTCCCCAGGGACTTTAATTGGCATTTTTTAGTTTGCGTAATGCATCCCTCTCATGTCCGTGGATTTGAGACTGTGAGTCAAGTAGTTTGGGTGCAATGTGGTGTGTATGAAGTTTAAAACTTTAATGCAGGTGCTGGGCACGGTGGCTCATGCCTGTAATCCTAGCACTTTGGGAGGCCAAGGCAGGAAGATCACTTGAGGCCAGGAGTTCAAAACCAGCCTGGCCAATGTGGTGAAACCTCATCTCTATTAAAAATATAAAAATTAGCCAGGTGTGGTGGCACATACCTGTAATCCCAGCTACTCGGGAGGCTGAGGCAAGAGAATTGCTTGAACCCAGGAGGCTGAGGTTGCAGTGAGCCAAGATCACGCCACTGCACTCCAGCGTGGGTGACAGAGGGAGACTCTGTCTCAAAAAAACCCAAACCTCTAATTTAGGAGGAAAATCCTAATCAGAAGGGGTAACTGTTAACTTCAAAATGGTGCCACCTACTTCCATAAACTGACCAATAGTTAAAATCCAAATTGCACAAGTCAATAACTAAAACTTATTGAATACCCTCAAGTGCTCAGGGTATTGAATACCCTCAGGCCCTCGGGTAGATTCTTCAATCTACCTTCTTTCAATATGCCTTTGAAAGGACCCTGTATATGTAATTCTAATATTAAATAGACTGAAATAATATTCCTTATTTTCTGCCCAGGATCATAATCTGGTATCCACAGATTTCAGTAACTCCTTTCTTTCATTCCCCCACATACAAAAATTAAATTGAGATTATTTAACTGTTCTGAGTACAATTATATTTAAATGAAATATATGTATTTTAAAAATCATCTCAAAGTCATGAGATTTACATTATTATAACTATCTCCACATTATCTAATAGTTTTAGAAAATATATCAAATACACATGCACACACAGACACATATACACACTTTCAATAAATTGGACATTTTTCCAAGTATCCCGTTTTTCAAAAAAGGCTTATTTCATTGATGTCCAAAAATAGTTCTAGAAAAAGAGTTAAGAATATTTACCAATAAATGGATAATGTTGTTTACAGTGATTTAAATTTTGTGTTTGGCTTTCCAGCAATACTACCAGCCGTTATTTGCTTTCAATCACATAATACAATAGCGCCTTAGCTCTATCCCTAATGTAAACAAACTACAATAATTCCAATCAAGTGAAAATGACAAAGAACACTTAAACCAACCAGTTTTCTCCAATGTCTTTAATAAGTCTGGGAGAATGTATAACAAATACAATGGCAAAAGTATTGGAGCTTGATAATGTCATAATTAATTTATAAGATCTGATTAAACCACCAACTATTTTAATTCCCCTCTCTACTGGAAACACAATGAGAGGGAAGGATTTGTAAGATGGGAGATTAGCATGGCGGCTTTGTGTGTGTGTGTGTGTGCGTGTGTGCGTGCGCATTGGAGTATGTGGGTAGTAAGGGCTACTATTCAGCCAGTATCTATCATAGGACTGTAATGATTATTTACAGTCCGTATCCATTACAAATGATTATTCAATACTATTGTTATTATCTCTGTATGTGGGTGACTCAGAGAGGTGCTCCAAGACCATTTATTTAAGTAAATTTGTTAGTGAATTAAGAAAGGAAACAAATGTTATTGTTTCAAATTATCTGTGTTTTCTTTAATCATAGGAAACTGAGAAGAAAACTTGATATTTGCTGATGACACTTTGTGTTTATGTAATGTTGAGTGGATATTGCCCCTCACTGTGGCAATTTCAATTAGTTTAGCATGAGTTTCAACAATCACACACCCCGGAGAAGGCAATGGATGTGACAGAGAGGACTCTGTTAAACAATTAATGTCACTTCCCATTATTGCTTTGGTCCCAATTTACAGAGCAAATAAATCAAAGTCACCGCAGTTGAAGCACACTGGCCCACTCACACATGTCTGTTCACAGGTGACAGGGTATAGAAACACATTAGTCACCGCACTGACATTGCCAGATAACCTTTCAAAGACTCAGCTCTGATACTGCTTTCTAGTTGTTTGAAATTACTATTTTACAAAACGATATACTTCTTAGCTCCATCCGAGTTGGGAAAAAAAGAAAAGAAAATGCAGAGTGGGGAGGAAGAAAGAGCAGGTCACCAATTAGATAGTGATCTACAGCTACACAAACTAAGCTCAGCCTTGGAGCTGGCAGCAGAGGCGGAAGGAAAGGGAGAAAACAGGCCAACGGGTATTTCCACAGTGGAGCTCTGTGGCTATCAAACAGCATTTCCCACGGTGGGTGTCAACCTTGGGTTCTCCTTACGCAATGCAATTCTTCCGACCTAAATAAAGGTCTGTGTGACTGTAACACCTTATTCTCTAAGGGCCCTCTAGGAAGAAAGAAGGCACATCAACAAAAACTCACTCACGGTGTAAACAATTTCCAGTGACAGATGATACACATGCATTTATACGGAAAACCCAAAATTTAGAATCTGCAACAATTCCTAAGTGTTACCATGTCATTAATAAATGATAGTTTAGAAGAGTCAACAAAATGAGAAGGTTTATCTCTGCTCTTTTGGACAGCTGTGTCCCTCTATGACCTGTACTAGTCTGACATAATTTAAAAGGCATAGTTGAAAGAATATAGGTTCTGTCCCTTCAGGTGGCAGATTTACAGATTAAAATTAATAGATTAAAATTCTGAACCCAGTTTGTAATATTTGGGTCTTCTTCCTTTGCGCACAGTTGGCAAAAGGATCTTCCAACTGGTTATACATGGTGTGGCAGACAGTGCATTCAACTCACCCAACTGCACACAGAGGGTCACTAAATCCACTAAATTAAGGAGGAGAGGAGGGACTCTGAGATGCTAACTGCCACCTGAAGGGAGAAGTGCAGAGTGAATACTGCATGTGGTATCCCAAAGACTTTTAAATGCGAGCTATTATGAAAGGACTATGCCCTGCTTATGTTAGTCATTTTTTCTGCATCTTGTAGGATTGCAATTACACTCTGTGTCCCCAGATTCTCACACTTGCTTGATCTCTGTTTGATAAAAATAGTTTAATAGCCATTTAATCACAGCTTCATTATCTTGGCTCTCTTAATACGAATTAGGCCAGGAGAATTCTCGCTTCCTCATTATTCAAATCATCAATAAGAAGGAAACGGTGGGGTCTTCTTATCATTCATTAATCAGTTTCAGTATCTTAGGTACTGTGTACTCAGAGATCAATCTGTGTGAGAGGTGACTTAACCTCTCTGAGCCTCTAATTATTTTTCTATACAAAATTTCATGTGATTATTTGCCTAATCCCTATTATGGAATTTTTTTGCACTCATGATTAATAGAAAAAAAAAAAAGAGTTGACGAAGGCCTCAAAATTCTTCAGGAAGGTGTTCATAAACATTTCCAGTGTATATTCCCATCAACTTGATTATCTGTATTTGAATTTTATTCTTTGAACAGGATCTACTGCAGACATTTAGCACTGGGCCAACTCCCCCCAAATACCCAGCATGCCCCAGGTTTCCTCCTTGCCCCATCCTGCTGACTTGGAAACAGCTAATGAAGACAAAATTAACTCCTACTTTAAGTGAGGCCTAATTAGGAAAGGAAATCTGCTAGAGTAACATCTGGTAATGTATTCCAAAGCCAAATATAAATGACATTCTTGGATTATCCACTACTTTGGATTATTGGTTCCACTAGGCCCCACCAGGAGTTCAAATAACTACATGGGAAAGCAACTTTTATAATAGATTCAGAAGTTCACATAAGAAATACAGTGGGTCAGAGGTGTGTCCCTTTCTTGAATCTCCATACATAAAACCCTGTACCTCAGTTTCATGCATGAATCAGCAAAAAAATTTGCATAAATGTACACATTTTGGTTCTAATGTATAAAGTTTGATTCAATATTTATAAGAAACTAAAGTCAAAATTTAAAGAAAACTAAGTTTTTTCCGCAATAAAATTTAAAAATAATAATCCAGAGTAGACTATTGGAATAGGATTTGAGGTTTTTAGCTTTTTTCTTTAACCCGTGCTAATTAGAACAGACAACACTTCACCGCATGTGTCTACTTGAAGTGGTGTGAGCCTTTGCTTATAGGTTGTTAAATATTTTGAATACCCACCTTCAAACAATTGATTTTTTCCCTCTTCTTTATCTTTCTTCTCTAAAATCTCTGCAATCCACTGTGGGTTTTGTTTTTGCTTCTTTTATACCCAAGTGTTGGTACTGACAGTATATCTGCCACTTTCTCACACATCCAACCAAAAATGGGCAGAATCCCACATGTAATGACTGAGAGGTTCCTAGCTCCTACCTCACTTAAAGGAGGAGTCTTTAAAATAACCCAATTACTTTTTGTTTGTCGTACGAGATACAGAGCTGAGAATAAGGTATGGGCACTGGAAGGTGGGGAAAAAGAAAGAAATCTCAAGCATATGTGTGCAATAAAAAAATCAAGATAATACCACCTTACATTACATAACACATTATAAAATGCTTTTTGTCCATTAATTTCTTACATATGCCCTGAGAGTTAGCTTATTCTTATTTTATTCCCATGAGAGATAAGCACATTATGTGACAATCTATTTTGCCCTGTTGGATGCCAAATTTGCTGGAATTTGAGGGCTAGTAGAAATAACATAAATTTTAATTTCACTGTCTAAGTAACTCCCCATGGGCATACAGGCTACTTGAAATACTATGTATGTAAATGTGTCTGTTCATATCACACCCTCAAGTTTATATCTCAAGTACACATATTTAAAACAGAATCTAATGCACATGTATATCTCAATGCCTTGAGTGCATTCTCTGATATTCAACTGTAGTTGACTATATAAAAATGTATAATCTGTACATTGTTCCTCTCAGTTAACCACTCTGAGGAAAGCAACGATCAAAAACCAGGGCTAATTCCTGTAAAAATAAAATAAGAATCAAGCGGAAATAAAATATAAACAAAATTGAAGAATTCACAGACATATTTAGACTCAAGGGAATCCATTTAATTCCAATTAATACACATATTCCTATTTAAGCAGGCATCAAATGTATATTCACATCTGTACTTACACTCCATTCTAATTGATTTGCTTATATCACACATTCATGAGTTAATAAACATGTACCGTACATGAGAAATTCAGTATTCTGTAGAGGTTATAAGAGCCAAAAGTATAAATACAGAAGTTCAACAGAAAATCCTAAAAATTCCTGGTTAATATATGCAAAATGAGCTGAAATTTCAGGGGAAAGGGGAAAAAGGTTCGGCGAGGTTGGGGAGGTCATGCCTATTTCTCACAATGGGAAGAGGAAGGAACTGAGTTGTGCCATCAAACTGGAGACTTAATAGGCCTGAAAAGAGTGAGTAAGACATTCTATTTGTTCTCAAGTTTAAACTAAAAGAGAATCTGGGCATGTGGGAAGAACTCCAGACTGGAAGTCAGGAGAATTAATCCTAGATCCATTTCCGCCAGCAGCTAGCTACATGTCCTCAAGTGAAACAACTCAACTTTCCGGCTGCGTTGCACAGACTTGAATGACAATCCCATAGGTTTCTGGTATTAGTCTGTTTTCACGCTGCTGATAAAGATATACCTGAGACTGGGCAATTTACAAAAGAAAGAGGTTTAGTTAGACTCACAGTTCCACATGGGTGGGAGGCCTCACAATCATGGCGGAAGGAAAGGGGAACAAGTCACATCTTACGTGGATGGTACCAGGCAAAAAAAAAAGAGTTTGTGCAGGGAAACTCCTGTTTTAAAAACTGTTAGATCTCGTGAGACCCATTCACTATCACGAGAACAGCACAGGAAAGATCTGCTGTCATAATTCAATCATCTCCCACCAGGTCGCTCCCACAACACATGGGAATTATGGGAGCTACAAGATGAGATTTGGGTGGGGACACAAAGCTAAACCATATCAGTTCCTAACTGGCTTCCCATTTGCCATCCCACCTCCATATTTCATTCTCAACACAGAAGATTAAGTGATCCTGATGCAACCTAAGTCATGTGTCACCCCTCTTCTGACCAAAGCCTCCGTGGCTTCTCATGTCTCTAAGACTAAAAGCTAAATCTTAAGAGTGCCTTACTAACCAAGGATCGCCATATAATTTGTCATCCAAGCAGAACCTTTTTGAGAGGGAGAGGGGACAGTGCACATAATCAGCTACTCAGGGATGAACCCAGACTACACCAGGCTAACTGGAATGTATGGTGGCCCTATACTCAGCCAGCTACATCTGACTCTGGCAACGCCTCATTCACCTATCTGAATCTTTCCCAATCAGTCTGATCTCCTCACTAGTCCACAAAAATGCCAAGCATTCTCTTGTCCTTAGGTCTTTGCACTTGCTGTTTTCTCTGCCTAGAAGGTTCTTCTGCCAGATGGCCACATGGATTGTCCCTTTGTCCCCTCATTTACTCAAGTGTCACCTTCTCAGTGTAACATTTCCAACTACTCTGGACACATTCTCCACATTCTCCCTACCTTATTATTCCCTCTGGCATTCATCTCTCCGACTCAACATATGTTTTAGTGATTTATCTTCTTCATGAACTATCTAAAAGAGGAGGTCTGTGAGGCCTATTTGATTATTGCTGAGATACTTAGTATATAGGAGATGCTTAACTAAAATGAGTAAGAATGGTAACTAAAGAGTCTAATCTGTCCTGACAATATAAGAATATATGAATTTTCATTCTTCTTTTGTTGTTATTTTCTCTGTAATCCTCACCTCCTCCTACCCCTGGGCAATTTGTCTTTTTAATAATGTTTAGCTTAGGCTATGATTTAAAATTATCTCACATTCATTTCACATATACCAGCTGATAGGCCAGGCAAGCAAGTGATATATTCTTTGTGGGGAAGAAAGAATATGAACAGCTATAGCTATATAGGGCCTAATTCTGAAATGAACTCCTAGGCAATGAATCTATAGAAGTAAATGTAATGCTCATCTTTTGTAAAAGAGGAAGTTTAAATGGGTCTTAAAAATGCAGAAATTAACCCAACTCTGTTGTCTGGAAGGATACTGGGACACACCATCAAGCAATCAATTTGCAAACATCTTGAAAGAGTTGAGATGTTTTCATGAACAGATAATCATGCCAGACAAACCTACTCTCTGACCACCACTGTCAGGAGTGTTGACTCTCCAGTCAAGAGAAAACCACTGATGTAATGTATCTGGACTAGAGTGGTGAGCTTCCTCATTCCACACCGCATAACAGAGTTACCTTCAAGCTGGGAATATATATTAATCTTAGCCAGAAGATTTTTAACTGTGTTTAATAGACCCCTGGACACTAGAATAGCTGGTATAGGATTTATTATAAATTTTAGAGTGTATGATATATTTTGTGTATTTATATACCTTAATGCATAGGCAATAGAAGTCTTTTTTTTTTTTTTTTTTTAGAAAACACACTCAAGTGTGTTATTTTCTTATAATAAATACAGAAACCACGACCAAATTAAGCAGCCAAATTGAATATTTTGTATTGTCTTCGGATTAAAACAAAATCTTGAGAACTGAGGGTGAAGAGTTTAAAACTTGGAGCCATTTTAAAATACTCATTTCTATGAGGCAGGATTTTCTCAATCCTCTTCAAACAAAACAAAGCACAAAATAATCAGTTTCTATGATTGATAATAAGAAACTGCCATCATCTTAAATCCCAACCTATACTTCTTCTGTGCATTTAAATAATGCCATAGTTCTCTTAAATATTACTTTAGTAAATAATAATAACAATAATAAATAGTGCTGATCTTTACTGAGTATTTTCTATGTTCCTGATGTTGACTTAATTTCTTTGCATGCATTAATTGAAACACCCATTTAACCCCATTATTATGTGCAAATTCACATGTCTAATGAAAGGAAGAGTTGGATATTAATCCAGATATATCTGATGAAATATCGTTCTCACACCCTTTGTTTATATAGTGGGATTTTATGGAAGGTATTATTAGAAAAATGAGTGGGCATGGGCTATTTTAATTTATCTTCATACTGGGGACTAAGAACTGAGTTAGAATGACATAGCATTGATTGATCATCAGCTAAAATCTAAGGTGGGAGATGCAGTTACATGCCATGAGGCACAGTTGGCCTTCCCTGCAGAAAGAGGAGGTTGTCTTGCAAATGATTCTCACTATTTATTGCTGGCTGGCCCAGTGTTGGTTCATAGCCCCCACCCCGCCCCCGGCCTTTTTTTTTTTTTTTTCCTACTGGGTGTGATTTGCTCTTCTATTTGAATGTTCTTCCCTCTTCACATCTTTTGTTTCTATCCTATCCCTACCTCAAAGCCTACTTTAAGCATTCTCTTCCATGGGATTTTTTTTTTTAACAAGTCCAGCTCTACTGGTAGCACCAAGTTTCTAATCCTTTATCAGAAAAACTTAGATCCATAGACAGAAATGCAGATTTCAAAGCCTCATCACAGACCACGAAATCAAAATCTCTAGATATGGGTTTCTGGGCTGCAGCACTGTTGACATATTAACCCAGATAATTCTTTGTTTAGGGGGCTGTCCTGTGGGTTTTAGAATGCTTAACAGCATCCCTGGCCTCTACTCACTAGGTGCCAGTAGCACCCCTCCAGTTATGACTACCAAAATGTCTCCAGATATGCCAACTGTTTCCTGGAGGCAAATTGCCCTCAGTTGAGAACAACTACCCTGGGAGGTAGAGCCTGGGATTCTGCAATTTTGATGAGCAACCCAAGTGATTCTGATAATCAGGCAAGTTTGGGTAATTTGCTGTTTTATGGCTGCTGAGTAGTGTGTAGATCAAGTGGAAATGTATGATTCTGTCTATGCTAGATTTATTCCCTCTAACACATATGATTCTAGATCTTAGTAGTTATTATTAACAGATTTTGATCTATTCTATGTGAATTCTTTTTCCCAATATCTTACATTAATGTGCCCAGTTGTTTTATGGTCTGTCCTTCCCTGTTGATTACAACATATTGGTTATTCACTTCCTGAATTTGTTTTTGATAGTCCTAAGGCAGCATGGTCTTTTTATTGCCAATCATTCTCTTTCTTCAACGTCTTCTGACCATCACCATTATCATAAAGTTCATTTCAGTTCTGGAGTCTATTTTATTACACAGACTACATGCTAAGTGATTTTTAAGGATTTTCTCCTATATATTTTTACAGAGGTCTTAAGCACTTCTCAACTTTTTAAGATTTTTTTAAAAATCTCAAAAGAGGTCACAGGGCCTTATAACATTCTTATATTATTTGAAATAGGCAGTGAGGCAAAATACAGACTCCAAAGTTAGATTTCCTGATTTGGGGTCCTGAGCACATCACTTACAAGGTATGTGACCTTCTGCAAGTTACTTAACCTTAATAAAACCTACAATACAGGGCTGTTTTGAGAACTGACTGAGTTAATCCATGCAAATCATATAGAACAGTGCCTGGTATATAGTGAGGATTTATGTTTACTGCTAATAACAATATCATTATTATCATTTTCATGCACTAGATTGAATTCAAAATAAGTGAGACAAAATATGGATTTGTTGAAAACAAATTTGAGGAAGAGATAAGACACGAACAAATGGAGTGAAAAAGGATGAACATTCTGTACAATAAGGCTACACAATGTAGAAATTGTAAGGATGGTACCAAAGTTACTAAATACGTACTGCTCAAAAATTCCTACAATTTGTATAAAATTTATTATCTCCCAGTTACTAGTTAAGGTTGAGATGCTAGAGTAAACAGGCACGGTTTGACATGATCACTGACTGCTTGCCAGTTATTCCATGGAATGATCACCTTTCATCCATACTCAGCTGAATGACAATATCTACACTTGACATACCCTTCATTTGTGAATATACATGCAGACCAATATATTTACAGATACATATACATATGTATACATATATACGTATTTACAGATACATACAAACATGCATATTTATGTGCATATTTACAAATATTATATATATATGTCTTTATTTACACATATTTATTGAGTGCATACTATGTACTATAATCTGTTTTCTAGGAACTTACATTTTAGTTTGGTGGTGAGAGGATGGCAGATAATAGATTTTATATTTATACATAGAGAGAATATGTACAGTATACATATGTGTGTATAAATAAAACATACACACATACAAAGAAAAATATATATTACATATAATCTGATATATAATATATAATATATTATATATTATATATTATATGTGTATATATTATATATGATATAATATATAATATAATATCATATATAATATATAATATATTATATGTGTATATATTATATATTATAATATCATATATAATATATAATAATATATTATATATTCGTATATACTAATTATATGATATTATATAATAAGATGTTATATGAATATATAATAAAATATATAATATATAATTATATACACACACACACACACACACAGAGGAAAAAAAAGTAGCATTTGGAGCAGCAAGGCATAATAGCTAAGGAAGAAATGTTCTAGACAGGGAAAAGAGTAAGAGTAAGGGCCAAAGGCCCTGAGGGGAACTTGCAATGAGTAAGAAATTACTTTTTCATGGTTTCATATAGGTATAAGCAGGAGGGAGGTTATAGGCAAAATATTTAACAAACATCCCACAGGAACATTGATCAATCAGAACAGCAGCACCAGGACTTTAGCAAGGAGGCCTGCTGCGAATACCTCACAAAGCTCTGCTGTTACAAATTAGCAGACTACATTAACCCTGGGCATAACCAGTGTGTTTTAGACTATGTAAGGAAGAATAATTTCCTATTACAACCAGTGAGTTCTCTATAAGGTAGTATATTTGCTGACAAAAAGAAGTGCTTAGAAGGCAACATCACAGAGGTCAATGCTATTTGTTCATAAAGACTTAGCACCACAAGATATGTGTGAAATTGTGCAGCTGCAGATTCCTGACACTTGGATCTATATGGTATATTAAGGTTGGGGACACTAAGATGCAGGTAATGTCAAATGATCTGATTACTGTAATATCCTGGCAAAGGCATTAGAATGAGAGAAAATTGTCTCAAGGTGGTTGGAAGCTATTCAGAGGCAGGGTGTCCTTTCTGTGAGGCCATCTAGGGTGAAAGAAATCAAAGTGTGCTTCATGGTAATCCTCTGAGTCTTTCCAGCTCCTTTCCCCAAGAAACTAGGAGCCATGTAGAGCTTGGGATGGGGTCTTTGACTCCTTGACTAACTTTCATATTCCACTAAAGTGCTCTGCACAGAGCAACGGGTTGTCAATAAATGCTTGCCGAACAAATACAATATGAGAAGTTCATCTTCTCAATGACTTTGTATCTAAGTATTTTACATGGGTTTAGGTTTCCAAAGCATCTGAGCAAGTTTGCAATCTCCTAGGATTTAGCTACTGAGCTTCTTTTAATGCCAGACTGAGTGAACCCCTTGTGAAGAATCTTTAAATACTTCACACTGAATCAATTCCAAATGCAGACTCATTCATGATTATCAGTGGCTTATATGCATATGTGGAGAGCATGCACAGTGGAGAAGCATATGACATTGGGTTAGACAAAGTAGCTAATAACCCTCAAAGGGGGATTTTTAAAGTGACTTTGACAACAGGATAAAAAAGCACATGTCCCTATAACAGCATGGAAAATGACAAGACAGGTGTAAATCATTCTGGATAAAAATGTAAGATTTACAGAATGATGAAAAGGAAAAACACGCCATTTAATAACGCCTTGCCACATTGTGGCTCCTATAATGATAGGGATGTAGTAACATGGAAACAATGAATAGAAAAAGTTGCATGGTCAACTCTTCCAACAGTATGATGTTGGAGATGAGAAGCCTGACATCCAAAGGGTTAAACAGACTTTCTCAATGTCATCTGGTAACTGATCTAATTCTACATCTGTTTTGGACCTATTGGCTCCTTAGTTTTTCTATTATACCATGTTGCTTATCAGGATAATGAAAGGAAATAAGTGTCAAAGACTCTCTCTCTTACATTTGCCATATGTTTTCTTTAAAATGCAACATTGTTTAACATATTGTAAATATATTACAATTTATTAACCTCCATGGAAATACTGGATTGTATTTTCATGTCTGTGTGTTTTTGATAACAAGCTTCCTGGGACTAAGAATCATGATTTTTGCATCAAAATCAGTGTCAGAAATTTATAACAAGAATTTTTTGGGCACCTACCATGTGTCTGGACACTGGGGATATAGCAATGAACAAAATAATTAAAAAATCCTGCCTTCAAGGAGCTTATTCTGTTGGGGGAAGAGAGATGATCGACAAAATAAATTACTATAAACAAAATAAACAGCTGTGAGAAATAGATGAAGGGAAAAGCAATAAGAACTCTATTTGTATTTAAGTAAAGCCAACATTTAAAAATCAGGGTTGTTTACAAAAACAGGGCACAAATATTTTTTCTTAGAAAAGGTTTCATACTGGGATAAAGGTTTTCTTCTGACTCTTACAGAGTAATAGATGCCTGTAAAGTAGTGACTCTCAATTTTGGCTCTAAATTTAATCACATAGGCATTTTTAAAAATATGCTTGCCCCTTCCCTACCCCCTTGGGCAATTAAGTCAGTATCTTTGGAGGTGGGAGTTAGTAATTCCCTCAAGCAATTAAGTCAGTATCTTTGGAGGTGGGAGTTAGTAGTTTTAAAATCTTCCCAGGTGAGATTCCAATAGAAGCCAGGACTAAGAATCACTCCTGTAAAAGATTAAATAATAGAACCTTTGAGGAAAGGTGAGAATATTTGGTATGATCTATCGTGTGGGCTGAAGGAGAAGGCTTGCCCATCAGTGAGAACTAGCTGTAGCATACTAATTCATAGATGCCCGGAATCCCTCACATGGGCCACAGAACATGGATGTTTTATTTTTGTCCAGTGCACACCAAGTCTGGCCCCTTGACTGAAGGTGTCTTCTTTCCTGAGTCCCAGTTCTCTCCTCCATTACCCACTCAGACCCTGTTTCAGTACTTGTGAGTCCATGAAATGTCTTAAGTCATGAAAACTCTTTAGTGTATGATGGCAACAGCCACCAGCCAAGAGCCTTATTACAATGACTACTGCCATCAGATTGAACACCTTTAAAAACAAAGAATCACAGATCACATTAGAGTTACCTCTGACCATAGGCTGTGTAAGCAACAAGTGCCTGGGTTTAAAGATAAAAAGAAAACTAGGGAACCCATACCGTGAAATGTTTGATACCCATTAAAACAATTATATAGGTATACCTTTGTTAAAATGAAACACAGCCATTAAATATCATGAAGTGAATCAAGAAAGTTGTCAAATAGCACTTTTTCAGTCCATGATCTATGCATGGATACTGGAAAAAGCCTAAAAGAAGGAATCCCAAAATATTACAAGAAGGTGAGATTTCAGATGATTTTAAGTCAATTTGTCTTTTTCCAATTTTCTGTAATGAGCATTTTATTCTTAAAAATATATAAAAATAAAAAACCAAAGAATGTGTTTGTGTATGCCATACATGAGAAAATGGGAAGAGAAATAGCTAAAGTGTGATTAAATAATTAATCAAAGTCAGCCCAGGTCTACACAACTTTGTAGCCCTGCTTTCAAATTTGTCTTCCTTGGGCCTTAATTTTTTGATCTGTAACAAGGCAGTAGTGTAATCTGCCATGGTTGTCCCATAAGGTTACTGGACATAAAAATATTATGTGCTTTAGGGAAGAGTTAAGCAGCATTATATAAAAATGTAACGCTAAATATTTATGCCTTTCAGATAAAATCATTCAAGCCATATTTACTGAATTCATACCATGCTTACATAGTTGCAAACTTGACTTAAATTTATTTCTTCCTCACAACACCTTGCAGTAGCAAGGAGACTATAACAACCGGCATAAAAACAATGACAGTATTTGTCTGAGACTCTATAGCAAAGCCACAGAAGCAGAAGAGATATCATGATGCCCTCGAGCTAACCCTCTCCCAGAGTCCTCTTTGCCTGAGCTCCTATCAGTGGTTGTAGACAAACTTTCCAGGTCTGTTTGTTAGGATAATGTCAGCCAGCTGTAACCTCTTCAGGGGTGAAAGATCTGGTGCTATCAGCTAGAGGTGGCCCTGGAATAGATCCGCACACGATATATAAACATAAGGCGTTAGCAATTGATAGCAAAATAACTCAGTGCCGTTTCAGCATCAACTGCTGCTCAATTTGTCCCCGGAAGAGCATTCACTATTCTCGAAACATTAACCCAGGACCTCTCATTTTTGCTGCTGTTCCTATCGATATTATGCCCATTGTGAATATTTCCAAAGTAGTAGACTCAAAGTCTTATGGGATTTAGCCTTAGAAAAAAAGGTTTTCAAGTTTTAGTTCTCTCATGTACAGCCTGTGTCCTTGAGGAAGGCACTTGGGCCCTGGAACCCCAGTACTATCAACTGTAAAAATGGAGATATCTGTAAAGCCAGCACTTTGGGAGGCCGAGGCGGGCGGATCTCGAGATCAGGAGATCGAGACCATCCTGGCTAACACGGTGAAACCCCGTCTCTACCAAAAATACAAAAAAATTAGCCGGGTGTGGTGGTGGGCACCTGTAGTCCCAGCTACTCAGGAGGCTGAGGCAGGAGAATGGCGTGAACCCGGGAGGCGGAGCTTGCAGTGAGCCGAGATCGTGCCACTGCACTCCAGCCTGGGCGACAGAGCAAGACTCCGTCTCAAAGTAAAAAATGGAGATATCTGCTTCATAAAATTGTGGTAAGGATTAAATGAGACATTGAGCATAAAGAGCACCGTAATACACCAGATAAAAATTTCCTACTATTCCTCTAATGATGTTCCTTATTTAAAATTGTTTTCAAAATATTACGCTGGCAATAAAAGAATAGAACTTAAGAAGGAACCCTAGGAAACCATATGCCATGTGAACTTACCTAAGTTATTACAATCTTTAGCCCTGACTATATGGCCTTTCTGCTTACATAATAAATTGAGTATCGTATAGCTGATAAAAAGGCTCACAGATATTGCCTTCAATCTGGAATAGCTGAACTAGGACAAAACTATCATTTAAAAAAATCAAAAACCACTGAATCATAGGAAATACAAACAGGGGATGCAGATGAAAAAGAAAAGTTTATTGTGCTTGAACATGATAAGGGAGGAAATAAATTGATTTATCTTACATGAAAATAAGACTAGAGAGAATAGAGCCTTTAGTAAACATAGCAAGCATGTTACTTTAATTCTGGATAATATTTTCTAAAAAGAAAAGAGGTCATAAAACATATTTAAGCTATTTGAAGGTCACAGTCTTGTTTCATTTGGCTTTATTCATTTATTCCTTCTTGTATTTATTTGTAGATTTAGATTTTTTGTTTGGAAGGCAGGTGTTTCATGCATGTGGGGACACAGCAGTGGCCCTAACAGACACTGCTCCTGTCCTCATGATGTTTACAGAATCCTTGCTGCACAGTAGAGTCATTAGTCTATAATGTCATATAATTATTTAAATGTTGAATGGAGGGAAAAAATGGACAAAAATGAAAATAAGAAGAGAAAGAAAAGAAAAAAATCAGAACAGGGAATTAGAAGGAGAATGGAGTCATCCATAATGTTATTTTCGCTTTTAGTTGGAAATGAAATACTCTTTTCATATTACACTGTTTGTCTGGGCTATAGGCTTCAGGAAATAATTAGATTGGTGCAAAAGTAATTGCGGTTTTGGTCATCAGTTTCAATGGCAAAAACTGCTATTAGATTTGCACCAACCTAATGCTATCTTTGAAATATAACTTAAACGTTTAATCACCACTCGAATGCTTGTACTGCTTCTTACACATTGCCAAGATCATCTTTGGGAGCTATCAATACAATAAAACATTAGAAGAGAAGCAAGAATTTTCTTTGAGCTTCTGTGACAGTGCTCAGAGTAATATTGTCATAAAGGCCAAGTGAAAACAACCACGATCTACCAGGGAACTAAAAGCAAACTCTTGCTTTGGTAGACACCATCAATTTCTATAAAGTACAAGCATGGCAGCAAAGTACAGGCTTCTTTTTAGCCTCATTTCTAGTAGAAAATACAGTGGAATACATGATCTTTAATGATTACATCTTTGGCCTTGAAGAAATAAAATCAAACTTATTTCAAGACAAAGGCAGAAGAATTAAAACATCTAGGTTGAAAATTAAAGAGTGACAATAGTGGTCATTGATACACTGTTGGTGTGCACTAGTGATACTGTCAAGTCCTTTACACATGCCGCTTCCTTTTATCTTCATAGTGGTAGTTTGAAATAACTATTAAATCACCTTTTTACATATGAGAAAACTGAGGTTTAAAGAAGCTAAGTAACTCATTACAGGTTACTTAAACATGTGTCCGAGTAGGAATTCAAATGTTGGTTCCCCTCTTTTCAGTGACCCTGACTTTTCCAGAACATTTTTCAGGGCAGAATTCAAAACTGTTTTACCTTTATAGGTATACATTTAAACTTAATTGTTAATTTTATTTTCAAGATCTTTTTGGGGGAAAAAGCAACTCACTGAATATTCTAGAAAAAATGTCATGTGTTTCATTGCTTCTAATGAGTTGCTGCAGTTCAGAAGTTTCATTACATTCTGACAATTAAGTTGCTAATAAAGTGAGGAACCACTAATTGACTTATCCATCTCACAAACTCAAGATCCAGCTAGCAACCTAGAACACAATTTCATTACTGGAACAAAAATCATTCACATTTTGCAAAACACATAGTGATTAGATTTAATCTAGGTAAACTGCAGATTGCTCCTGCACTTGACATGAAGTTCTGACTGGGAACATATCACCACACATGCTCACACACACACAATATTAGTAACAGTATGTTGTGCTGATGCCGACTATATTATCAGAACCAATGATAAGATGATAAGATATTGTTATGCTGGGCAATGCAATGGCTATGGACCCAGTATCAAAAATTTATGGTAATTGAAACCACAGAATCTTAGGAAATGCAGTCAATTTCATAGAGTATCAAAAGGTCACTCTATTCAATTTATATTTGGGGCTGAGTGCAATATTGAAAAAATACGTGAAAGCAAATGATGTTATCAGTTGTCCGGGATTCAACAATTGACTTACTATCTAAGGTAATTTACTGATTACCAAATATGTGCATAACCTGTGTTGAGTCTTATGCTTGGCACACCAAATTCTTGCAAAAAACTTAACACTGTGAACACATTACTAAATATATCAATATTACCATATTAACTGCTCTGTTCAAGCTTCAGTAAGAGTGAACTTTTTTTTTTGTCTCATGTTCCACTAGTTACACTAAAGATTCTCTGAGATTTTGCTATCTCTTCAAACTTTTGCTGTACGCTGTGTCTTACAGAAGCTATTTTAAAATAAGAACATTAAGTATACTACATCCAGTGCTTCTCTAACATTAATGTGCATATGAATCACCTGAAGATGTTGTTAAGATGCAGATGCTCATTCAGGAAGTGTAGGGTACAGCCTAAAATTCTGAATCTCTAACAAGCATCTAGGTAATGCTCAAGCTGGTCCACAACCAAGAGCTTCAGAAGCCAGGTTCTAGTTTTCTCCATCAATTCAGCACATTTGTTTACTTGTCCCCCTCATGCAGGACCTAAATATTCTGTTCCATTACGATTAATCCCCACTAAGGAGGCAGGCAACAACATTTTGAATTAAAACGTAGAATCATTTCATTCTTTCTAGCTCAAGTTTCAAACTAGAGGTCTTCAGGAGGAACGAGCCCAGACATATGTTTCATTTGGCTAGCATGGTTTTGCCTACAAAAGGTTTTTCAACATTATTAGTTAACAACAATTATTAAACAGCGAATTTTATCTGAAATTTCTGCTTTTACAAAATAAATCTGAAGGTCTAGAGAAACTGGGATTTGAGGAGGAACTGATCACTTTACAGAGAGGCTGGTCCCCTAGATTTCCACTGTCCCCACCCCTACAGCCCTGACATTGAATTTTCATGGCAATCTTCAATGTACTTGCTTCCCATCAAGGCCACATCACTCACTCTCTTCCCTGCCTACCTCCCATCAGCACTGGAGTCACTCTCCTCTGACTGTCATTTTAAAAATCCACCCTCCCCCATTTTTCTACCTCCACATTTTGGTATCTTCACTATAAAATATTTTTCTAATTTTTTTTCTTCATAGAAATCCTAAAGCTTAAGATCCTACTTGAGTTCTCTTCTCCCATGAAATATTGGTGAAGCGCACCAACCTAACTCTTTTAAAGTATTATACAGCATCATGCCATGTTTTATACTTACCATATAAAGCCTAGTTTCTCTCTTTTCATAAGCACATTTTTATCAGCCTTTATGAAGTGAAATATTTACAAGACCGGTGACCCAGACGTGCATATGCACGTGTGAGTGTTTGCACGTGTATTTGTACACCAATTATTTCAACTTCCAGCTAGATTGTCACTGCCCTGAAAAAAAAAATTATAATGCACTTCGTCTTTTGCAGGTTAACAGGATGGTCTGCATGAAATAATTCCAATCAAAATTATTTGTTAATTTGATTCTGGAGCTGAGAGATCTCCTTTCACAGGCTTTCCTTTTTATATAAGAAATTTGTAAAGAATTTTTTTCAAATTAAGCATTTAGCATTTAGGATACTGGTTTTCTATATTAGAAGAAGGTTTTCATTATAGAAAGCAAAATACTGGTTGGGCAAGGTGGCTCACGCCTGTAATCCCAGCACTTTGGGAGGCCGAGGTGGTCGGATCACGAGGTCAGGAGATGGAGACCATCCTGGCTAACACGGTGAAAGCCTGTCTCTACTAAAAATACAAAAATTGGCCGGGCGTGGTGGCGGGTGCCTGTAGTCCCAGCTACTCGGCAGGCTGAGGCAGGAGAATGTCATGAACCTGGGAGACGGAGCTTGCAGTGAGCCGAGATCGCACCACTGCACTCTGGCCTGGGGGACAGAGTGAGACTCTCATCTCAAAAAAAAAAAAAAAAAAAAAAAGGAAAGCAAAATACAATCAAAATTTTTAAATACACAAAACTTCATAGTTTGATTAAAGGAAAGTACAGAAAGGGGATAGTTTTTAGTGGCAGACACTCCCTAGAACATCTTTTAAAGTGGGGAAAGTGACAGACATGTAAGATAGAAACATGATACAGAAAATAAAGCATAAAACAACCTTAACTTAGGGTCATTATACTTTATATGTTCTATTACAATGGTCCAAAGGAGTATTATTTGTTAAAGAAATGAAAATAAAGACTTCCTAAGTTATATCTGCTGTGTTACCTCAGATAAATGAGATACATTTTGAGGAGGTACTCATACGTCCTAGATGTGTACAAGAGGAATCACAAATTTGGAGATGGGACATGTTTCCATATTTGAACCTGATAAGCACTTAGGCACTGTGAATTTTCAGTGGTGATAATGAGGAGGGATTTCTGTAGAAAATTCTTTACTGTATCTGAAATAAACCCTAATCCTTTATACTCTCACCAAGAATATTAAGACAATAACAACTGCCTTATATCTCCTACCCAGAAGGATAGACAGAAACTTGATAAAATTATGAGACACTTAGAAAACTATTTGATAAATCAACGATTTAATTTCTGGAGTGTCTTCCATGTGCAAGTCAGCACGTAGTAAAGTATGAGACATCTAGAGAAGACAAACAATAAAGTGAACAGGGGTACAGGTTCTGGAGTCAGACTGCCTGGGCATGAATCCTAGCCCTGCCAATTACTAGGACTAGGGACCTAGGGCAAGCTACTAAACTTGTCTGGGACCAGTTCCCCATACACAGGGAAGATAATTATAAAATACCTGCCTCATAGGTTGTTGTAAAAATTAAATGAAATAGGTAAAGTGCTTAGAATACTGCCTGGCACGTAGAAACCCTCAATAAATATTAACTATTGTCTATATTATTTCTTTTTAGCCTCAACGAGTTTGCAATCTAGTCAAGGGAGTGAGACAGGAGCAGTGAAAATACAACTAATGACACAAGGCCTTGTGTACATGACAAGTGTCAGATAAGTCACTCCGATACTGAGTGTTAGTTCTGAGAAGAGAGAATCATTTTTAGTTTTAAGTAATGTTGCCAGGAATCCAAGCGAGGGATTTCTTATCAGGTCACAGAATTTTTAGCATAGTTATGTTATTTTGGTCATGGAAATCCCTTTAACAACAATTTCAGAAAAAGCCTCTCCTAACCTTTGGGTGTATTAAGGCATCCAGATTTTCCCTCTGACCCGGGGAATGAAGGCGTATCATCAGCACATCCAGCCTTCATATAAAACTTGATTATGGTCCTATCCAATTACCAGAAATTCGTACAGGTTTCCGATGGCCTCTCAGCTGTGTCTGGCTTGACTGAGAGGCCATACAGTCCAATAGTTCCACAGACTTGGCCAAGAAACATAACTTGAGAGAAGGAATAAGAACTCTATAAATGAAGATGGTCTTGTCCCACAAAGATGTGTTTTTATACTGAAAATAAGCATTGTACTAAACTGTTCGGTTCAAAGGCAAGATTCACCTTTAAAAAATTTTTTACTGTTGTGTATTTCCTGGGGATGGGGTGTGTCATTTATTTTTATATTCCAAGTATCTAATTTGATGCTTGGAATATGGTAGACACTGGGTAAATCCCAGATGGATGAATGAGAAGATACAAAGACAAAAAGGGGAAGGGAAAGAAAGGCCTGTTTTCAATGTAAGCTAGGTTGAAATACTTCACCAGCCTAAGTGATATCCTCACCCACTGATATGATTTGGCTGTGTCTCCACCCGAATCTCATTTTGAAAAGTAGCTCCTATAATTCCCACATGTGTGGGAGGAACCCAGTGGGACATAACTGAATCGTGGGGGTGCACTCTCCCATAGTGTTCTCGTGGTAGTGAATAAGTCTCACGAGATCTGATGGTTTTATAAGGAGAAACCCCTTTCACTTGGCTCTCATTTTCTATCCTGCCTGCCGCCATGTAGGATATGCCTTTCACCTCCTGCCACAATTGAGGCCTCCCCAACCATATGGAACTGTGAGTCCATTAAACCTCTTTTTCTTTATAAATCACCCACCCTCAGGTATGTCTTTATTAGCAGAGTGAAAATAGACTAATACACCCACGCGACCCCTGACCCCTCACTGTCTTATTTGAATCTGCCTTTTAGCACTCAAGACTTTTAATATTAGTTATATTTTAAAACTTATATTTATTTCTAAATAGATGGCAAACCAGAACATAATTGGCATTCCTAAAGCATTTGTCAAATATATGAGGATTATTGAACTAACTGAATGCTCTCTTGGGACAAGCAAGGACCTACTATGCTCGATGCTTCTAAAAATGCCTACTCTTGTGTATTGTATAATGTACTCCAAAAAATAATTTCAGGTTTATTTAATTCCATATTCTGCATGCATTTAATATATGCTTAATAAGCACTGACTATATTTCAGATACTGAGTTAAGTAGTGATATTGGGTTAGTGGCAACCACAACCCAGGTCCTTAAATAGCTTCTCATCCCATGGGAGAGACAGAACAAATAAGAAACAGGCAGTTGGAGAAATCCTGGGGGAATGTAAAGCTGCTACAGGGCACACATCAGAGGCACCTAAGCTATGGTAGGGTGCCAGGGGTTGGTGGTTTGGGAGAAGTGATGTAGGAGGGGAAGTCTAAGGAATTAGGCTGGCAAAGAGATACATGAAGGGATGTGCCACATCAAAATGAAACAATAAAATTTAAACACAGAAAAACCAACGTGTCACCAGACTCAACTTATAGTAGATACTTAATAAACAATAATTGAATAAATAAATTATTGCACTAGTGTTATGTCATGTGAAACCATCTGACATTGAACTATCCCCAGGTTCTCCCCATCATGGAGCAAAAGTGACATTTGGAAATATGTTGCAATAGTTATAATACAAAACAAAGCTTGTATATCTCCACCCCATAGAGCTCCCACAGTATATACTTGAGCTTCCTGACTTTCCAGAATGTGCCAACACAACCATAAAGAAAATCAAACAGCAATTATTGCAAATGCCAAATGCTGAACTTTTGCAGCCAGTATTCCAAGGAAGAATTCTCTGTGCTTATATTTTTTGAAGTGTCGGCCACTTCTTGGTGTTTTCTTACCAGGGATTAGTCATTGCAAACACTGTTGACTAAATGTGGTTTGTTTTAACATACAAAATGCCTTTGTTCATTGGCTTTCATCAACGCCATCAGAGAGAGGCCCGGGCCATGCTCAAAGCTGCAGGACACTCGGAGAAGTCACACTGTGGTTGCTTGTCTTCCCTGAAAAGGTTACACTTCATGACAGAGATTAAACATCTTGCCCGTTCTAGGATTGCTTTTGAGAATTATGCACTAATGATAGCCACTCAGCAAGTAGCTTAGTCATTTCCCTTTAACCTCTGTAGAGAGAATCCCAATTTGGTCATTTCTCCAACAAATATTTCTTGGGTGCACATCATGTGCTAGAAACTGCTACATGCAAGGTACAGTGGCCTATAAAACAGGCATGGTCCCTCCCTCATGGAATTTACCTTTGATTAAAGGTACACATTGAATACACACTGGGGAGTCAATAACAGAAGCCCGACTCTCCCTTCATCACCGAGAGGCTGGCGCAGAGCCCAGGGGCAGGCTGTTGAACACTCTCTCCCTGGAATTTGAATCTTGACCAGCATGCTTGTGCAGTTTTGTTCCCAAGGACACTTTCAGTTTTACAGAGCTATCCAGGAAGTTCAAGGTATCAGAGTGTTCCTACAAATTGCCATTTATTGACTATCAATTAAGTGCAAGCATTGAACTATGCACTTTCCTTATATTATTTCTACATATATTATTTGAAAACTTAAAAAAATGGAAAGGCTAATGTTTCTTGGCAGACACACATAAATGATTTCTCAGGGATAGCAAATACATGTAATTATAGAAGGTAATGTAACAGGTCTCTCCATATTCCCAGAGCCAGCACGCCACTGGACTCACAGAAGATGCTCATCACTGATGATCTATAGGTATTTCTGGGATTGCTGTGACAAAATAAAAGGCAACAAGTGCATAGTGACAAATGCCAAAGAGATGCAGAAACCACAAGATGGAGGACTCACCTTTGGCAAATAAAGCCAGGGATGAAGTTTCATAAAATATATTTAGTTCATGTATATACGTGTGTGTGTGTGTGTGTGTGTGTGTGTGTATGCATATATATACAGATAAATGTATATTTACTTATCTTTCAAAAGCAAAAATTAACTAAATCATAAGCACTAGTTTCAATTCATGGAATTTCAGAGGATAGCCACTGGGTGGTAGAATTCCCACTGTTTAGTTGGGAACAAGAACCCCATTCCTTTACTTAATGTCAAGCATTTTGTGCTGACGGTATAACTCATCCAGCTTTAAGACCTCAGAGCTGTCACGGGTTGTTCCTCACTGCCCAGTAGATTTGTAAACGCACCACAATTTCCCTTCACAGAATTATCCCTTCTTGACTGGGTACACACCAAGAGCCAGTAAGCAAAAGCCTCACTCAATTCTCACCACTCCAGGGTTAGCACAGAATAGGGAAAAGTTATTGACATTTGAATCATGATGAGACTCCTCTTGCAGTTTCGTTCCCAGGTTCCAGGTCTTTTAGGTGCTAAGCCTAGTTCAACACTCTCTCATCAATTCCATCAGCCATACATATCCTTCTGCCTTTCTCCTTGAGGAAGCTAGAGTTGATTCTTTTGTTTTCTATTCTGTTGTTTGCAACCACAGAACTCTAAAATATAAAACAACTACCATGGCTAAATACTGAATGCTTTCCATGGAATGAAATGGTTCTTGGAAAAGTAAAGGACTTATTAATATCACATTTACTATCTTTATAGATGTAAGGAAAGGCAAAAGCTATTACTTCCAGGGGTTTGTAGACTCTGTCTTAATTCTGTCAAAATGCATACCCACTCTATTCCTGGCACTGTGCAAGACATTTTCAATGCATGGTCTCATTTAATTCTAACAACAACCAACTAGAACATAAGTTCCAGGAGGGCAGGATTTTTTTTACTCCCTGGCTCACTACTATATTCCTAGAACATTTTCACACATGATAGGTGATCAGTAAATGTTTGCTGAATGAATAAATACCCCTGAGGCAGGCACTATTTTACAAAAAGAGAAAAAAGATATTCATGGTCCTACTGCAAGTCAGTGGTAGAGCTAAGGTTTGGAAGGCAGGCATGTCTGACTACAGGGCCCAATTTCCTAACTATCTTGCTACCATTGCCTTTAGGTTCTTGGGATACAAAGAGAAGAGAGGGTTGCTGATCTCTGGGAGTTTGGGCAAGCCCCTTTGAGTCCTGGTTTCTTCATTGCAAAGTAGAGATATGGCCCTCATTTGGTTTTTGAAGACTTAAGAAAGTCCTGGAAAATGCCATATAGAAATGACACGTTAATATTGGAAGTCTGTCTAATGTTCAGAAAGGTAGAAAACTGACAGTCAAATCTCACCTTTGTCATTGCTAGCTGTGACCTGGCAAACCTCTTAACTCAGAGACTCAGTTCCACACTGCAGAACATTTGCCTTTTAGTCTTTTTAGAAAGACAGGAAAAATAACTACAAGTTGTATGGACTGTCTCTGTGTGTTGAAATATAAATACAAATTAAGGTATATAAATATATACTTATATAAATATAAATTATATAGATAAGTGTAAATTTATATTTTATAAAATAAATTAAATATAAATTAAATTATGTAAATATAAATTGATATAATACAAATAAATGTGTTTATAAATATAAATTAAAATAGTATTGTAATCACTTTTAATACTAACCTGTTCCAATACACAATTCAAATACATTACCAACTCTGTGAGCTTTCCAGGGAATGTAGTAAGAGAAAACTCAAGCATCGTTTCAAAAACTATTCTTCTTTAGGTTGCCTCTGTTAATTAGTGAAGAGTTTTAATGCTTAAAATGTCAGTCCCAAGTGAGGCCAAGACAAGATTCTTAAAGATGATGCCAACCCATTCAGACAGAGAGCCATTAGCAAGCCATGTCAGACATGATCTTTGGCTTGTCCAATTATCTCTAGTTGGCCTGAATGCTGAAAGTATAAGGGGAAGGTACATTTAGGGTCTTCCAGCAAAGGAAGGAGAAAAGATGTGTTCAAAGAAGAGGGAAGGAAATTGGGAGACTGCAAAGAGGAACATTAACAAAAACTCCAAATATTTAAAAAATAACACCAAAAAAGAGAAAGAATTTTTCTATAGCCTGGTCAATAAGGAATATTCAAGTAGCACAGAAAATTCAAGAAGAATGGGGACCTGAAAAAGGGCTTTTGAGTTAGACAATTAAGAAATCTTTGAGTAGGTGTGGTACAGTAGCTCAACCCTATAATCTCAGTGCTTTGGGAGCTCTACATGGGAAGATTGATTGAGGTCAGGAGTTCAACAGCAGCCTGGCCAACACAGTGAGACCTTGTCTTTACAAAAAATTTAAAATTAGCCAAGTGTGGTGGCACGCACCTGTAGCCCTATTTACATGGAGGGCTGAGATGGGAGGACTGCTTGAGCCCAGGAGTTTGAGGCTAAAGTAAGCAATGATCACATCACTGCACCCAGCCTAGGCAACAGAGCAGGAGGCACCCTATCTTAAAAACAAAAAATAAAAGAGTAGACTGATGGTTACCAGGAGTGGGGGGAGGGGAAGGTATGGAAAGATAAAGGTCAAAGTGTACAAAGTTGCAATTATGTGGGATGAAAATATCTAGAGATCCAACATACCACCTGAGGGCTATCATTAATAATATTGTATTGGATTCTGAAATTGTACTAAGAGAGTAGATTTTAGGTGCTCTTACTACAAAAAATAAAGTAACTGTGAGGTGATGGATATGCTCATTTGCTTCGCTGTGGTAATCATCACTGTGTATTTCTAAATCAAAACATAATGTTCTATTTCTTAAATATATACAGTATCAAATAATTTTTTAAATAAGTCTCTGATAACAGCAGAGGAAGCACCACTAAACTCAATGGCAAAGAGATTACAAGCAATGCTATTGCTTCCTGACAATCCTTTAAAAAATGAATACTTCAGCAAGAAGCAAAAGTAGTAAGGAACAACAGAAAAATTCTAAAAAGTCAAGGAAATCTAAATAAAGAGTCAAAAGATGAATGCAGGAAAACACAAGGGCCAGAATCCAAATAATGGTGAATGGAGAGAATTGGGTACCACTGGCTTGCACTCTGCCTAATAGACTCTTGGTAATATTTACCTCCTGACCATTCTTTTAAAGCCCCCGTGGGATGACTAGGCTCCCAGGAAAAACAATAATGCCAGGTAATACCAGTTGCATGCTTGGATATTTATCTTCATCCAATCAGCAGCACAGCTGTTATCATAATACCCTGATCAATAATTTGCTACCCAAACCAGAACACTATGACCTCTAAGTACAACATATTTCAAACTAAGGGCAAAGACACAACACAGCCCTTTCTCAATGTGCTACAGTGGGAGTGGTTGAGAGCACTCTCATGTTTAGACAGCAATAAAACACTGTTTTGTAAACATAACCAGAAATGCAAAATAGGCACCACTTTATCTTAAACATCAATGCACAAAAACCTGTATTATTCGAAACAAAGAAAGAACATACTGAAATGGAATTATTGACATATCTGAAGATTTTGATACAGGCACCAGACCCAGCCTGGAAGCTGCTCAACAGCTCAAGTTATCCAGGTAATTTTCCCAGTCCCCTAAAAATATTTCCAATTTGGTTTAGTAATGGTTTAGAAGATCACAAGTTAAATGTCACTCATTCATTCCTTCATTCACCAGCTACTGAGTACCTTTTATGGACATAACGTTGAACTAGAAACTGAGGAGTTGCTAGGAGAACACAGGAACCAAAAAGATATAAAAGCCATTATCCCTGCTTATAATGTAGGTGAGAGAACACCATGCAGTGTTACGTATTTACTGAGCTCCTATTATGTGCAAAGGATTGTATATAAGAAAAAGATGAATGAGGCATGGTTTGACTTCTTAGTCCAGGAACAAAAAAAAAGCCAAAATATTTCTGTAAAAATGCATAACCACAAATGCAATATGATTTGCTGCCCACTAAAGGAAGGGGAATGATCACAGCTAAGTGCAATTTGTAAGAAATTGTTTATTTGGGGAAATATACATATATTCCATTGCATTTTAAAAAGAGTTATATTCCTCACTAAACTTGTCTCTCAGGAGACTTATCTAACAGGCATATTCTACTGAATTTAGTATGAAGACATGCCCAAGAGTTCAATAAAAGATTTTAAAGCTAAGTTTAAGATGCATTATCAATACTTTGTAATTAACTTCCTTCTCAACCAAACACCAGCAAAAATCTTAGTCAATCAGTCAACAAGTATCAACCACATACACACTGAAGATGAAGAATGTCACAAACTGTGCCCAGTTTCACAATTCTAATATATGCTTTTAAGTACAAGCCTCTGCAAATGGAAGTGTCTACAGCTCTATGGTCAATAGGGCATGAACTGATCTGCTGACCAGTCTGTGGCAGAACAGATTCATGCTGATCTCTCCACTAAATAATACAAAATCTACTCGGACAAAGTCAGGTCAAGGCTCTGCTAGATGTTTAGGTAGAAGTGGAATTAATCAAGGAACACTTCCTGAATTTGAGAGGTTCCTGTGATTTTAAAATTTGAGAAAACCGAAAACAAGAAGACAGAAATAATTCCAGGCATTTGGAAAATTTGAAAGAGGCTGGGAGTAGGAGGGGATGAGAAGCGTAGTGCCTGGCAATAGAGGTATTAATTGGGAAGCAGTGTAAGGAGTGATTACGATCTTGACTGTTGGAGTTAGGCAATCTCAGTTCTTCTGGCTACTTTCTGTAACTTGGCCCTGAGCGAGTTACTTATTTAAGCCTCACTTTCCAAACTGTAAAATGAGGTAACACTTTTAACCCATCATGGTGATTATGAGAATTAGATAAGACTAGTATTTTTTTTTATTTTTTTTAAATTAAACTCTATAAAACTATGTTTTAAATATTGCCTTAAGATGTTGAGTCCAGTGCTGGGCACGCCCAAAGCTACTGTAGTATTATCATTATTGGCAAGAAGAAGCCTGGTGAATTATCAAACTCAAAGCAAGAGAAAAATCTTTACTATGTGGGGCAAAAGGGAATCCCTGAAATCTTTCCTTTATTTATTTATAAAAAATAAAATCTTTGATTTGCCAAATAAACAATGTCCTCGAAGACACCCCTCCTTATCAAGCCCTCCCTGACTTCTCCAGAGCGCCATCATTATATATTGTTCACGAACTTCCAATAGCAGCCGCCCCACCTGCTTTACAATCTGCACATCACATTCCCCTCTGCGCCTTCCCTGAAATATGTCCTCTTCTCATTCTCTCATTTCTGTTAACTGAGCCCAAATTCTCCAAATCACCCAAGCTTGAAACCACAGCCATGTTTCCTCCCTTTTTTCACCACAACATCCAACCTATCACTTAATATGATAACAGTCTTTACTGATCCTTCCTTCCGGGAAGTCTCCCATATGCATTCCTTCCTATCATTGTCACCATCACCCCCACATTCAAGCTCTATGACCTCAAGCCTGAAAACCTCAACAGCTTCCTCACCAGGCCCCTGGTTGCAAGCTCTAAGACAACCTTTCTTCACGGATGCCACCAGATAACTTTTAAGAGTCCCTGGTGTCTAACACACCACATATTGTCTTCTTTCTGCTTGTCCTGACTTAATATTCTTTATGCAAGTTACTCCACGTGCCTGGGCCTCAGTTTCTCCATTGTGAAATGAGCATGCTAGATGAAATCTCCCCTCTAGCAATTTAGTACAATTCCAAGATCCCATTCACTTGTATATACTTTCTCTGCTGCTCTATTAGATTAGTCCCCAGTCATCAGTTGGTCTTTCCTCACCACTGCTGGGTTGCTCATAGCATTGTCTCTATCCCATTCAGTTTTTTATTCCAACATCTAGCATAAATCCGTGCACACAGTAGGTGACAAATATGTGTTAAAATAATAATGAGATGAAAGTCGATGTCTAAACTACCCACCTTTCCTCTCCGTCCATGGAAATCTCTCTACATCTTGAAGATCTGTATCTTTTTTGTTGTTGTTTTTTGAGACAGAGTCTCGCTCTGTCACCCAGGCTGGAGTGCAGTGGTGCAATCTCGACTCTCTGCAACATCGGCCACCCAGGTTCAAGCGATTCTCCTGCCTCAGCTTTCTGAGTAGCTGGGACTACAGGCGTGTGCCACCATGACTGGCTAATTTTTGTATTTTTAGTACAGACGGGGTTTCTCTAGGTTGGCCAGACTGGTCTCAAACTCTTGACCGCAGGTGATCCACCTGCCTCAGCCTCCCAAAGTGCTGGGATTACAGCACTTTGGGAGTGAGCCACCGGACCCAGCCTTGAAGATCTATTTCAAAAGCAACCTCCACCAGGTTAGCTTCCGTTTTCACTCATAGGTTTCATAGATCTCTTCCCACCTCTAAAATTCTTAGAGTAGTTTGTTATTATCATGCCAATGCTCACATGTTTCCTTAGTTTTTAAGGACACTGAAGGCAGGGGCTAATTCATTATCTCTTGTATTCATATGGTGCCTAGAACAGGGCTTTGTCCAGTGACTATCCACATTTTACCCATTGTCTGATTGCGTCACCCGGGTAAGTCTTGCCTCCTTATACAGCTGTGCATCCCCAAAAGAAGGGAATCCCAAGTCCATATATTTGGTCTGTAAGTATGGTTTCTGGTAAAATTTTAAGTACACAGCAGATGCTGAAAAAGTAACGTTTGGTTTAACAATCAAGTATGGTATGTGTAAGGTAGGATACCTTCAGGAGTAGCAGGGACCAGCCCTGGCAGGGGAGAGGAAGGCTAAATCACCTAAGTATGAGTTACTGACCCCAAGGCTTGTGGTTTGGGGGGGAAACAGCAAACTGGTTTCTGATCCCTGGGAGCACACAAACAAGAAGTTAGGCAACCTGGTGTGCACTGTATTGCAGAGTCAGCCTTGTGCTAAAGATTAACAGCTGGTCTTAAAGGGGACTAAAGATCAGCAGCAAGCTTGCAAAGCACCAAAGACCTCACTGGCAGCAGACTGCAACTGCAACTGCAACCAGCAGTTCTCTGCAAAAAAGAGGCACCACTGGCCAGGCGCGGTTGCTCACGTCTGTAATCCTAGCACTTTGGGAGGCCGAGGTGGGTGAATTGCCTGAACTCAGGAATTCGAGACCAGCCTAGACAACATGGTGAGACCTCGTCTCTACTAAAAACACAAAAAATTCGCCAGGCATGGTAGTGCTCGCCTGTAATCCCAGCTACTCGGGAGGCTGAGGCAAGAGAATCACTTGAACCTGGGAGGTGGAGGTTGTAGTGAGCCAAGATCGTACCACTGCACTCCAGCACGGGCAATAGAGCGAGACTCTGCCTCCAAAAGAAAAGAAAGAAATAGTCACGGTTTGATCCTTCAACACCATCAATGGAGCATCTCAGTCAAGCAAATATATCTTTGAACATGGTAATGTGACTGGCCAGTGCTTCTAAGGATTCTAGATAGAAAATACCCATTTCTTCTCTGACACTGAGGAAAAGCAGTAAGAACCAGGAAATCTGAGTTCTGGTTAAATACTAAGTCCTAAATTCCTCATCTGTGGGAAGACAGAAACCATGCATAACCAAGGGAAGTAACTGACACTTAGCATGGCCCCAGTAAAATGTTTATGAGAAGGCTGATAATTCAGATAGAATCAGATCTATTAAGAGAGAAGACCTAGGCATGGTGTCTGGAACACAGTAGGAACTGTAGGAACTCTATAAATGTCCTAAATTTCCTTGGGTTGGCACCCAAGGAATTTCATTTCTGCAGTTCATTTCTGCAGTTCAGGGACAAGTCTCCTTGAGGACTGAGGCCTTGTGTCAGACACCTTTCCTCCTCTTACTGCACCTGGCATAATACCTTGCACATAATAATATGAGCTCAAGAAATATCTGGTGATTAATTGCCTCACAGGTAGCATCTGTGGCTGAAATCTATTCCACGCTAAATTGGCAAATGTAGGCTTCAGAATGTAGGTAAACTGGTCAACCTGAGAACAGTCTTAAAACTTTGATGGTCAGCAGCATGGTTTCTGATGAAATGAGTGGAACTAGCATATTGTTAAGTGTTGTAATCTACACATGCGGTTATATGGCTGAAGCTGAGATAGCCCACACTTATTCCTACACACACACACACATGCACACATTCACATGTGCACTTAGAAGGTGGTGAACAATAACAAGTTGATGAGGTTGTTGGTATACACTATATAGAGACAGACAGACAAGAATTGACAGAGCAATAGGCTCACAAAGAGTTGTTAATATGTAAGAAGGAAAGCTACCAGGAATAGCCAGCCTAGTGTTTTAAAACTGCATTTTCTTTGCTTTCTGCTTTTAAATTACACACTGCAAAGTCACTGAGGAGAAAGGTTTAAGAAAACTTTCATTTGCTATGGTGCAGTTCGCCGGTCTTCCTTTACCTAAAATAAATAAATAAATAAAGCCCTAGAAACATTTATTTCTTCTCATAGACATTAATAATGATAGCTTGAACTGTAAAGATTTGGTTTTACTGAAGGTAATGGAGTAATGTTTATTTCCATTAGACTAGGCCTATAAAATCCTCTTTTTATAACCATGAGCCTACAATTTCAAAACAGCAAAGCTTGACATTTTGGTCTCTGACAGGCAACACTTAATATTGGGATGTTTTAAAAATCTATATGAAAAAAGCTCTTAATACAAGATAGGCCGCACATTTTCCCCGCAAATGGTTTGTTTTAGCTATCTCTCTTCCTCCCTGATGGACCAGGAAAATCAGACAGCTTATTGGCTTATTTTGTTAGGCCAGGTTAAAGGGATGCAATGCCGAAAGACTCTTAGAGGAGCTTACCCTTGAGCTAAAAATAGCAGGCACTAGAGAATTATCTTAAATACGACCAAACTTCTTCTGTACTGTGAATGCAGATAACTGTAATATGTTTCCATTTTGGGTCATTTCAGAGGTTTTTTTTTTAGCTTGGCTTGCTGTAGCTGACTATTTAATTCATTTCTGATTCTATTTGTCACATTTGCTCTCAGAGATACCGCCCGGGGGTGCTTGACTAAAGAATCCTTCTTATTTAGCTGCGCTGCTTTTGTTAAAACCTAATGAGCCATCGGACTACGGAGTGCAATGTAGACGGGACTTGTGAGAAGGCAAATTTATTTTCAAAAGTTATTAAGAACCTACTATGTGTATCCTTTTTCTTGTCTTCCCCCTGAGAGGTGAGAAGTGCAGTTTGCTAAATTTTATAAATAAATAAGAGAGTTTTTAACTTCTGACTTATTGAAGACCCACGAGTAAAAAATTTAGCAACAATTATCAAATTTCCTCTCTTCTCACCCTTTGCACAGACATTTTTACTCCTCTGTCTGTGTCTTCATGGTACTTCATTTCTAACTGTAATACAGAATGTATCTGCTTATTTTATAATTAGTTGCTGGAGTCTGTCTTTTTTACTAGCCAACCAACTCCTGAAGGGAAAATTCTGTGTCATAGGTATTATGTACTTAATACATCTTTGTATTATGAGGACTTAAATTAGTGCCTGGCATGTAGTTGTTGCTTTTTAAAATAGTTGATAAATGGGTCAAATTAAGAATGAATGAAATCAGGTTCTGCATTAGAGCATCCTGCATTGGAACATACTGAATCATAACACGAAAGTCAGACTAAAATCCGGACTGGGTAGACTGTCCCGCCTGAAAAAGATAGCTCACCAAGCTTTTGCTAAAATAGCAACGATGTCCATATACTCAGTTGTACTACAGACACCAGAAAAGGGCAGGAAATTAAGGTGAAGGAGATCCTCTCTCTGCTATTTTTGCATCCTGGTTCCAATGATCACAGATTATAAGGTCAAAATCATTCACAACTTCTGAAAGATCTGAATGGCCTTGAGAAATTACCCATCCTTCCCCAGCCCAGGATTTCTTTCTAGCCCCTATGCTTGATTCTTCCAAAAATAAGGTAACTGCGATACAAGTATGGCACAGTAAATTTGTGCAATCATGCACCCTTTTCCACAAGAGGTAAACTGTTTTCATTACAATCACAAATGAGGAAACAACAACAACAACAGCAAAAACAGTTACAAAAATTTTAAGTCTGAATCCATTGAGAGGGTCAAAACCAGCCAGGAAATACGGGCACAGTGTTGGGAACAGCGTGTTGGGAAGCTGTGGCCATGCATTTTCATGAGCTCCCTGGGAACAGCCGGTTCCTTGAACAGAGACACACTTACTTTCATGCTCTAGAACCCCAGTAAGGTACCTATTCCTGAGCTCTTCATTGAGTGTCAGAGCCACTTCCTCTTCTCGGGGAGAGAAGAGTAAATGCTCTGTGTCTTCAGTAGACATACAGCAGTGCCTTTACCCGCCAACGCACATTGGCTTAACCAACCACATGTCTCCCAACTCCATATATCTTCATCTGAGCAGAAAGGCTTGTAGCAGAGTTAGGGGGTAAGTTCACAGACACTCTGGCAGACACACAGCATACAGGTGTCACTATTGGCTCTGTTTACAAACCATCTCTTGAAGAACACATTCTCAGATCTTGGATATGTCTTGTTTTTAGCATGATTGGTCTGAATGACTGGGAAGGTCATGTTATATTCTCTCTCTTTCTGAATTTGGTAGAACCCCTGTAAATCCATCCATTAACAGAAACTAGAGAGAGTTTTAATGTGCATAGCTTTGTGCTAGGGACTGAGGAGCTGATGAGGTCCCTCTTCCCCTCATGCAGTTTATAATGCACCTTGAGAGATTTAGCCAAAAAGCTATTACCTAGAAAGCTGGACCACAATTTAAAGGCCTTAACAAAAGAAAAAGATGCTCTTTCGCACCTGTGACAACAAAAATTCACTTTGTGCCAAAGAGGACCACACATAACTTCCTAAATTTGGGGACTTAATAGTTTATCCTGTGCCTGGTAAAGACTTCATGTAAACACAGACCAAAACAACCAGTCTTTAAAATAGCACATTGTGACAATACCGTTTATGGAAATGGTGTCTATGGGAAGTTTCCTTTGGGTTCTCGTTCCTTAAGACTCATTTCCAATGGCACTCAAAGGAAGACAAATTTAATTTCTGATAACCCCCAACTGCACACCCTATTCTATCCCTGCCTCTGCACTTAATTTGCATGGATACTCTCCGTTCCACTGCTTGACTTCATGGAGGGTGCAGAGATGGCTGGGCAGCCAGCCTTGCACACAGCCTGGAATCAGCTTTTATGTCACTGGACGAAAGGTCAGGTGAAAAGGCTCACCACTGGCACAATTAATCTGGTCACTCAGGGACCATCTAGTGGTTCAAGAATAGCTTGCAGGTGAATGATGGACAGGGTCATGGTTGCCTGGCTGTACCAGGGGCTATTACGACAGCCATAAAGAGAAAGGAAAAAATTGAACAAGGTGAAGAATTACTCCTGAAAGAGACATGAAGAAAGACACAGATGTCTTCGTACAAAGGATAAGCATGAGAGAAAGTACCAGGGGAGCTCACTGCTCACAGTGGTCGAGGAGGGCGGCATTCTTTGAAACTGCCAAAGTTTGAATATTAATGAAGGGTCATGGGCTGATCAAGGCTCTGGGTCCATATAGAGAACCTTGAGCTGGGCATTCTCAGGGGAAAGATGCCAGAATCAGTCAAGAGAGTTTGGCTAGAGAAGATACAGCCAGAGCATTCCCTGGGTTTTTAGACAGAAATTAGATTTAGGAAGCCCAGTCCTGTACATTATCTGAAACTCTTTATCCAAAAGCAAGTAGCGCATCTTAATGATTGTTTTGAAAGCTCTCAGGTTGTTCATTTATTTATAAGGGTCTCCAAAGCAAAATGGGTGGTGGAGTTAGTCTCAGTACTGATATTACGATTTCATATGCTCCAAATGAATATTTACAAGTGAGTTGTGCATTGCTGGGGTGGCGGCTTATTTGAGGACTGGGTAGGATAAATATGGAAAGCCATGAAGGAGAAAAGTATAGGTGATTTCATTCTAAAGGAATGTGGGAAATTGCTTACTTAATGATAATTCTACTGAGCTATATTTCTCTTGACCAATGTCCCTGTGGCCAAAAAGCTTTACTATTGATAAGGAAAAAGGAGTCAGTGGTCTCTTTATTCAAGCAAATTTCAACAGTTGCATTTTTAAGGGAAGATGTAATCTAACAGATTATAAAATGAAGTTCGATATTTCATGGAGCATTTTCTTCTTTATTATTGAAGTCTACACAGGAAACACTTACAGAATAATATCCAAACTCCATTAAAATCTGTTAGATCTAAAACTACGTGTTTGTGTTTGTATGTATGCCTCACCTACTTCCTCACATGATCAGGCTTTACCACATAGACGCTGGTGCAGATAAATCAAAGAACTTAACTTGCTAAAGCACCATACTTTCATTAAAGCTTTTTCATGGAAAGATTTCCGAATCATTTACATATTTTCCCCACTTTAAAAATTATGAGGATTGGTCTTGGTAGCACTGTCTGGTATTGCAAAACGACTAGATGGACCTATTGAGAAATATGGGAGTATTTTCCCCCAAACTAAAGGGCCCCAGACTGTCACATTTTCAGGGTTTGTCAATTTTTTGTAGTTTGTAGTCTTGTCTCTTTTGGTCAGTTGTCACTGCTCACCATTATCTTTTTACTGTCACCATTTCATGAATTTTCTAAACCATTTCTTCTAATGTCATATATGCTCATAGAACATTACATATCGGATAGAACATTAGACAACTGGATTCATTTAAATCATAAGTAAAACAAAAGGAAGCAAGTGTTAAGTGAGGGGTGAAGAAGTGTATCTGGGAATAAAATGTGTTCCATTTGAGGGAATTTTTCTGAATCTAGTTTGGCTTCTCAGAGACATTTTAAAAACAGTATGCTTCTCACCTATGTTTCAGACAATTAATAATCCTAAATTGTTAATGGCTACAGAAATTAGGTTTTCCAGTATGAATTATAAAAATAACCATAAAAATGCATACTATCTATAGAACATATATCTTCTCTTTCAACTATAAAAGATGTAGCTGGAAATAAAAAAAAAACAGCAACTAAAGGAAAAAAAGTGGTATCCGTTTTTTGTTTTTTGTTTTTTTCTTTTCTATACCACAAAAGCAGCAGGGAAGTCACTCAGTCCTATTGGAGGGTATCATCCCTTATGCTGAATCACAGAAGAAACACATTTGCCATTGAAAGACAAATTAAACAGGGCATGGCTTACACAATGTGGGTCCCCAGACTCAGTTATCTGCCAAGACCAGGCAACATTTCATAACCTCCAAATGTATCGAAACACAGAACATTTGTTGGCTCTTTGTGAACAGAATGTCTTTGTCAAAATGTTCAGTTTGAACAAATGTTGCAAAGTGGTCCCGACTAGATTCATCCCAGGAGAAACTGACACAAATTCCTTTAGGACAGGGGCAGCCACCTCAGCTACATTGCTGGGATTGCCGGGTGATAGGATTAAAGGAGCTAGACAGTGGCACTGTGACCTAATGTAACTCTCAAATCTGTTGCACACAGAGCCCTGGAATTGGGGACCAGCAGGGAAAAGAAGTCACTTATCCTGTACAGCATTGCTGTCTTCAGACTTTCAGGCATTTGCCCAGACTCTTCTCCAGTAAGAATAGGAGGTGAACCTGCCTATCAGACAGCATGGCCTAAATAAAAAATGCAGGCTGAGATATGCAGCTCAGAGGAGAAAGCAGGGTGTCCCCGGTAAGTATGGGCTGGCAAGACACAAGAGGATTCTGACATGAGAACATATCTGGACAGAATCTGGGTTGGCAAGGATCCCTGGACACCCAGGATAACTATGTCTGGAATACAGAAGCTCTAACTTCACATCTGAGCAAATGAGATGGCACCAGGGAAGCTAATGTCCTTAAGCCAAGAGCCCATGGAAAAACCAAGGGCAGTCCTGTAACACAGGCACTTTTCTCCTATGCAAGAGCCGTTTCAAAGCAGAAATAAATTTCTCAGAAAGAACTGAGACGAGGATTTAAGCTCGATTATTATAGGAATCTGAAAGAGATCTAATTGAGTAAGGCTTGGCAGGGGTGTAATGCTTGGTATCTCCAGAGGGAAGAGGAAAGGGATTGGTAGCATTCTTCCTGCACATGCCTCTTCCAAGGGTGCAGGATAGCCCCTGGATAGCATTACCCCATGAAGCAAGGAGCTATCACTTAGAGATGATGGATCCAAGAGAGAGACAAAAGTCACATACACAGGTGTCTCAAACAGGCAAAAAGCATGTCAGTCCTTCCAGCTGGACTGAAGTATCATTCTCAAATAGAAAGGTCAACAGATCTAAAATGGTACCAAACAGTTCTCATCCATAGAAGCCCCACCAAGGACACAGCATTCTGGTCAGGTCAGACTCGCACACTGGTTAAAGAACGCTCCACTAACGGTCTTGCCCTCTTCCCTTGGGTTGGCTTCCTCTTGTTTCCCCTCCACACCCGCTGGCAACCCTGCAATTCCAATGAGCAAACTGTTACTTTGTTTTGTTTTGTTTTGTTTTTTATTATACTTTAGGCTCTAGGGTACATGTGCATAACGTGCAGGTTTGTTACATACGTATACTTGTGCCATGTTGGTGTGCTGCACCCATCAACTCATCAGCACCCATCAACTCGTCATTTAGCAAACTGTTATTTTAATATACTGTGTGTAGGACATCATACATTTCAGGTCTTCCAATCTCAAATATTCTGTCCCACTGCCCTGCATTTGTTGGGGCAGTGGGACAGATCTTGGTTTGGAATAGAATGGGATCTTGGTTTGGACAGAATGCTCCTCTAGCTAGGAGAAATGCTCTCCAGCAGAATTCCATTTCAAGGTGAAGGCATTTCTAAAGACAATTAAGTAGGAGAAGGGCAGAATTTATCTGCTAGTGATAACTGGGTAACAGAGAGATGGAGAAATTCCCTGCTCTCCTTCCTCAAACAGACAGCTTATCTTACTTGTTTTTAAAAGGCCTGTCTTCATCACTAACCAAAATGTTCAGGGAGCCAGAAACTAGGTTTGCTTTTAACCCCTGTATCCCCCTAAAATGGTCAGACACTAAGCATGCTAATGGATGACAATTATATTTTGATGAATGGGTAAGTAAATAAGTGAGAGGAGAGATGAACTTTTAAAATCCACAAGCAAAAAGACATGTGAAGATGTTGCAAAAGCTGGAAACACAGAGCTTTAGCCAGTGAATTGGTTCTTGTATAAGAAAATGTGGGCCCAGTGCAGTGGGTCACACCTGTAATCCCAGCACTTTGGGAGGCCGAGGCAGGCAGATCACGAGGTCAGGAGATCGAGACCATCCTGGCTAACACGGTGAAACCCCATCTCTACTAAAAATACAAAAAAGAAAAAAATTAGCTGGGTGTGGTGGCAGGCTACTGTAGTCCCAGCTACTCACTCAGAAGGCTGAGGCAGGTGAATGGCGTGAATCTGGGAGGCGGAGCTTACAGTGAGCCGAGATCACGCCACTGCACTCCAGCCTGGATGACAGAGCGAGACTGCGTCTCAAAAAAAAAAAAGAAAAAGAAAAAGAAAATGTAAACAGCCGTACCCCAAGTGATATGGGATGAAAAGAAAAGTTTTGGTAATAATCCTCAGTAATACTGCATAGTGCTTTAGAGAATCCGAAGTACTGTCTCAAGGTGTTGAAGTTAGCAACTTAACCGGGTAATACAGATTGCAGTGCCTTTTTGTCTTCAGGCCATTGGAAGAAAGATGAGGAAGGTTGAACACATCTAAGAATTTCTCAAAAGTGAAAACAGACTTGCATCAGTTTCTACCATGCCTCTGGTGCAGAAATATCAGCCACTGTGGAAACTGGTCTCTGAGTTTCTCCGTAGCTACCGGCGAGCACATTTCATTCGTCCTTTCTCCTTTTAGTAAGGTGCAAATTTGGTTCAATCATTTTTTTCTGCATCTCTTTAAATTCTCTATCTCAACTAAGTTTGAATAAAATGTCTAGCTTTCACTATTTCCTAATGCTCTGGTAATAAATTAAGAGTTAACTGGGGTGAAAAGGCAACAAGAAACCTTGCCCGAGTATAGCTAGAGAATTTCATGACAATTAGCACTGATTTGCACCACAAGAATAGAAAAAAAAAAGAAGAAGAAGAAGAAGAAGTTTTAAAGGGGGAAAAAAAAGCTACTCACACATACACATCCCAAAAAAACCTCCAAGTACTAGCTGAAAATGATAGCATTGGATGACAGCAGAAACACACCAGATTAGCCAATTAGCATTCACCCAAGAAAAGCTAGTGCTTCGGAGGGCGGGGAGAAAAGGAACTCATCAACAGTAATATCAACTTTACAATAGCCTTGACTGGTTATCTACCCAAAGGAAGTGCTACCTCCTCACTTTTTTGTGACCCTCTCGACAATTCTGGGGGAAAAAATGTTAGTTCAACATTATCGCAAGCCAGAATATGACTCTATTTATGTGACAAGTTGACAACATACAATTTCATGCTTGTTGAACTGATCGGTGTTATATATTCACTGTGAATATTATGAAGCCTCGCCATTATAAATATGAAACAGTATACACTTATTCAAAATAACTCCAGCAGTGGCAATTTATAGCTTGGTTGTTTGTGCTCTTATGAAGTCCAAATGCCACCTTAAGAAGCTGCAGCTCGCAGAAACAGATGTGCAGTGTGACTGCGACCAAAATGGATTGACGATGACCTATGTGAAAGCAGGCTATTACATTTTGGTCTGCATGGCAGCTGACACTGGTTTGTATTTAGATATGTGACTCTTGGGAACACTGTGTCCTTAAAGCTCTGTTTAAACATGGGCCAAGACATTTGTCTACTGGACTAATTATTTTACCACCCTTCTATGGCAAAGATCTTTTTTCCCTAAAAAAAAAAAAAAAAAAAAAGGATATGAGTGAGTGTATGTACCACACACAGGCACACACTCTCACTACGCTTTGTAAAGTTACAGCAAGGACTTTAAACCTTGGTCATGTCAGGTGAATGTTGGCAAGATTTCCAGAATGTCTGCATAACAGGATTGTACCACTTTCTTGATCAGGTGCCTGAGAACAGGACAAGGCCACAAACCATCAAATCATAAGCTGTCACAGCAACTGCTTTTGGTCAGGTTTTTTCCTCCTCTTCTCTACCCCCTCCCTTTCTTTCTCTTAGCAAGCTTCAACCAATTTGCAAGTGTTCGCTTCCACAAGGACAAATTTGGAAGAGTGAAGAACAACACAATTTATCCAAATGTGGAAGGAAATGAAGGAACCAGGCACCTTGCTAAAGCTAGATATCAAAAATTTGCATAAGTAGTTTCCCAACCACAGAGGTGCTATTTGGAACAAAATAAATTGCTTGTATTGTATGCAAAGGCACAAACCTTGACTAACTTTGTGGTCTCTTCCCTGCTTGTAAATTTCTTAAGTACATCCAGAAATTCCTACTAAGAAGTTCATGTTAGTATCCCTCAATAGGGAGACCTAAAAAGATAATTGTTTGTGGACTTAGAAGTCTTCAACATCTTTATTTGAGAATTAAGAAAATGAGTCCAAAATATTTGAAATATAGAATTAGTTCTCCAGGATGTTCTTGTAATGCTTTTGTTTCGTTTTCATTTATTTGCTTAATATTAAGTCATATCCCTAGCTCTTTTTTTTTTTGAGATCCAGCACAGAAGTCAATGACTGGAATCTTGGCTCTCTTTGGAAACATTTGAATTACAGTGTTTTGGAATTTCCTATTCTAACAAAGTTTGCTATCCAAAATCTGTATCTCTTTCTACTTTTCCTGTTGGGCTAAAGTGAAGGTGTTGTCGGTCTGTCTAGTAAATCCAACCTACGAGATAACATAATCACATACATTCATTTCTCAGGAACCTTGGCGGCTCTTATCTCCTTGCTTTTATGATCTCTTATGAACAGCCAGGAATAGCAATTTGCAGCCTGTTTGTAAAGCCATCTCAATCTGAACCCAGCCTTCTCCTCTTTTATCACCCAGCGATATTCTTCAGCTAAATCCCATTCGCCACAGCAAAATTTACTCTGAGATCCATTTTAGAATAATGTCAGTATTCTCTGTGTGTATGGAACATATCAAACATGTAATGGAGGGTAATTATCATTTCAATGAACTATTTATTAATAGAAGATGTTTTGCGTGCCTTGCTTAGATTTATTGCTATGCTGCCCACTGTACATGGTAGCCTGAAGCTATTTAGTTCACGTTCATCAGCCTCTCAGGCAAGCAGCTCTGCTGTTCACACAGTTTTGGTTTTTCTATGTGCTTTTTTCAACTTTATTTTACCATTATATCACCTAGAACATTAAACACAATGCTCAAGTTCCATGCGTTAAATCACAATTGTTTTCTACTAAAGTTCCAAGCTACCCATTTTTATTAACAGTTACTTTATTAAATCCTTAATAACACAGATAGAATAGTTAGTTAATTTGTGTGTTGAGCCATGGATGTTAATTTGTAAACATAATAACATACTGCAATCATTTGCATAATAGCATTTTAATCTTTTTAGTAAAAGCTGTAATTCCCTACAAAGTACACTGCAGTAGAAACTAAGTGACTATTGGTAATAATACAAAAGGCCTTAAAATTCTGATCCTATTATAGTGTTGGAACATACCCAAACTGCTTCCATAATCTCTGAAATGTTACTGTTCTCTGATTTAGGTGTCTGTGTCAAGAATAAAAATGAAGTATAACTGGTAGCAGTAGACTATTTCCTAAATGTAATTTAGTATTCACTAAGCACCAGCACTTTGCAAATAGCTCTGAGGCTTTCCTTCAAAGTTCAGAGCTCCAGCTATGCATATTGTGTGGGGAGGACCCTGGAACTCACTCTCAACTCTGCGCTGAAGAGAAGGCTCTGATAAATCACGCTGATTTGGCACAGGGAAGGGCATAGGCCACCAGGGATTTGACCACTGAGTCTCCTTCCTCCTCTCTGCTCTACCAGCCTGATTGCTCCTCCTTGAACTGACGGCTTCTGAGCACAAGTTCAGAAAAGAATGAAAAAGTGCAGTGAAGCTTTAAAAAAGCTAGTTTAAAAAAACTCAGTGGGGGCTCACTCTCCCTACAGCCCATTAACACCCATTGTAAGACTGCTCCCCACCCCCACAAAAAAAAAGGAAAAAAAAAAAGTAGTTGTTTAAGTCAGGCTAAGTCATTTTATGAAAGATCTGGTAATTCATTAATCCATCTGGCTGCAAACCTTGAATGAATAACTTGCAGTAGTAATGGAGATGGACAGGTCTACAAAATATTAGTGTTTAGAATCTGAAACTGTGCAAATCAGTCTATCATTCTGGAAAAGAAAAGGCACAAAAGTATCTTCTATCATCACTTTGGGACAAATGGCTTAATGGGTAAGAAGTCTTTTAGCTTCAAACAACTCTGCCATTGCCAAGAATAAGAGTATGTATTTCATTGTGGATCTCTCTCCCCGTTTCCCTGCTCTCATTCTAGCTACACTAAAGCATAGGATCCTGCCTTGCTTTTAAACATACCTCAGAGCACACAGTCTTAAAAGTTAAAAGGAGGCTGGGCGCAGTGGCTCACGCCTGTAATCCCAGCACTTTGGGAGGCCAAGATGGGTGAATCATGAGGTCAGGAGATCGAGACCATCCTGGCTAAACACAGTGAAACCCTGTCTCTACTAAAAATACAAAAAATTAGCTGGGTGTGGTGGCAGACACCCGTAGTCCCAGCTACTTGGGAGGCTGAGGCAGAAGAATGGCATGAACCCAGGAGGTGGCGCTTGCAGTGAGCCGAGATTGCGCCACTGCACTCCAGCCTGGGTGACAGAGCGAGACTCTGTCCAAAAAAAAAAAAAAAAAAAAAGTTAAAAGGAACCTGAGAGATTAAGAAGAAAAAAAAAGTGGCTCTTACCGAAATTGTTTTACATCACACGCAATTCATTTTATAAAACCCACAATAAAATTTTTCATTACTCAAAGAATAGGCACATAATTATAGGGACAAATTAACCTTGTTAGATGTGAAGTCTGGGATAGGGAATGGTGGAGGAACAATTTGGCTCTCTCTTTTAACAATGTGGTCTTTAATGTTCAGTTTTTTATCTGCTTTGTGTGTTGATTTCATCCAGAGGTGAGTCATCTGCTGGGCTGTGCTTCTAGGACCTGGCGTAGTGAGAGTGGTACATGGACAAATAAACACAGCATGTGTATAAGGTCTCTACACAGACACACGGTTACTATACAAATAGTTTGTCCAATGCAGCACCCTGAACCTTGTGATTACTTTCACCTACACTATTATCTTTGAAGTAAATCTAAGAAATAATGAGCCACTTTTTCCTGATTCTGCTCCAAGATTTCCTCCTTGTGAATTTGGGTCTCCACTATTTTGGCCCCAAAGATATCCACACAGAGTAACTTTGATGAACCAGTTGAGTCTCCAGGAGGTTGGAAAAACCTACAATAAGTCCATAAAATGTCCCAGTTTACTTTCTGGAGTGCCTAGAGTATCTGACATGAAATCATTGGTTTCTACCATCCCAAAATACAAAATAGCACTTTCTAAAATCATCGTGCCTAATGAAACATACACATTCTCACTTTGCAAACTGCAAATGGCTAAGAATCAAATCCACTTCCATTAAAAAAAAAAAAAAAAAAAAAAAAAAACAGCAGCCAATCTCATCTCTCCTAGCCACACCTTCCATTAACAAAAGCCACCAGCAGGAAAGTTAGTGCCAGTGAAAGATGGTCATGTAACCTGCATCCTGTGAGTTGCTATTTATTAGCAGGGGTTGATGCCAGGAGACAGAGCCCTGTGGGTCAGAACTCCTGAGCCATATTTTTCCAGTGGTCAGCATAATGGCAGGGAGGAAATAGGGTGATAAACCAGATGTTCCCAAGATAAGCCAGATGTTATCAAGCCGAGAAGTCTCAAACAACAGTGCTTAAATGAGGTGTGTAGATGAACACACACACACACACACACACACACACACACACACACACACACAAACAAACAGCACTATTTAGTCTCCCTGCAAGATAAGCCGACAGGAGAGGCTGAAAATAAAGCAGCACACAGGCTGGGTCAGATTGTTGCTTCCTGATTTGTGACTCTCCAAGATGAACATCTAACTGATTTATACCCAGAATTTGGAATTTTGTGGTAGACTACAAATGCAAAGATAAGTACAACATAAATTTTTAAAATACTCCATAAGTCTCCATGAGTTTCAACATTCTTCAATGTTCTTATGTTACAGCCAATTATCTCTCCACTTAAATGGCTATTATTTTCTTACTTGAAGTCTATGTTCTCTGTAAGTGTCATTACCAAGTGTGGCAAAAATCCGGCTGTGGGCCGTAAATTTAATTTAAATGACAAACATTTATTGATTGCAAATTGGAAATTCCAGAAATCTTATAAAAGTGATTATTGTAAATTAATTCAGTCCTCCCACATAACAAAAAAGAATTTATTCTTCCAATGATTCAATTAAGGTGGGGTTGTGTATACGTGCATTCTTTTTTTCTTGTCTATTTGTTTTGTTAAAATTCCAAGAGGTTTGCCATTCATAGAAATGTCTGTCTGACCACAGGCACAGTCAGAAGCAGGAATTCATTACCATGGAAGGCTGCAGAATTTCCTCCAAGGAGACAAGTGAAAAAAAGCAGACACCACGTAAATTTGCGGATTGGGTTAAATATGTTCTGTCCCTGAGGCAGTGGAAAGATAGAGAGCCCCTTTGTAAAATGACTCACGAATCTAAGAAAGTACTTCAGCTCCTAAAGGTGAGCAGAAACTTAACCAGGAACGATATCCATGAGGTTCTGCTTCTCTTTGGAATATCTTTGAGTTTAGCATTCCTTACCACCTCTCTCTCTATCCTAACTCAGAGTTATCAGGGCTGATGGAATTTTCCTTCAAGGTACTTTGAATCTGTTCCCTGAATGCCACCCCCTCTGCTATCACCTTGTCCCTTCCCTGTACCTGTATCACATTGGGTTTGGAATGCAGCAGGGCCTGCTGTCTGATTTTCCTTATTTCCTACTTGCCTACACCTCTTACGACTGTCAGCATTATCACTCTTAAATACCACCTCCATTATGTTGATCTACTAAAAATCTTCAATGACATCCTACTTTCTAAACAGACTCTAAAGATTTCCCACTGGGTTCTCACTACCCACCGGAATTTTGTACCTACCTTACATCCAAACTTACTCCCACTACTGCTGTGTTCCCATTAATATGTATTTTACTTTGAGTAAACCAAGCTCCTCACCTCCACATCCCCTCTATGAAAACGCTTTGCTCTTCTTCTCTTACAAGGCTTTGTGAATTTATTCTTGCTGTTTATCTCCTCAGCTAGAAATACACTTACATACACACACATATATATGCATGCATATATGCATATACGAGCTTGCAATGTTTGCAAATTGCAAATATATATAAAATCCTATGTAGGTGCATATACATATTATACATATACATGAATATACAGTCTTACATTGTTTTCCAGTTGCTAAGAAATAAAAACACATGCATATACTTGTATATTTGTATACACAGTCTTGCATGATTTCTTAATTGTTTTACATTTGTTCATTTTGCCTCCCAAACTAGATTTAAAGTACTTTAGGACACAGGCCTTCTTTTGTGCTTTGTATATAATCTTCATATTACCTAACACAGTTCATTCCATCAATAAACACATGAAGATTGACTCATTCATTATGCTACAAGTATTTATTGAGTTCTTACTTTCTGCCATTTTCTAAGAAAATATCTAGAAAAATGTCGGTGAACAAGACAGGCAGATTCCCTGCTCCCCAAATGCTCAATGGTCTGTTGAACTGCTGATATTTGTTATTTTTAACTTTTTGATAGGTACATAATATATGTCAATTTTTGCAAAATTTAGAATATAAGTGAAGCCAAATGAAGAAATGTAAAGTATCTATATTTCCATTAGAATAATCAAGTAGTCTTGAAAACTTCCACATTCATTTCCTTGTGGCATATAACAGGATAACTTACACACAAATACAAAACCACCACTCACCCTTTTCTGCTACAAAGTTCACAGTTTCAAGCTTCCTGAGAGTTCCAGCAACCACCACACATGAATGCTGGCTACAGCTGTGAGAGTCCTTCTCTCCCCATCAGCAAAGGCAGACCTCAGAATGTATTACAAGTAATGACCTAGAGACGACTGCATTCTCACTTGCCATCGTTCTAACGAACCCCAAGTAGCTTCATTCAGAAGTAAAGACGAATGAATGAAAGATGCCCATTCAGTTGTATCACAGAGGCATTAAAGCAGGTATTAAAATAAACCAGGGACAAGGTTGCCCACAGTGACCCAGAAAGGCCAATATGCTATTTAAACTAACCCCATGCCATCCATCTTTACACACTGCTGTGCTGTAAAAGTAGTCCTTTATTCTCCTCCTTCAAACAATGCACAAAGGCAACAGACGGAAGGAAGTTATGTTGCAATATTCTGAAACATAAATCTTGCTACCAGCCGGTCCAGGGACGCATCCTGTTTTCCTTACACATGGATCAGATTCACTGGAGGCTGTTACCTCTAAGCCTTTTGCCTTGTTTTTTAAAGTGGCTTCTGAATCGTACCTGGTCCCCTGCATTTACACATCCAAACACAGGTTGCGTAAGCAGAGATCATTGTTTGTGTGTCCAGTTACTCAACCAACAACTGCATGTTGCTACCCCCTCTGCTACCACCCGGAATTATCTTTCTCAAATTGTGACGTTCAGCTTCATTCTTTAACATTATTTTGTGATGTTAAATAAAAACTAAACTTAGATTCAAACATACGGAAGAAACAAAAAGAAGAGATACATAATTTACTCTCAACTTTTTTTTTGTTTTGACGGAGTCTCGCTCTGTCGCCCAGGCTGGAGTGCAGTGGCCGGATCTCAGCTCACTGCAAGCTCCACCTCCCAGGTTTACGCCATTCTCCTGCCTCAGCCTCCCGAGTAGCTGGGACTATACTCTCAACATTTTAAGATTCTGCCACTCTATTATATAGCCCTAAATCCCACTTTCTGCTATGATGAGAATTCAGAGAGCCGATGGCCAGTTTCCAGTGGTGTCATTGACGTGCTACTTGAGTCAAGGAAAAGCATTTAACTACTCAGTGCCTGATTTTATTCTGGGAATCCAAAGTAGATAATGCTTGTTATTGTCAGATCAGAGACAGCAGAGCCCGTGACTGTTTAACTTGCTCAAGTACAAGGCCTTCTCAAATGTGATGAGGCAGGACTTTGCAAATTGAAAGAAGGTGAGTGCAGGTGAAAAGTCCACTGTGAGTGGCTGGCCTTGGGAAGGCACTTCCCTGAAATGCTGCTTGGGTAGAAGCAACACAAACCTGCGGCCATGAAAGAGTTATCTGGTTTCATACGAATCTTCTTCACAGGGAAGACCCAATTTTAGAATGTCACCTCTGCTCAAAACACACTTTCCTTTCGCAGTATAGAAAAGATTCCTGAGTCTAACACTAGGGGGCAAAGAGTGGAGGCGTCCTCACGCCAGGCAAATGCTCCTGAAGCTGCTGCTGTTGGTAACGGCGTTGCCACATATGACCTTACCCTTTGCCTAGATAAAGAATGGGCTTTATGACATCAGAGAACACTGTTATGGGAACTTACCTAAATAGTCACTTTTGCCCTCTGACACTAAGAGAATACCTGACATATTAGTCCTGGAGCCCCAGGCATCCCAATACCATTATATGACTTCTCATTCTTTATATCCAGTACCTTACTACGTCTTCTTTCAGAAATCTGACCAATTAATCATTAGTAATTTATAAAGGGGAAGTTTGTGACTTTATTTAAAAGCAGGGTTTTTCAACCTCAGTGCTTTTTTCATTGGAGGCTGAATCATTTTTTGTGGTGGGAGCTGTCCTACATGCTGTAGGATGTTTAGTAGCATCCCTTGACTCTAGTCTCTACTCAGTAAACGCTCGTAGCATCCCCTTGTCCCCAGTGGTAACAACCAAACATGCCCCCAGACATTGTCAAATGTCCCCTGAATTGGGGTATGGGGTGGGGACCAAAATTGCCTTTGGTTGAGAATCATTGGTTTAAAATGACCTGATGAGAGACTAAATTACATGAACCTTCTGTTTTAGAGTGCTGAAAATAATTTTATGAGCGTAGAATATGATACAGGGAGACAAAAAGGGTGGTATGGCATATGTTAAGCACCTATATGTAGATAATTAACTAGATGCTGAACCAAGACTCCTGAAGGTATAAATGTGAAGTATCTCTCACAAGTACCACAACACAAAACACAGGGACATAAAGGTTATGGAGAACGTTGTATTTTTTTTAAAGTAGCCCACCAGAGAGGCATTGACTCCTATGCCATCTCCCCCTACCTCTAAGTTATTCTCTAGCCTCTACAAAATGCATGGCATTCATCTGATATGGAATAGCTGATTTTTAGATAAGAGGTCTATGGAGATGGACATTTTTTAAAGCACTGTTTATTTAATGCAGCATGACTTAGAATGGGCCTGTAACCTGACAAGTGTACTGAGTGAGGAATGTTCAATTTACCAGTTCTAACTGGCCAAGTCCTCACATGAACTTTCTAAGACCCGGCTGAGAAGCCTGGGAAAGTAGAACTAACCACAACCTTCAGTGTTTCCTCCACCTTGTTCTGTCTCCCCAGTCCGAACTCTACTACCTTAAGCATTCTTCTAAAACCCACTTAATCCCCAGAGGTATTACAAAATCTCAACCGTCGGCAGAACCTACAGCCGTCTCAGCTCACTAGCTAACTGTACCTCCGTGCCAACCAACACTGAAAGGAAAGATTCTGTTCTATTTTTAAATATATTGAGCAAAGAAGCAGCTTGATATGCCTTTGTAAAGGATGGCTGTCACCCAAATTCATGGGTTCTCTATTTTTAATCAAGGATATAAACTTTGAAGTCCGATAAATTTGGGGTTCAAATCCCAGGTCTTTATTGTCAGCTGTGTGATTTGGGGAAAATCAAATAACCTCTCTGAATTTCAGTGTCTGCATATGTAAAACAGGAATGATAATAATAGGACCTAACAATAGGTTGTTTTCAAGGATACGTGAGATGACATATGTTAAGCATGAGTATACCAAAATGTTGGCCATTATTGTCATTACTATTATTGTTATCAACATTAATATATTCGTCATTCACTCATGATTCAACAAACATTTATTCAGCATGTATTGCATGCTGGGTTCCAGAAAAACTCAATTAATATTTTAAACTTGGCTTTCTTAAGACTCGGATTTCAACCAAATAACACGGCAGTATAAGAAATGTCTTTGCGGGTGAATAAGAAAAGCCCAGCACATACTAGGTGCTCAGAAAACATTAGATAATGATGATGATGATGGCACTGGCAGTTGTGATAAAGAAAACCAGTGGATTTGTCAATCTTCATTTAATTCACTTGCCAGAGTACTCACTAAATGTTTGTTCCTATAAAAAGTCATGTATTTTCAAGTAAATGAGTACTGATCTTGTGGGAAAGAATTTCTTTTCTCAAAGTAACACTTTAATAGGAATAGATTAACATTCTTTATTATAGGGTAGGCTTATAATAAGAGTCCGGAGTCACGGAGGTAATTCTCGCTACTGAAAAGTAAATGAATTTTGACTGATTTATAAGTATACAGTAGATTAGTTAGGTTTAGAAATTCCCATTATATAAAGAAATTAGAGATATGAACCAAAAATATGATTAATAATAATAATCAAAAGAGCTCACCTAATTAGTAAAGCAAATAAAGGTAGACATCTACCCCCTTGGTTAAAAAGAAAGGCCTTCTTATTTATTAATGTATATGAGGTACCATTTATTGCTTATTCTTTCTGTGGGAAATAGACAGGAATAAACAGGTTTAGACTTTTGTTCTTCTTTGTCACTAACGTTTCACAACCCTTTAGTATTTCAACATAGTTTAACTCACTCACAGTTGTTGATTCTTAGTCCCTTCAATCTTTAAAAAAATACAAATAAAAATAAACCATTTGTTTTCCAAACACTGTTTTTCCATCAATTAGAAAGTATGTAACTGTGATGAAAAGTCTTTTGATGATAGCAAAGTAAGGACCCATTATATGTTCAGGCCTGTTACCATGTTAGTCTCGCCCAAGCCAAAGTTAATGAAAAATTAATTTTTCCAAAGGATGTCCTTACCTCAAATATGTTTGAAGGCTCATTGTTGTACTGATTGGATATTATTTCTGATTGGTCACTGCACCACTTGAGTCCACCCAAAAAGCTGTCTGTATCCAAGTCGTTCACATCTAGTTCAGAAAGATCAAGTTCGGGAAGATCTGGACAAAGAGGCTGGTCTTCACCAACCAGAGCAGCACACTGCAGGAGGCAGAAAAATAAAAATAAAAAAATTTTTAAAAAGCTTCCATTAACCACAGGAATTTATTAAACTGCAATAGCATGTGATAGGAATTAAGCCTAGTTAATTCAACGACATTACCAAAGCTAGTTTCTGGCACTAGAGTCACCAGGAAAAACACCTAAAATCTTTACTCACTTAGCTCCTGAAGGATAATTTTCCTGCTTTATTCCATCCAAAATTCTACCTCCAAATACATGGTAAATACCATGCTCCATGAAGCTTTCTCTGATTCTTCCAGTTAGAAATCAACTAGAAATTTTTGTACCTCTTTGTACAAAATCCTTGGTACCTGTTTGATAGTTACTGCTTCCAAAGTTTTAAACTGTCTTATGGTTAACCATAAGACAAACTTGATTTTACCTTGGAAAGTTGATCACACATAATAGACACTCAATAAACTATTGCTAAATGGAAAAAGAACAAAGGAACTACACAAGGAAAAATTGTCTCCATTTACACTCCTTTTAAGCATTATAATCCATATAATTCATTTAGCAACTAATGATGCAAAGTCCTTTGACTCATCTGTGATTCTTCTGAATTGTTTTTATTTAAATCATTTACTCTTATTTGACTCTTCATGACTTTCTGGACTTCATTCTTAAAGGCAAAAGCAAGTTCCTTAAGATGAAGGACAAAAATCATAATTTTTTTTCTATATGGCTTTTGTATGTAACTTGCAAGGGGTGCGTGTGTGTGTGTGTGTGTCTGTGTGTGCACGCGTGTGTATGTGTGTGTGTATGGTTGGCATCACCTAGTACCCGGAAAAGAAAACTCACAAGAGCATACCATCAGTGTATTTTGTTCATTATTTATGCATATCTACACTGTGCTTTACGTGAATTCAAAATAACTATTTCTGTTTAGAGTTTCAAAATAATTTCTATATATTGAGAGGCTTAAAATATCTTCTACCATGGCTGGGCTGCTTGTCACCAAGATTATTTTAGATTGTCAAAGTATTTCATCCCCTTACATGAACTAGACAGTCTTTTCAACTGTTTTACCATGGGGCTTTTGGAGGCAGGTGGACTCCCCTTACCAATAAGGTGGTCTCCTAAACTTGAATTGGCTACCTAACTGCTAATGTCAGTCCGCAGACAGTAAAGAACACTGCAGGAACTCCTATCACAGGGGTCTGGCATTGCCAGAACAGTAAGAACTCTATCCACCTGTGAGTAGTGGCGTCTCAATCAGGAAGGCACACACTGACGCAGCACCCTCGTGGCCCTGCCTTCCAAGGTGGGGAGAGATGCTGTGGAATTGTTCACATCCAGGCAGCAGTTAGGCATAAAATGAAAGATGCACCTTGACATTTACATTTTGAATGAAGTAAGTTTTATGCAGATTTTCTTTCTCAAGCACCCCTGTTATCCCTGGCAGGGATTCCTAGCAGGCCACATTACACAGGTCATATGCAGCAGCGTGATCAAAAGCAACATGCTGAGAAGTAAGTAGCGGGTAATGGAGTCAGCAGTTGGTAAGAGGAGGATGGGGGGAGACTGAAAATCGTGGCCATCCTTTTCTAAGACCACTGGGCCCCAGTGAGATCCCTGGCAGCAGGCACAAAGGAATGCAAAGAAAGGGCCGTCCTCGCCATCAAAACTCTTTCCTTATCATTTTATTGGTCTTTCCTTTTATTATCTGAGTTAGCCCAAACTTACAGCTCAGTATACTTGACAAGGCATATAAGTAAGTGGAGGCTGGGCTGAAGAGATCTCATTCTGGCATAATGCTCGTATTTGGTTGTGGGTGTAACACTTTCCAGACTCCATTCTTGCCCATACAGCTGATCCTCCAAGCCCAAACACACTATCTTAACTTTTCCTCAATGTCACCAATTCAGAGATAGGGGGAGAACTTTTTCAATGGTGCTAGATACACTAGGATGTTATGGGGCATAGTCTTTTAAAAAACATGAACAACAAAGATAGGAACACAAAAATAAAAATAGTCAAGAAAATATAGGCTTTCCACATACGGCTTAAGTTCCTGTTGTGAAACTTAGGAACCAACCATGTTTTGGAAGGCTAAAGTGGCATACTGATTTGTGGACAACTTTTTGTTATCCCTCTCTTTAACTGCCCTCTTTGGCATGACTTGTTCAAAACCCTTTAACCTTCCATAAATATGTATTTTGAAATAACTTTTGAAAACCATGGAACAGGCCAGGTCAATTTGTTATATTGGTGCTATCTTGTCATTTACATATTCCTTTCCTTCCTCTCACTTGCTCTCTCTTGCTCTCTCTGTCTGTCTCTCTCTCTCTCATTTTGCTTTTACGTTATGGTTGAGAAAAGTGCATGTGCTCTTGCCGATGTTGACATGCTAATAAAATCTGTGCTTCTGAATGTGGCATTATCCTGCTAATCTAAAACACATTAGTGGTAGCAAGTGTTCCTGTTATTAATTTATATTTGGCCTTTGGACGATGCCAGACTTAACAGTCCAAGCCCTGTAACTGTCCTCATCTGACATGCTGATATTTACTGTTTCCCTATACATCTGTAACAGGTGTGCTTTATTGCAATGACACAGACACATTCTACTGCCTCTTTGCAACTATGACAGCTATTTCACAACTGTAGCCTCAATTTTATAACAAGACTTAAGAGGATAAAGCAGTCACTAAACACAAAAGGCTAATTATTGTCTGTTATTTCACCCCAACAGACTTTTCTCTTAGTTAAGGAGCAGACAATAAATTAGCTTAACTGCATTGATGATAATGAATCATTATAATTAAGTATAATTCTCCATTAACCTTTTGGAGGTTTTTTGTGCCATTGATGGTAAATTTTAAAGAGAGAGAGAAGAAGGAGTGGATTTGGTCACATTAATTATATTAATGAAAAAAGAAACTTGGTCCTTAAAAAAATTAGTCAAGATAGGGCAAAGGGGTGGAGAGAGGGGCAGTAAAGAATGACAGACTTAGTAGGGTGTATGTCATTTGAATTGTCTCTATCAATCTTAGTAACCTTATTGTACATCACCTTCATTAAACTGTGAAACACGGGGCACTCCAAGTAGCTATAGTGATATAGGCCTTTATTAACCAATGTACTACCCTGTCATTATGTGCAAAAGGGCATAATACGTTTTAGGATGACAGCAAACATTAATGATTCAAAAAATGAAAACTGCCTACGCTACCTGCTGCTTGTAATATTTTAGACTGGCGAAGGTGATTCCCAGAGCCGCTGCCATGTAGGCAAAGCTTCTAGCATCTAGCTGCCTATAGTGTAACAGAGAAGTGACTGGCCAATCTCAGCCGACTGGCGACTCCATCCATGGCTGGACAAGTAGCCAAGACCTTTCCTCCTTAAGAAAAAAATTTAAAGGCCACAGTTTTAAATGCTTCTGATGCTGATTTGAAAATGACTGCAGGAATTCCAGTGATTAAAATAAATCTTCCTTATTTCCACATGCTGTAGTTCCTCAATCAACTCCTAACAGCATCAAGAATAATACATGATGGAAAAATGAAACTACAGCAGCTGAGACCCACAGTGCCAGCCGGACAACCACCCACAGGACACTCCGGCTACTCGAAGACAATTAGGACTTTGAAGCCACTTATAACCCTGACTCATAATGGCTACAGGGCATATGAATGATCCATATCTATTCCACCTTACCAAGAAATCAGAACAAGATAACAATTACAATCCACAAATACGATCTACCAAGGCAAGGGAGGGCAAATGGAGCCAACATTTGCAAACCCAGCAAAGAGTTAAGAATCCCAGGCATGCCTCGCTAGATAGGAAAAAAGCATTCACAGACGGCCTTGGCCAAATTATGTTCACTTTAGATGTGTATCGCTGCCTCACATGGACATCTTATTTAATCAAATCACGTGTGGGCTTGATCCTCCCCCTTACCCTACGTGCCCCCAGCTACCCAGAGGAAACACGCGCAGTCTTTTGCCAGATTCATTGTTAGCAGCTGGGATCCTCCATGCAATTCAATTCGAGTCCATCTCACCAGAGTCCACAGAAAGTTTCGCTTGTTTCCCAAGTTGCCCAAACTTTCCTTCCGAGAACATTCCATTGTGCTGAATGCAAACACGCCGAGGTCCTCCGTCCCCCCACTAGACTCCAGAGATTACGAGGAAACTGCTTGCGTTATTCTCCCCCCTGTATGAATTGTAGCCAGCAGAGACTGTGGAATTGATGTATTGCTGTCTATTTTTACACAAGCAGCGAGCAGCTCCACACACAGTCCTGCATAAACTCTATTCTCTCTCGGCTTCAGGCAGCTCTCCGTGGTACAGGAAGATTTAACCATTGGCTTCCCTGCCACCGACGCGAACGCAAAACCTTGCACTGCCAGGCATTTCTTTTTATTCGCTGGCCAAATCTTTCAACCATGTATAGGAGTTTTAAAGGAAGCAGCATCGTTGTTTTGTGTTCTGTGGGAAAAGCAATCTAAAATAGCCCAGCAGGATTATTTAGGATTTTGTAAGTTCTCTGTCTGATGAACAGAGAGAGAGGGGGGAAAAAAAATCCGGACTACAGTCAAAACGGACTATATTTGAACACATCCATTTTAATATTTTTATCTTCGTCTTATTATAAATAGAAATGGCATTTTTCCAACCAGGCCACTAAACACCACTGGAAAGACTTCAGCTTCTGATTCATATCAATATCTTAGAGCATAAATATTGCATATGAGTAGAAACAGTGCCAAAGTCACATGGAAAGAGTTTCTAACTGCAACAGATACTGATGACAGCAGCTAAGCTTTGATTTGCTCAAGGCATCTCAGAGCCACCTTAAAATAGCAAACTTATTGGAGTTAAGATAAGATTGAGGTTCTCTTCTAAAAGCTCCTGCCTGGACTACTTTCCTGGCTCTTCTCTTTGCCCAAGCCCATCCCCCTTACAGGAATAATAGCATCTGAGGGAAGCGTCAGTCCTGGCTGCAGCGCCGAGCCCTGCCCCAGCTCACCTCGATGTCACTCCATACAGACTCAGAGTCCTGGTTGCACATGTCCCACGCCATCCAGCTCCTGAATGACGCCAGTCAAGCTTTTTCAACTCCAATCCACAGTGACACAGAGCACACACTCATGCAGGCAACCAGCCCCTTACTGAGAGTGAACTGAAGGCACCTGTCTTACTACAGTCCCCAGTCACATGACAAAGCTATTAAAAAGTAGGCTGGGCTGTCACTCACCCAGCCTCCCTTCCCCTGTGCAGCTTGCTGCTCTAACTCGTGACGTCACTCAAAGGCAGCCCTCTGCCTCAGTGAAGTAACGCTTTTAAAAAAAAAAAAAAGAAAGAAAGAAAGAAAGAAAGGAAACACTTGGACTTTTGGAGGCTTCAAGCATCATGCTGTGATTAAAGCCAGCTTTGAATGCCACAGACTCTAAACGGAGCCCTGGCCATATAATAACCAAAATCCCCTGCAATCTTTTTTTAATTTATTTTCCTTCCAAAACAAGCAAGTGGCAAAGCTCCCTGTTTCATGACAGAGTCACTATATTCTTAGCTAAAAGGTGTATTCCCTGAGAACTCTTTAATTCTAAGATCTCCAAGTGGACTCAAGCTCAGTTTGGGACTAAAGCAAGAGCTTATCACATGATGCATTTTTATGAGGCATTTTCTCATTGAGGGAGTGTTTGAAAGCAGCAAATGAGGCTTTTTTTTTTTTTTTGCTTGTTTAATCAACAACATAGCCTGTATTTGTTAAGGTATAAACAAACTCCTCCACCCAGAATTCGGCTGCCCCCATGGCAGTAGGGAATACCAGCTCCCGAAGTACTGCTGCAGTTTTCTTTGCTCCATAAAAGGAGAACAAGCCACAAAACCCCATCCTTTCAGCTTCCTTCTAATTATTTCCATTTCTCTCATAGGCTCCCAGAAAACAAGTGTTAGTAAATACAGTCGCTGCTGCTGTGCTCAGATCAGCTTAGATTCCGGGCTCCTATTTTTTATACATGTAGCATTTCCTCCCTAACTGCCTTAGGGTGCCTTTTTGAATAAACATTGAATTCCAACCCTAGTGCCCTGGGTTGTGTAGTTTGCGTTTTGAAATCAAGAATGTCCGTGAACTGAGGGAAAAATACCAACACACTATTAGCAGAAATATTCAATTCCTGAGCTTTACTTTCTATTATTTTTCAGCTTGTGCCTTGAGACAATGAGGGCTAATGCAGGTGCAACTGTTTTATGATGACACTACATATTGAATACATAACAAACTCAAGGTACTGGATACAGTGGAAAAACACTTCCTGTAACATGACAGTGGTCTGACTTAACCCTTCCAAGTTCCCAGGAGATGTACACATGTATGTATCTGTGTGAATAAACATGTTTTCATAAAATGTTAAACCCAATACGCTTTTAGAATCAGCTCAATTCTTTTAGTTGGTAATAATTTACCTGAAAGCAATCCCCCAGTCATCTAAACATAATTTGTAAAGCACTATTTCTACTGAGGTTAATATACCCTATTCTTCATTGTCCATCTTCTTATACAGAAAAACATGGTGATTTGCCCTAACACATATTTTAAATATGAAGTTGCTCAAATATTAAAGTGAAAGAAAGAACAAAAGAAACAAAACACCACCAGACTGCTGCTTCTTTCAGACCATCCATATTATAAGAGATTTGTGTGCTGTGATAGCTGCAACAAGTTGCTAGTAAATTCCCAAATAACGTCAGGAAGTTGACAGTGTATCATTACTGGGCATAAAAAGGTGGCCAAGAGCTTTGACATTTTAAGTTTGCTGAATACAGTTCACAGGCACATTTTCCCTTTTACAAACAGGAGAAAATGACTGTAGTTTTAATTTTCTAATGAAAGAACAGGAAAATACAACCTCGGGAATGCTTTTATACAAGCAATTAGTGGCATTACTCTGCACTCCCCACAAAGAAACACTAATTTTCTTCCCAATTATATTCTGATTTAATGCAAAACTTCAGTAAATTATTAAAATTCAGGACAAAGGTCATTGACTCTCCCCTTAACAATCAACTGTGAAATAATATTGGTCACCTGGCCAAGAAGAGTCAATGTTTATTAATTATTATCATGTGATTCTTCCACTGTGATATTCACTGATACTTTTATTTGTGTTCATCCAATGCTAGATATTCATCATATGTTTAAAACCTATTCACATCTTTTAGAGATGTTCTTTACATTGGAACAGGCTCATTATAATTTTTGATATTCTAACCTGCCCAGATTGTATTGTTAGGGTTTTCTTATTTTTTGCCATCTAATTATACTTCTAAAAAATCAAATCAGCACATGCACTGAAACCAGAAGTGATTTCAAATACACTTGTTTTTTCTTCACTATCACTATCACAAAGAGGATGGTAATTCAGAAGTAACAACATTTAAAGGACTTATAAACTACAGTATATTGCATTGCCCCCTCAAATTTCTATTACTGGACAAATCAAAATTAAATAGATTCTTAGGACAAATTAGAGTGCTTTCCACTATTTTTTTTTTTTTTTTTTTTTTTTTTGTCTTAAAACTACAACTGTAATGAGAGGGATGTTTTAGAGGTTTTATAATTTTGTTAATTAACTCTTCAGATTAAAATTTTTCTTCTGTCCAGTTTTTTTTCTTTGCTCGGGAGAACTTAAATTGTTCATTGCTCACCAACCTTGTTTTTTCTGGTTCCCCGGGCCATTTCTATATTTAATTCCCTCTCTGCCTTGACTATTTCTCTCACTCTCTACTCACAGCCGTCCTTTCACCCCTTCGTCAACTCTATCTCCAAAATTTCCAAATATCTGGTTTCACACAACAAGGATATATTGAAACTTTACTGTGTGCACAGCCATGTATCACCAGGACTGCTAAGAAAGCATATAAGATGGACACAAGAGAGCTTACAATTTTAAGGGGATGACAACCCTTAAAAATGGAGAATAATTTAGTATGAAAAACCAATGTCACTTGGATCAACACCCAGATTCCTCTTCTACTGCTTAAAACACACCCTGGTGAGGTACAAGGTCCTTTCATTGACCACTGCAGTTCACACCCAAATCAAACTCATTTTATCTCAACAATAGAAAGAGGTATTTATTAACATCTGCCGAGTGCCCCTAATGTTGCGTATCTACACAGAGCCTACATTCCATCCTGATAATTTCTCCCCTCTGTAGTTCTGTTAACATTTTCCAGAGTTTCGATATTAGTAGAGGCAGGAGAATCTATCTCGAGTTGCTAACAAAGAGAAAAAAAACCCTCAAGAGAATAATTCAATTCTCTAATAAATATGTTGAATGAAGTGTATAACATTTGAGTTTCCCTCCTCACTCCTACCCCAAATTAAAGGCTTTTCCCACCCCTCCATATTTCAGACAACTGCCCATTTCTAAAAATTAGAATCAAATTCAACCCCCCAAACTCAAAAACCTCAGACAATAGCAAAAACAACCGGTTTTGTTGTCTATATTGAATATAGGTGATTTCAGAAGCAAACTCAGAAGAACCATTAGGATAAATATATTTGTTCACTTGTTTTTATAAGTTTATAAGTTTTTATTTTAACAAAACAAACCAAAAACTACCAGACTGCTGCTTCTTTCAGATCAGACATATTATAAGAGATGTGTCTACTGTGATATCTGCAATAAGTTGCTAGTAAATTCCCAAACAACATAAGGAAATTGACAGTTTATCATCACTGGGCATAAAAAGCTGACCAAGAGCTTTAACATTTTAAGTTTGCTGAATACAGTTCATAGGTACATTTTCCCTCTTACACACAGCAGAAAATTACTATAGCTTTAGTTTTCTAAATCAAGAAAGAACAGGAAAATACAATCTCGGGAATGTTTCCATACACACTATTTATACAATAACTACATAAGAATATATGTATGCAGAAACTTCTCAAGAAAGAAAGGTGGAAAGCAAAACATATACAGCAGAGCACGTATGGGCTAGACATTAAGGTCAGCACTTCATATACCACATCTTAATCAATTTAGTCCTCCAAACTATCCAATAAGGATGACCTGTGTACCCATTTTACAACGGAGAAAAATAAGGCTGAGCAAGGCTTAGAGAACAGCTGAAAAGAGCTTGCAAATCACTGAAAGCCTTTCTAGGAAGAACTAAAGTTTCATCCATAAGAATAATAATCATCCTCAAATCAAAGCCATAGCAAAGACCCCGGTGGCAACTTTATAACTGAGGGACAGTCTACATAGCTGGAAACCAATATTCCTGGCAATGCTGCCTGCCTAGAGCATTCGTCCAGAAAGCAAAGGGGCCTGCCTAGAATTGCTAATATTTGTAAAGTTAATCATTGTTAACAGGCATTCAATTGCTTGCTTTTAATTCCTAGAGGGACTAATTGATCCTGATACCCCACATCAGTTTTTAAACACACGCTTTGGGCCTCTGGTTAGAAGCAGAGACTGTGTAGAACACAAAAGTTGGTAGCAGGATAGGCTATAACAAATACTTCTATAAATACTTTAAAATTAAACCTCATTTTCCACAAAAAATGTCACAGTGATGTTCATGTGAACAAAGAAGCTTTGAGGAAATAACTAGAGGAAAATCAAGACAGCTTGAATGTCTCCTAGCATTTATTTTTCTTTTTTTAATAAACAAGTTGTGATAGACAACCTCAGCAAAAATAACTCTCCTCTCCAATAAAACCTTCTGCAGACCAGCTCTATGGAACTGAGTCAGCCTCTATTTTAATTTCGACCTCAAAATGTGCTTTTGGTGTTTTTCATATTGAAACAAAAAATAATATGAAAATTAATCAGAGTTGCAGTCAATTGGACTAATCTAAACATAAAGCAACAATTGTACTTATTAAGCACACAGAGAAGAGATAATAAAAGGGTGGTTAAAATCTGATTTTGTCAGATGTTCAATTCTGTTGTATTTGTGAATCTACATTTTCATTTACCTTAATTATTCCAGGTTAATTTATCTATAATGCAGAGAGTTATTGATTATTTAGATGATAAATATTCAATAGGATTATCTAGCAATTTTTTTTTAACTGGAAATGAATAAGGCATATTACATATTGTCAAATTTGGCACTATTTAAAAATTTAAAGTGCTACTAAACTTCAATACATAATATAACATTTCATTTACTAAGAAAGATTTTTTTTTTCTTTGCACTAGCTGAAGTTAGTAAGGGCCAGGGAAAATTGAGGTACACAAATTGTTAAACTGAAAAAAAAAAAAAAGGTAATCAAACTGTTCCCATGATACTTATTTTTTAGTGCTTGAGTCCTAATTAGCTTAGTTTTTCTCGATCTTAAGGAAACAAAACAAAACAAAACTATATTTTGCAAATAGTCTCAAAAGGTAACAATAAATAGACAATTTTTTTTTTCTTTTCCTTTTTTTAAATACCACCAGGCAGAATCTTGGAAGGATTTTTGGTTATTTGACTTGTGTTTCTGTTATGGGTTTTTCCTGTGCTTTGATACTTGAATTTTGCTCTGATATGTATATATATATATATCCCAAACATGTCAGAGAGGTAGAAGGGAAATAAATTCTCATCTTAAGAAGCAATTAGCTTTGAGGTCTAAGCTCAATTTTGTGGCAACAGATAAACTCTTACTTTATATTTGCTAGCCCAATTAGACACAAGATTTTTGAGAAAACATCCTTAACCAAGACCACTTCTACGACTGACCTCTACATTTAGCAGCTCAATCGAAAAACAGACATCAGATACTACTGGTAGGATTATACTGGGTATAATTTGTATACAGAGCAAGCAGGCAATATGTATTCAAAACTTTTAAAAACCTCATAGACCTAGAACATCTACTTCTAGAAATTCATCCTGAGGCAATAATAAGGGAATGTGTACAAAGATTTTTCATATGAGGATACCCAATGCAACATCATTTGCATTATTGAAAACTTGAATGCAATGTGGATGTCCAACATGAAGTGACCTAGTTCAATAAATTATAGAGAAGTATGTATATACATATAATGTTATCATTAAAATCTGTTGTAAAATATATTTAATAGCATAATAGGAAAGTGTTCAAAATACATTAGGGTTTTAAATTAGGCTTGAAAAAACTATAATCATGAAAAGTTTACCTGTAAAAATATATCCTCAGAAAGAAGAAAAGGATGAGGAGGAAATATAACAAGCTGTTTGTAGTGGCTGATGATGTTATAAGTACTTTTTACATTCCTCTATGTGAGTGTGCTTTTCTGTAATTTTCAAATTTTCTCTTATAAACATGCATGACTTTCATATTCAGAAGAAGAAGAATTATTCAGTTTTGAGAGGAACAGAGAGATTCAGTACTAAAGCCATGCCTGCTTAACATACAGGGAATGTAGAAGATAGAAATAGCCCCTGACGCCCAATATTGTATCTCAAATATTCATCATATATTTAAAATGAAGCCATTTCTGCCTGTCATACCAAGTCCAACAGCTACTCCACTTACGATGCAAAGCTCATGAGCAACAGTGAGGGAAGTTAGTGCCCGGTATACTTAGAAATCCCAGAATTATGGAGAGAAGGAAGCTATCAACTCCTATTAGCTTGCCTCAGAGGTAGACCAAAACCACTATCCCCCAGACACCACTACCATCCTCCCTTTGTTTCTCAATCTGAAATTTCATCAATTGTTAAGTCTATTTTCTCTTCAAAAATCTTAATTAGCCCGGGTGGGGTTAAAGAAACGTCATTCATTTATACAATAGTAAATATTTTCAAGAATGGTATGAATAAAATGGTAAGAATAATTCTCAAGAAGAGGGTCTACCAACTAATTGGGGAAAAAAGGAGGGGCCACCAGCAAAGGCTTATGGGAAGAGTGTTTAGAGACATGGCTTCCATTGGAGATGATTGAAATTGATTTGACCAGGAAAAGGCAGCCCCACTTTCAACCCGGTGACATGCAAGTAAACTTCTGGAACACAGCCCATCCCTAAATGTGAAACAACCTGTGTAAATGCTGCCATTTTGCAGCCCAGTGCTTGGGCAGAAAGCTCATTTTTGGCTTCTCAAGTATCACAAGAGGGGAAAACTCACTTTCTTTCCCCTGGAAGGTCAACTATATTCATAGGAATGAAAGCTTTATATCAGCCAATTTGATTTCATGTTCTCACAGTTTCCTTGGCCTTTTCTGCAGATCATTCTTCCTACACATGGGTGGTCATTATTTTGACTATTAAGAATATTTGTAAGAAGAGGGGTAATGAGGTTGAAACCAAAGTCAGCCAGCCTTACGAGATTTAAGGTGATTACTGGAGGCTCAAGTCTACCTGACAGGTGGAGTCACTTTGAGGCTCTTGATTCAGCCCAAAATGAAAGGAAAATGCAAGATAAGAGGAACAGGGCCCTCATTCAGCTATGTCACTTGCCAGCAATTCGACTTTGGGTGGTTCATGTAATGATACTGAGCTTCGGTTTCCTTATCTATCAACAAAGATGGCCAGATTCAATTAAATCAAAGATCTTTGCCAGATCTAAAATGCAGTGATGTGCCTGTCTTGACAGAGACAGACAACTCAGGAAGCCTCCTTTGCACAGGGTGCATCCAAATGTCTCATTTCACAAAGACACTGGAAATCAGAGATGATGTACAAGAAAGGCAACTGGTGCTCAGTGTTGCTGAAAGCGCACAGCTTCATCATTTTCCTTGCAATACAGATATTTAACCACTCAACCATTCTAGAAAAAGAATACCAGAGAACTTGTGAAATACAATACTTTCAACCACGGGTATTGGCTCTGAGAAGCTCAGCTTCCTAGAGACCTGTGTTTCTTACAAAGTTCAGGTAGCTGCCCAGAGAAACAGCCGGCTTTCATCTTGTTTATCATTCATTCTGGAAAGTAGCACGAGTCATACGTAAGACCGAGTCCCTGCATGCACAGCAAGTGTGAAAACCACACAACTGATGTGGTAGTCACTACATGTGATTTAGAAATGGTGTCACCCAGAGAGAGAAGATTTAGAAAGGAGGGTAGATATTATATTCAGGGTTTTGTACATAAGAATAAGGTCTACAGCAGCTAAGGAAATGAGAGTTTAAAGTAACATCCTTTCTGCCTAATACCAGAAGACCCTCCTTAAATAAAAAGCTCATTATATTTGGTAAAAGATTGTACATATTTTTAATTTAGAAGGGATCAGCTGAGATATTAATGTAGGGTGTGGAGGGAGGAAAAAAGGTCATATGCCTAATATTTTACTGTAACAGTATTAGCAAATGTATTAAACCAAGGCCATATCACAGGATAGCGTTTCCTTTTCAACTGTTTCCTTTGTACATACAACTCTATTGAGTGAGAGACAGAAGATGTATGCTTTGGTGCCATCTAAGACCAACCAGCTTGGAGGTTTTCCTTTAAGGTTGAGTGAATCAGTCACAGGAAAACTAACTTCTCGACCAGAAAATTTGGAGAGGGAGCACTGATGACATAGGAGTAAGGAAAATATGACCAGGTAAATGATAAACCTCAGTTAGGACAACGCCTTGATAAACCCCCACCTATTCTCACATGATGCTGGGTTCTCACTAGCAGTATTCACTGGCATTACATTCACATTTTCCTGCAACTAGGAAGAAGAAGTAATAAGAAAACTAACATAAGAAACCTTGATTCTGTGCTTGTGAGACAATCTGCAAAAAGAGGTTGACAAGAGACCCATTTTAAACAAGCCAAAACCTCTATTATTATTTAAAGGGTTCGGATTGTACTTTGTGCCAAGCAGATGATCAGAGTAAATTCTTTCCCTACCTCTTTTCAAAACAAAACAAAAAAATCTTTAACAATTCCTGAGGTGGACCTTTTTCTTTTCTTTTCTTTTCTTTTTTTTTTTTTTTGCCCAGGCTGAAATACAGTGGTGCAATCTCAACTCACTGCAACCTCTGCCTCCCGGGTTCAAGCTATTCTCCCACCTCAGCCTCCTGAGTAGTTGGGATTACAGGCACGCGCCATGACATCTGGCTAACTTTTTTTTTTTTTTGTATTTTTAGTAGAGATGGGTTTTTCACCATGTTGGTCAGGTTGGTCTCGAACTCCTGACCTGATGATCCGCCCCCCCCTTGGCCTCCCAAAGTGCTGGGATTACAGGTGTGAGCCACCGCACCTAGCCCCTGAGGTGGAAATTTCTACTATCCATGTTAGTAGATCCATTTGCATGCAGGCCACCTAAAAATGGGCCACACCTAACATTTTGCACGCCATACAAAGCCACTAAGTGGGAACGCCTACCCAGGGCTCTCCTGTGGGTATGTTCAGCTTGTGTGCTCTCTTTGTCTTCTCTATGACATCATTCAATGTCACATATTACGTAAAAACCACAGGACGGGGTGATATCCTGCGTTGTGTTATGCTTTGTAACTGCTGAAGCACCATATTTGAGCTTTGTTATTTTGTTTTAGCCCAAATCACACAAAACTACAGCTAATAATTTTCTAGGAAAAAAGCAATTTAAATAGTAATTAATGTGAAATAAACCTATTCATTCCACTTACAGTATTATATGGTTGTTAGGGATTTTATACTTGAAAGTATGGCCAAATATATCAATGAGAATTAATGAACTTCTGCTACACACAAAAATGTAGATAAATCCCAGAAATGTAATGTGAAGCAAAAGAAGCCAGACACACATGAAAGTGCATACGTTATGATTCCATTTCTATAAAGCATAGAAACAGATATTTAACCTAGGTGGCTGCAAATCAGGTGAGAGGTTGTCCTGGGTAGTGGTTTGGGGCAGGGCAGGGAGAACCACAGTCAAGCGAGAGGAGGCTCCAGGAAACTAGTTAAGGTTTCTTTCTTGCTGTCTGTGCTGGTTACATGGGTACATTGTTACTGAACATTCACTGAGCTAAACTCTTATGGTATATGTACTTTTCAATATCATATACTTCGATAACAAGTTTAAAATGCATAGAAAAGAAAGAGAAATAAATGTTTCTGTACCACACATTTTTGAAGTTTGCAGCCTGTCACAAAAAAATTCCCAATGTCCAACTTACCTCCTTAAAGGGACCCTTCAACCACTCAGACAAACAGCCTTGGAGCAGGACTCAAAGGACTTGATGTCTAGGTTTGTTTGTCTGACCTTGGACAAAGCCTCTTTAACTTTCTTGATCTATTTCCACTTCTATCAAAAAATGAAATGGGATTACATATTCTCTGTATTTATTTCTTGAATAAGTGAAGTGAAAGAACATTACAACTCTAAAATGTTAGTCTTTTCTCTTGGTTCAAAACTCATTATTGAACGATCGACTTGCTCGGAAAATGTGTCCCTCTTCTCTGAGAGCATGGACTTTGGAGTCAGACAATGTAGATCTGTTACTTATGATCTATCTGTAGGAACTCAAGACGTCACCTAAACTATCTGAACCTCAAGCACTTCACTTACAAAAATGGAAATATAAATGCCTATTTTACATGGCTCATGTTAAGGTTAAAGAAAATGAGTAAAAGCCAAGTGCTTGGCATATAATAGCTACTCAATAATGATGCCTGCCATTCATGTTTGACTACTTAAAACTCAATGTAAAATCAAGCAACATTAGAGTAGATGCAAGTGTTTGCTCTTCACCTGCCTTCCTCACCTAAGAAAAATAAAGATTTGGAAACCAAGCACATCAGACGTTCTCTTTAAGTCCTATAGTAAGTTGACTTTCTATGAGGGACAGTGTTATCACAAGTTGTAGGATTGCCAGGTGGTTGTTTGTTTCTCTACTTACCTAAAGAAAAGTAAAAACCAGCCTCATACCAGTCCTGAGCTGGCACTACCTCTAAAGAGACCAGAAGCAGCAAGTGGAGAAAACAATTTTTGTTGCCATTAAGCTGGCCACAATGTTATTTGAGCCAAAAGTCTTTCAAGAATTTCTCTGTTAAGAAATCCAGCTGGGTGTGGTGGCTCACGCCTATAATCCCAACAGTTTGGGAGACTGAGGTGGGTAGATCTCCTGATCTCAGGAGTTCGAGACCAGCCTGACCAATATGATGAAACCTGGCCTCTATTAAAAATACAAAACTTAGCTGGGCATGGTGGCAGGCGCCTGTAGTCCCAGCTACTTGGGAGGCTAAGGCAGGAGAATCGCTTGAATGTGGGAGGCAGAGCTTGCAGTGAGCCGAGATTGTACCACTGCACTCCAGCCTGGGCAACGGAGTAAAACCCCGTCTCAAACAAACAAACAAACAAAAAAGAAATAAGACATTCATATGGTGCATGAAAACTGACAAGATAGCGTGAGTTTGGGACAATGAGAGGAACCACAAAGTATCAAATTGTGTTTTAAATGATGATATCTGAAATACACACAGAGGGAAGAATGGAAAACAAAGCCACAGGAACAAAACAATTCAATATAAAGTTCATTGTGCCACCAGCTGCCTATCAACTAAATTGTCTTAGCATTCACACTTCTCGCAAATTTGTGATCAATCACATAATCGCTTCTTAAATTGATAAATGACATAAAGGATATGTTATATTTTATCTTTGATATTTAAGGTATTTTTTTTTCTTTAAAGCAATTTTCTGCATAGTAAAATGCTGGCAAGTTGCTATCTAAGTCCAAAACTATGCCAGCCAACGCAGCAGCCACTAGCCACATATGTGGCTACTGAGAACTTAAAATGTGTCCACACAAAAATTGAGACTTCTATAGATATAAAATATACCTGGAATTTCAATCTGAATATGAAAAATAGAATGTAAAATATTTCATTAATAACTTAGAGTCATTTGTTAATATAATATTTTGAATATATTAAGTCAAAGACTTTAAAATTAAATGTACCTTTTTAAAAATGTAGTTACTATACAATTTAAAATTAGATGTGTGATGTGCCTATTATTCCTATTTAACTTTAATAAAGTTTAATAAAGTTTTGCATTTGGTCTGCAAGTAACCTATATCATAGATGCATATAAAATTTATAAAATCAGGAAATTTCAGAATCATTAAGGGAAAGCAGAGCAGAGCCGCAGCAATGCACAACTCCAGGGGGCGCTACTCACATCACAATCTGTAAAAAGTGATCCTCAGGACTTCACAGGCCTCAGTCTGCATGGCCCTGTATTGAATGCTGTACAAGCCATTCTCCCTATAAAATCAGCAATCCCTTCTAGAACATCCCTGGGGCAATCCCATAAAACTTTTCGGCACCCTCCACATCTTTTGCAAAACATATACAGAGTAATAAGATGAAAATATATAAAGTGAGTGGAAAATATTGCTGACCATACTCTAGGATGCAGAAGACGGCCAGAGCAACACCAAGTATGCAAAGTCTGAGATACATACAAGGATGCAGGGTTCTCAAGAAGGCTGTTTCCTTCCTAGGGACGAGAGGCAGTTTTCAGAGAGTAACATTCACTTTAATTACAAAATGCACCCGCCTCTCTCTTCCAAGGGAGAAAAGCCTCTTGTTGCATTTATAATGTAGCTTTAGTTTCTGATGCCAAGAATGATTCAGTAAACACAGTTATGTTATGGTATACTCTTTCTTATTCAGTACTCAAATTAATCTCAAGGCAGTGCTGGCATTAATTCAATTTGACGCCTGTACTTAGGATTTCACATAGGTGCCTTCATCCAATTCTTCTTTGCAACTAATAAAATCTTAATTCATGGTAATATATTTATTTCTAGTTCAGTTCATGTTAAGGAGTGCAGTACTTTACAGAAAACTAATTAATATCAATCATATATTATAACACTTTTAATGGTTCATAGGAAAATCCTACACTGGGGGGAAGATTAGATGAACCAAGGGGTCTTAGCCCATCCTATTTACTCTATTTTTAGGACTTGAGAAAAAAACATCAAGCATCATTTCCAATATAAATTTAATTGAAGGTGTGCATCATAGGACGGCTGGGAATTAAGAACTCGGGTTCTTATCCCTAAAAGGAAATTGATTTGATGTGGCCCAAGAATGTAATTTACACCCTCAGACTCTGTTTTCCACCTATTTTGTGTAATAACCATATAATTTGCAGTTGGTGAAGATATTTAAATGGAGATGCATGGCATTATTAAAATAATGAACAACTTCACTAACAGCAAGCCTCCTGCAATTGTTGGTAACAACTCTACTTTTACATAACATTTGAGTAATGTTGAGGGCATCATATTTCTGGAGATTGCACACATAGCCAGCAGGATCGTTTAAGTGTGAGTTCTTGACTATGAGTGCCTGGAGTCGTGCAACACGGTGGTCCTCACGTTTCCTTAAGGAGCTACATTTAAAACGCCGAATTCTCCTCCAGAAAACTGGAGCAGTGGATTACACAACCCTAAAAATCTTTAAAAATAAAAATAAAAACTAAAAAGAATGCACTAGATCACCTGAAATGCATGGTCATAATATCCAGTCTTTCCAAATTAGGCATTTTATTCACTCTACAACAAATTCTCCACGCTGACAAACGAACAGCTTTTAAAAAAAAAAAAAATGAAGTATGCTACATACTTATCTCTCTTTTTAAATTTTTTTTGTCTGTTTAGCAATCCACATATAAAACCTCCAAATCTGGTATACACACATATATGTATCTTTAAAAGCCTTCATCACTATAAATAAAACAAAACCCCACCTACCAATAGCATACAGCCTCCTAGATGCAGAGATGATAATGCCTCCTGATACTCACTTTCAAAACTGAATCCATAGATGATAACCCCAACATGTGTGTCATTCATTTTACTGCAGAGCAAATACTGGTATCGCGAGATGAGGGAACATTCACAACAAGGGCTTCGGCAGGCCACTTTTTAATTCACAAGGGCATGGTGACGTGGGAGGGCACCTGAGAGTCACTGCTAAATGAACTCCACAATAGGGTACAAATCTGAAACCCAATCTTAGCCAGATACGAACGTAAGAGCAAATATGTACAGTATCATGTGCCTTCCAGCAGCCCTGTGTCTCGAGGGAGCTCTCTGACATCAGCAGTTGAGACAGGTGGTTCCCTTTCCAACTGTGGAAAATAAAACCCTAGTGCAGAGGCACTAAGTAAATATAGCAGTACTGTAATTTTTCCTTGGTGCGCTCTCCCTGTGATTTCTGTTCTGTGATGACACTTTATCCCAGGAACCCATTCAGGACATCCATCCATATCCATAACTGACTCAACATTTGCAAACTGGTGAATATTGGCATTAAAGAGGGTGTAGAAGACTCTGTTTTATGGTCCTAGTTGGTAGAGCTAGGGTTTTCCTCCTCTTGTTTATTTGGAATACGTTGTCAAGTGGCTGCTCAAAACTTTATTGGACTATTTCACCCTTTGTCCCCTGTTATTAATACAACCCAACAGAATGACAGACAAGAGTCAGACCATCTTAAAATCACATGCACAGAGCAGGTCAATACCAATCATATGCAGTTTGAGTCTGAGAGCTAAAATCAGCTGAGATGTACTAAGCCCTTTGTGGTCACAACTATTTGCTTTTGAATTTAAGAATTACTCACAGAAGGGCACCCTGTAACGTGTGTATAAAATTACTTAATTCAGCTTCTATTTCCCTTTCTGAACATAGATACTTTTACACTCTGACAGCCGCTGGCTCTTAAAGCATTCTCCTTTTTGTTGTATCTCCTTAGAAACACAAATCTTGTTCCCTGGCAGCAGTGGGGCTAAGTGCTGTACCACATGCCCAAACTAGTTCTCCCTCGCAGCTTTAATTCACAGTAAGTGGCATGAAAGGAGGTCAACCCTTCTCAGAAAACACTCAGAGTTCTTTTCGACTTCAGAATCTATTTCAGAAAGCCCCACTCCCTGGTATGTAAAGAGCAGCTTCCCATTTTGAAATTCTGGCCATAGCTATTGACAACTTTATGGAATGGTCCACAAAAGGCCAAACACAGGGACATGATCACACTTTCAACTCTTGATCCTGATTCTCTGTGGATTCTGGAAATGATGTCAGACAAGGAAGTCAATAACTGCCATCCACTCTTCGCCCCCAGATAACCCTTTCGTTTGAAAACTACTTATGGCATGCATACATGTTATGGCTTTCCTTCCCTGAGGTGTTCGTTGAATGCTTAGCTCAATAATGCCATCTTAATCCTGAAAGTTTCCATGGTGACCTACAACAGTAATAAACAAGTCTAAGGAATGGAAAATGAAGTCAGGTCCTCTTTAGTCTCCCTATTCTTCTTCACCTTTATGAATGCAGCCTTCTCTGCTTCTCCAAGTTCATAGTTCATAGATTTGGGGGCTAGAATAAAAATAAAAATAGTAATACAGAAATAACATCCAGCATTTGGTGAATGCTTACTGTATGCCAAATGCTGTGCTGAGTAGTTCTGTAGATTATCTCATTGAATCCTTACACTAACAGTAGGATTAGTATTATTACTAATCTGATTCTGAGGATAAAATCACTGAAGTTGAGAGAGGTGAAGTAAGTTTTCTAAAGACAAAAAGCTTGTAATGGGAGACCAGAAACTTCAAGACAGTCTTATTTGACTTCAAACTGTTGTTCTTAATGTTGTTCTTAGTGATCAGGCTATGCAGAAAAATAGCATTTTTTGTTTGCACCTAACAGTCGCATAACTTAGACATCTAGTAGTCTCTTCACAAATCAGAAGGGAACCACAGCTTTATGTTCAGCAGGAAGATAAAAACACCACACACATCCAGCTAAAACCACCAGGGAAATTAAGAAAAGGCAGGACTCAAAGATGAGCACAGCCAACACATGGCACCCTGCTCTGATCAAAAGAAGCCTTACAACAAGTGTCTCTAAATTTGATCTGACACATCATTTAAAAGAGTGCACTTTTCTTTGCAGATCAACCTTTACAGTTAACTTGGGGTGTCTGATTCAGGTCATTGAAGCACACCCCCAAGGAGAAGAAACACTTATTATAATGCCACGCTTCTCCTTAAATGAAATGAAGACTCCTTTTGAAGACAGCAATTCCAAACAAAGGCCAGAGTAAAACACATATTATGACCACAAGAAAAATCTTATTATAAAGATGTTTTCCAGCTGGATGCAGTGGCTCATGCCTGTAATCCCAGCACTTTGAGAAGTCAAGGTGAGAGGATCACTTGAAATCAGGAGTTCAAGACCAGCCTGGTCGGCATGGTGAAACCCTGTATCTACTAAAAAACAAAAATTAGCTTGGCATGGTGGTGCATGCCTGTAATCCCAGCTACTCAGGAGGCTGAGGCAGGAGAATTGCTTGAACCCAGGAGGCAGAGATTTCAGTAAGCCAAGATGGTGCCACTGCACTCCAGCCTGGGCACTGAAGTGAGACCCTGTCTAAAAAAAAAAAAAAAAAAAGATATTTTCCATGCTACAAATGTGTTTCCATGAAGTACACACAGTATATACAGTATGCTTATCTAATCTAGAACAGACCTTAACAAATAGACTTTAACTGCCTGTTAGCATCAATAGTAGAATCAACTTCCAACAGATATTTTACAGCCTCTGCTTGGAAATGTAGTCAAATATGAAAAGGGTCACATGGATTAAGGTCACTGAAAACTCACTGTGGTGCCAGCCTTCAGAAAGTGGGGCTAAAATATGTGGCTTTCTAATCTCCTCTGATTTAGGAAATATTAATAAAACAAACTCCACTAAATTTATTTCCAAAAATGTAGGCTTTGGGAACTTTGTGGCTCTGATTTAGGAGTAATCATAGCTGAGCTCCAGAGTACCTGGGTCACCTGGCAGTCTGGTGAGCTATCTCTCAATGGGGCAAAAGTAAACGGCCCAGAATACAAAACCAGAAGAGACTGCCTCTCTGGATATCTTTACACTTTCTGGAGCTAGAAGACCAAAGGCCATCAGGGATGACCTATGGCTATTTGGAGTAGACCATGAATATTAATTCTGAAATCCCTATTGCCACCATCACCATCCCACCTAAAAAAACAAACAAGGAAGGGGGCGCCAAGATGGCCGAATAGGAACAGCTCCAGCCTCCAGCTCCCAGCATGAGCAACACAGAAGCTGGGTGATTTCTGCATTTCCAACTGAGGTACTGAGTTCATCTCACTGGGGCATGTCGGACAGTCGTTGCAGGACAGTGGGTGCAGCCCAGTGAGCAAGAGCCAAAGCAAGGCGAGGCATCGCCTTACCCAGGAAGTACAAGGGGGAAGGGAATTCCTTTTCCTAGCCAAGGGAAACCGTGACACACAACACCTGGAAAATTGGGTCACTCCCACCCTAATACTGAGCTTTACCAAAGGTCTTAGCAAAACGGCACACCAGGAGATTATATCCTGCACCTGGCTCGAAGGGTCCCATGCTCATGGAGCCTCCCTCATTGCTAGCACAGCAGTCTGAGATCTAACAGCAAGGTGGTAGTGAGACTGGGGGAGGGGCGCCTGCCATTGCTGAGGCTTAAGTAGGTAAACAAAGCGACCAGGAAGCTCGTACTGGGTGGAGCCCACTGCAGCTCAAGGAGGCCTGCCTGCCTCTGTAGACTCCACCTCTGCGGACAGGACACAGCTAAACAAAAAGCAGCAGAAACCTCTGCAGATGTAAATGTCCTTGTCTGACAGCTTTGAAGAGAGTAGTGATTCTCCCAGCACGGAGGTTGAGATCTGAGAACGGACAGACTGCCTGCTCAAGTGGGTCCCTGACACCCGAGTAGCCTAACTGGTAGAGCCTAACTGGGAGCAGCCTAACTGGAGTGGACCTCAGGCAAACTCCAACAGACATGCAGTTGAGGGTCCTGACTGTTAGAAGGAAAACTAACAAACAGAAAGGACATCCACACCAAAACCCCATCTGTACATCACCATTATCAAAGACCAAAGGTAGATAAAACCACAAAGACGGGGAAAAAGCAGGGCAGAAAAGCTCAAAATTCAAAAAATTCAGAGCACCTCTCCCCCTCCAAAGGAAAGCAGCTCCTTGCCAGCAACGGAACAAAGCTGGACGGAGAATAACTTTGACGAGTTGAGAGAAGAAGGCTTCAGTCAAACTTCTCAGAGCTAAAGGAGGAACTACAAACCCAGCGCAAATAAACTAAAAACCTTGAAAAAAGATTTGACAAATGGATAATTAGAATAACCAATGCAGAGAAGTCCATAAACAACCTGATAGAGATGAAAACCATGACATGAGAACTACATGACACATGCACAAGCTTCAGTAACTGACTCGATCAACTGGAAGAAAGAGTATCAGAGATTGAAGATCAAATGAATGAAATGAAATGAGAAGAGAAGTTAGAGAAAAAAGAGTAAAAAGAAATGAACAAAACCTCCAAGAAATATGGGAGTACGTGAAAAGGCCAAATCTACATCTGATTGGTGTACCTGAAAGTGACGGGGAGAATGGAAAGAAGTTGGAAAACACTCTGCAGGATATTATCCAGGAGAACTTCCCCAACCTAGCAAGGCAGGCCAACATTCAAATTCAGGAAATACAGAGAACACCACAAAGATGCTCCTTGAGAAGAGCAGCTCCAAGACACATAATTGTCAGATTCACCAAAGTTGAAATGAAGGAAAAAATGTTAAGGACAGCCAGAGAGAAAGGTCACGCTACCCACAAAGGGAAGCCCATCAGACTAACAGCAGATCTCCCAGCAGAAACTTTACAAGCCAGAAGCGAGTAGGGGCCAATATTCAACATTCTTAAAGAAAAGAATTTTCAACCCAGAATTTCATGTCCAGCCAAACTAAGCTTCATAAGTGAAGGAGAAATAAAATCCTTTACAGACAAGCAAATGCTGAGAGATTTTGTCACCATCAGGCCTGCCCTAGAAGAGCTCCTGAAGGAAGCACTAAACATGGAAAGGAACAACCAGTATCAGTCATTGCAAAAACATGCCAAAATGTAAAGACCATCAATGCTAGGAAGAAACTGCATCAACTAACGAGCAAAATAACCAGCTAACATCATAATGACATGATCAGGTTCACACATAACAATATTAACCTTAAATGTAAATGGGCTAAATGGTCCAATTAAAAGACACAGACTGGCGAATTGGATGAAGAGTCAAGACCCATCAGTCTGCTGTATTCAGGAGACCCATCTTACGTCAGAGACACACATAGGCTCAAAATAAAGGGATGGAGGAAAATCTACCAAGCCAATGGAAAACAAAAAAAGGCAGGGGTTGCAATCCTAGTCTCTGATAAAACAGACTTAAAACCAACAAAGATTAAAAGAGACAAAGAAGGCCATTACATAATGGTAAAGGGATCAATTCAACAAGAAGAGCTAACTATCCTAAATATATATGCACCCAATACAGGAGCACCCAGATTCATAAAGCAAGTCCTTAGAGACTTACAAAGAGACTTAGACTCCCACACAATAATATTGGGAGGCTTTAACACCCCACTGTCAACATTAGACAGATCAACGAGACAGAAAGTTAACAAGGATATCCAGGAATTGAACTCAACTCTGCACCAAGCGGACCTAATAGACATCTACAGAACTCTCCACCCCAAATCAACAGAATATACATTCTTCTTAGCACCACATCACACTTATTCCAAAATTGACCATGTAGTTGGAAGTAAAGCACTCCTCAGCAAATGTAAAAGAAGAGAAATTATAACAAACGGTCTCTCAGACCACAGTGCAATCAAACGAGAACTCAAGACTAAGAAACTCAATCAAAACCACTCAACTACATGGAAACTGAACAACCTGCTCCTGAATGACTACTGGGTACATAACGAAATGAAGGCAGAAATAAAGATGTTCTTTGAAACCAATGAGAACAAAGATACAACATACCGGAATCTCTGGGACACATTTAAAGCAGTGTGTAGAAGGAAATTTATAGCGCTAAATGCCCACAAGACAAAGCAGGAAAGATGTAAAATTGACACCCTAACATCACAATTAAAAGAACTAGAGAAGCAAGAGCAAACACATTCAAAAGCTAGCAGAAGGCAAGAAATAACTAAGATCAGAGCAGAACTGAAGGAGATAGAGACACAAAAAACCTTTCAAAACATCAATGAATCCAGGAGCTGGTTTTTTGAAAAGATCAACAAAACTGATAGACTGCTAGCAAGACTAATACAGAAGAAAAGAGAGAAGAATCAAATAGATGCAATAAAAAACGATAAAGGGGATATCACCACCAACCCCACAGAAATACAAACTACCATCAGAGAATACTATAAACACCTCTATGTAAATAAACCAGAAAACTTAGAAGAAATGAATAAATTCCTGGACACATACACTCTCCCAAGACTAAACCAGGAAGAAGTTGAATCCCTGAATAGATCAATAGCAGGCTCTGAAATTGAGGCAATAATTAATAGCCTACCAACCAAAAAAAATCCAGGACCAGATGGATTCACAGCTGAATTCTACCAGAGGTACAAGAAGGAGCTGGTACCACTCCTTCTGAAACTATTCCAATTAACAGAAAAAGAGGGAAGCCTCCCTAACTCATTTTATGAGGCCAACATCATCCTGATACCAAGCCTAGCAGAGACACAACAAAAAAGGAGAATTTTAGACCAATATCCCTGATGAACATCAATGCAAAAATCCTCAATAAAATACTGGCAAATCGAACCCAGCAGCACATCAAAAAGCTTATCCACCACGATCAAGTGGGCTTCATCCCTGAGATGCAAGGCTGGTCCAACATTCGCAAATCAATAAACGTAATCCAGCATATAAACAGAATCAAAGACAAAAACCACATGATTATCTCAACAGATGCAAAAAAGGCCTTTGACAAAATTCAACAGCCCTTCATGCTAAAATTCTCAATAAATTCGGCGTTGAGGGAACGTATCTCAAAATAATAAGAGCTATTTATGACAAACCCATAGCCAATATCATACTGAATGGGCAAAAACTGGAAGCATTCCCTTTGAAAACTGGCACAAGACAGGGATGCCTTCTCTCACCACTCCTATTCAACATAGTGTTGGAAGTTCTGGCCAGGGAAATCAGGCAAGAGAAAGAAATAAAGGGTATTCAATTAGGAAAAGAAGAAGTCAAATTGTCCCTGTTTGCAGACGACACGATTGTCTATTTAGAAAACCCCACTGTCTCAGCCCAAAATCTCCTCAAGCTGATAAGCAACTTCAGCAAAGTCTCAGGATACAAAATCAATGTGCAAAAATCACAAGCAGTCTTATACAACAAAAACAGATAAACAGAGAGCCAAATCATGAATGAACTCCCATTCACAATTGTTTCAAAGAGAATAAAATACCTAGGAATCCAACTTACAAGGGATATGAAGGACGTCTTCAAGGAGAACTACAAACCACTACTCAATGAAATAAAAGAGGACACAAACAAATGGAAGAACATTCCATGCTCATGGATAGGAAGAATCAATATTGTGAAAATGGCCATATTGCCCAAGGTAATTTATAGATTCAATGCCATCCCCATTAAGCTACCGATGACTTTCTTCACAGAATTGGAAAAAACTACTTTAAAGTTCATATGGAACCAAAAAAGACCCCGCATTGCCAAGACAATCCTAAGTCAAAAGAACAAAGCTGGAGGCATCACGCTACCTGACTTCAAACTATACTACAAGGCTACAGTAACCAAAACAGAATGGTACTGGTACCAAAACAGAGATATAGACCAATGGGACAGAACAGAGCCCTCAGAAATAATACCACACATCTACAGCCATCTGATCTTTGACATACCTGACAAAAACAAGAAATGGGGAAAGGATTCCCTATTTAATAAATGGTGCTGAGAAAACTGGCTAGCCATAAGTAGAAAGCTGAAACTGGATCCCTTCCTTACTCCTTATACAAAAATTAATTCAAGATGTATTAGAGACTTAAATGTTAGACATAAAACCATAAAAACCCTAGAAGAAAACCTAGGCAATACCATCCAAGACATAGACATGGGCACGGACTTCAGGTCTAAAACACCAAAAGCAATGGCAACAAAAGCCAAAATTGACAAATGAGATCTAATTAAACTAAAGAGCTTCTGCACAGCAAAAGAAACTACCATCAGAGTGAACAGGCAACCTACAGAATGGGAGAAAATTTTTGCAATCTACTCATCTGACAAAGGGCTAATATCCAGAACCTATAAAGAACTCAAACAAATTTACAAGAAAAAAACAACCCCATCAAAAAGTGGGCAAAGGATATGAACAGACATTTCTCAAAAGAAGACATTTATGCAGCCAACAGACACATGAAAAAATGCTCATCATCACTAGCCATCAGAGAAATGCAAATCAAAACAACAATGAGATACCATCTCACACCAGTTTGAATGGCAATCATTAAAAAGTCAGGATACAACAGGTGCTGGAGAGTAAGTGGAGAAATAGGAACACTTTTACACTGTTGGTGGGAGTGTAAACTAGTTCAACCATTGTGGAAGACAGTGTGGCCATTCCTCAAGGATCGAGAACTAGAAATACCATTTGATCCAGCCATCCCATTACTGGGTATATCCCCAAAAGATTATAAATCATGCTGCTATAAAGACACATGCACATGTATGTTTATTGCGGCACTATTCACAATAGCAAAGACTTGGAATCAACCCAAATGTCCATCAATGACAGACTGGATTAAGAAAATGTGGCACATATACACCATGGAATACTATGCAGCCATAAAAAAGGATGAGTTCATGTCCTTTGTAGGGACATGGATGCAGCTGGAAACCATCATTCTCAGCAAACTATCACAAGAACAGAAAACCAAACACCGCATGTTCTCACTCATAGTGGGAATTGAATAATGAGAACACCTGGACACAGTAAGGGGAACATCACACACCAGGGCCTGTTGTGGGGTGGGGGCAGGGGGGAGGGATAGCATTAGGAGATATACCTAATGTAAATGACGAGTTAATGGGTGCAGCATACCGACATGGCACATGTATACATATGTAACAAACCTGCACGTTGTGCACATGTACCCTAGAACATAAAGTATAATAAAATAAATAAATAAATACAGATTTTGACAACTGAAAAAAAAAACCAAACAAGTAAGAACAAAACATAAACCACTGATTATAACCGAGTAGCAATGAAAGTTGCATGCATTGATTATGTAGTAGTTTGAGGTCTGACGCAAAGGTAGTGATTTATTTTTTTAAAAACTCGCTTTGTAAAAAAGCATTAAGTTTGCATTCATCATGCCTTTCTTGATTTGCAAATTATGCATTTAAAAATGGAGACCTCAGAGCAGAATTGCAACTCAGTCACATGCAGAATACGTTGGTTGTGACGGCTGTGTATTCAGTAAGGAGTCCCAGAGACACAAACCTGAGTGTGAAGTCCACTTCAGTACACCCTACCTCAGTACCAGTAGTTGAACTGCTTAACTTATCTGATTCTTTATTTTTCCATCTTGAAAATGGGGATAATACCTACCTCACAGACTTAACACAGGAATTCAAGAGGACTAAGTAAATGGTTGTAGATGAGGAGCCTTTTAGAGTGCCTGCTCTGCAGTTCCCACTACATAAATCCCCTTTTGTACTTTGTTCGAGTGTCTCAGCTCCAGTTAGCTTTCTGTTCTCCTATCCTTTCCTCTTCCTCCTTACTTGGGGCATTTTAAAATAAAATGCACATACAAAGATTTCTGCGTGTTTTATCCCATGAAGTGGACGCTGGGACTTATGAATGTACAAACATGTATGGGAAGCAGTGGTTCATGTTTTCCTCTCTGTGGGTGCCTTGTGCACATGGAGAGGGAAGAAAGAAGAAAACTGGAGCACAGAGTGAGCCTCTAAAATAAATGTGTAAGAGAGGCATTTTTTAAGATTAAAGATTTGAGTGGAAAAAAAAAAAAAAACTTGAAAAACTTGAAAACTTTGAAATGGACGAACAGTGATATTTGAATTCACTACCGATGCTTCGTGATGGTATTCTAGGGCACATGTTTGTGGAAAAGTACAGTGCACATTGCCAGCAAATGTAACTCTTTAAGAGAACGAGCGACAGTGTCTGCGTCTTCCAATTTCAAGTGCCTCTTTAGGTATTTCTAGGCAAAATCATCAAGAATTAAATGTGAACAATTAAAATTTTGAAAATTCCAAAAATAGGTGAAATGCAGTAATTTCTCACACAGAATGAAAGGAAAACTTGTAAGTTAGAGTACTTATATGTACTGAACCTTTTTTGAATATCTGTATCATAAAACTACTCTATAGCTACCCAAAGTTGAAATTAAGTAAAATAAATTGGTGACATAGGAGAGAAGAAATGTAAGCATAAAATTCATAGATTATATCTCTAAATATTATAAGTAGCACCACCACCCAAAAAGAGAATAGGGAACAGGAAAAAAAAAAAAAAAAAACACCACCCTACTTGGAAAATTACCCAGAGAAATATATCTCTTCAATTCATGTGTACAGTGATTATCTATGTCTCAGACAGTAACTTTAGACATGTCAAAGGGTGCAGAACAGACTTTATTCTTCCCTACGTGAACTCTGCCTATGAAATCCTAAATGTTCACAGTCTTTCTACCTTATAAAGATAAAGTTGATCCTAAAAAATTAAAATTAAAACTGAAAATCCTTGATAAAATACTCTACTGGGGTCCAATAATTACTTTAGCTCCATGATGCCAGGGCAAAGACAAGAGACACACATCACAAAGCTCTCTACACACGTGTGCATGTGTGGGAATGTGTGTATCTGCAAATGTGTGGAACACAAGATGAATGTGGAAACTTCAGTCAGAATTCGCTACACTCCAAATGATAGTTCAGCAACATCCCAGGTGCTTAACTGGTGTGCGATTTTATAGCTGTCTTCTCTGAAGCTGCTTACAGTCTAAGAGTAAATAGAAGATCCAACGCGTAATCAATCAAAATATCCACATGTGACTACTACAATAGTTGAACGCATTGATGGAGAAGTGGTGGGGATTGGCCAGGGTCTTGAAAACAGATCTAATTAATCTCTGAAACATCCTAGAATGAGTATGCCAGTCAGGCCCTATGAAGACTTCCATAGGTCCCTGACCCATACGTAATTTGAAATAAAAACTAGACTCATTACTAAATTATATATATAGAGAGAAGCTCAGTAAAGTTCTAATAATTGTCATAATAGCAGCTACAATTATTACTTTAAAAGATCAAACATAATAATCTTTTAAGGAAAGACGACTGGTGCCCTACATTGGGCTTGTGTATTGCTGGATGCCCTAATCACAAGGTTAGCATAGTACCAGCTAATCCTGCGTGGATGCCAATGCACAGATATAGGAAAATAGATATGGTTTGCCAAGACCTTGCTTATTCATTTATAGGCCCTCTAATAAAAGTTCTGAGATCCAGAACAAATGGTTACAAGAGTCATACTTGGCCGGAGAAGAACACATGGATTCCTCTGGCTTTTGGAGGGTGCCTGCTAGGACCCCAGGAAAGTGACAGGCAGGAGGAGGGATGATGAGTGAGAGACAGCGTTCCCTTTGACGTGAGGTCAATCTGGAGGCAGAACCAGGCTGTGACACTTCCTAACTCTGTGAAATGGGCCAAGACCCTGAATGTCCCTGGGCCTCTATAAAATAGAGATGAAACCACTGTCCTTATCAGTGTCTAAGGATCAGATACCTAGCTTGGCACCTAGTAGACATTTGGTAAATGTTAGTTCTTCTCAATACTAGGGAGGCTAGAAAATAAAAAGTCCTAGTGACAAATGATGAATCATACCAGGTCCAATGTTAGCTGCTAAGGGAAATACAAAGAAATATGAAAGGTAGTGGGAGCCAAGATTTGGCTCTCAACCAGGTGGTAGAATGCAACTGCTGACGTGATTTTATTGTGAAAATTGTTCTTTAATCCATAAAATAGCAGCAAGTCACTAGAAGACCAGAGACATAAAACCAAGAGTAGTTTACAATGAAAATAGGCATGTATATTTTGCACATATATGTATGTGTGTGTGTGTGTGTGTGTGTATATATATATATTTTGTTTGTTTGTTTGTTTGTTTGTTTGTTCAGACAGAGTCTCGCTCTGTCACCCAGACTGGAGTGCAATGGCGCAATCTCGGCTCACTGCCACCTCTGCCTCCTGAGTTTAAGCGATTCTCCTGCCTTGGTCTCCCAAGTAGCTGGGATAAGAGGTAGGTGCCAGCCACCGTGCCAGCTAATTTATGTATTTTTAGTAGAGACAGGGTTTCGCCATATTGGCCATGCTGGTCTTGAACTGCTGACCTCGTGATCTGCCCGCCTCGGGCTCCCAAAGTGCTGGGATTGCAGGCATGAGCCACCGCGCCTGGCCATATATTTTATATTTTATACCCATTACTATTTAAAGTGCTTTACACTTATTATCTTATGAAATGGCAACTATTGCTATCTCTCTTTTTTCAGATGGAGAAACTGAGGCAGAGAATTAAGTAACTTACTCAGGGTTACACATGTAATATGCAGGAAGGGTGACACTTGAACCTGGGCAGCCTAGTTCCAGAGTTCATGCCCTCCCCTCCCCTCAACCCCCACCCAAACTGCCTCACTCTAACATCTGCCAAAGTTTTAAATCTTTACTGCTTAAAACTGAGTGAAGCACTAAAGCAACATAGTTCAGTAAGACCTGGCTCCTGGTCTCCCTGGGACCCACAGCCTAACAGAGAAAATGGAATCTATGAGTCTGGAGAGAAATCTACAGGACATAGTGAAATACAACAGAGAAACCCAGGCTGCCTGGAATAAAGTGGAGAAGGAGAAGCAGGTGTTAGCAGAACAGTATTTCTCCCCCTCCCCTACTTTGACATCAACCTACCTGTCTGTAGCATAGCACGGGGCACATTCAGTAAAAACGATCACCTTTGTCAGCTTTGAATAATCAAGATAGTATTTTCCACTAATCTTATTCACAAATATAAACAAAATAGAATCTATCCCCATAAGGTGTCGCCAGTCTTGTGGGGGCAGAGATGTGAATACAAATACTTCTAATACGTGTCCCCATGGTTTATGGCTATGACCTGAGATCTCGAGATGACAGATACAATATACAGCTAGAGTCCTAACATAATCACACCATCAACTTCCGAGACTTAACTGATGATTTTCCTAATGGACCATGAGTTTGACAGTATTTGCTGTTAATTGTTGATAAACTGAGATAAACAACCATACATTCATCCAAGAAACACATGTTAAATTATAATTAGTCAATAACTTTCCAGTTGGACAAGAAATTGACAGTGTCCATCAAGGGCTAGAGAAATGGTGACAAGTCAATATGAATTTCACCAAGAAATATATATATATACCAAAATGCATATTGGTAGCTTTAAAAAAAACACTCATTGTTTTTGTAAGAACCCTTGACATGAGAGCTACTGCTTAACATATTCTTACATGTACAATACAGTATTTTTAATGAGCACACTGTTGTGCAGCAGATCTCTAGAACTTAGTCACCTTGCATAACTGAAACTAAAAAGCACCCGTTTTTATAAAAATGTGATCCTGGGAGCTTCTCCAAAACTGCGTGTCCCCAAACATAACCAATTTCAAACTGAATAATTGCAAAATGGAAAGCCTGAACCACAAAGAGGCCATTAGGATAAGTTTGAAAAGATATCCAATATGAGAAAAGAATTTTTAAAGTGGGGAAATGTTTTAGAAAAGGAGAGACAGAGAATTCCCAGTGAAGAGATGGCATTTTCAAGAGCAGGTTCTAGGTCAGACCAAGAGGCAGCTTGTTGCAGAGTAGAACTTCATACCCCTGACTTCTAGCAGTGACCTCAGTTCACAGCTCTATGGCCTAAGGAAAGGTACCAAGGCTTTCTGTGTCTCAATTTCTTCACGTATAAAGTGAAGAAACCATGCCTACATCTTAGGGTCTTATGATGATCCCATCAGGATCATGTGAGACAACACAACTGATTCTTAATTATGTGTGTCAATTTGGCTCGGCTATGGTGCTCAATTGTCTAATAAAGCACTAGTTTAGATGTTGCTGGGTGGGTTTTGTGTAGATGTGATTAATATTTATAAACAATTGATTTAGGTAAAGCAGATGACCCTCCATAATGTGGGTGAGCCTCATCCAATCAGTTGAAGGCCTTAAGAGTGAAAGCTAAAGTTTCCTTGAGAAAGAATTCCCTATGAGCTATGAAACCTGCCTGAATTCTCAGTTTGCTGGCCCACACTGTGAATTCTGAACTCAAGACTGCAGTATTAACTCTTAAATGAGTTTCCAGCCTGTTTGACCAATTGTAGCCTGGCAGCCTACACAGTCACATGCACTAATTTCTTAGCACGCATGTGCACACACACATACACTCTCTCTCTCTCTACACTGAGATATATATATATCATATATGATATATAGAGAGAATCTCTCAATTGATAGATATTATATATATCATAATATATATGATATGTATGACATATATATATATATATAAATATATATGGAGAGAGAGAGAGAGAGAAAATCTGTTTCTCTGGAGAACCCTAACTGATATATCTTCCAACTTACTGAATTCTCTCTATATGGCAGCAGTGATCAAGCACTTTAAAAACTTTAACTCTTAAATCCTTTTCTCTCTGTTTCCAACCACACCCCCACATAATAAACGAGCATATGGAAAGGAGGCCCTTCCTCAGTAGTAGAACAACTGGTGAAATGTGTAAAAGCCCAGGATAGTAACTTTCCATGTGATTTCAAAAGCAAATCTAGCACTCTCTGAGAAGAGGAAATGTGAATGAAATGAGACTTGAAGATATTTACAACATAAGCTCCACGAAGACAAGAACGATGTCGTGTTCACGATTATGTTCTCAGGTCCTGAAATGCTAACTGAACAACTCAGTAAACGTGTTGAATGAATGGATCATAGAGTTCTATAGCTAAGTAGAGGCAGGTGGGAATTTTTTTTTCCTATTACTTGGTATTAACCCAAACTATTTGACATCTGAGCTGATACTAGAGCATCACAGAGGAGGTATGTGCTCATTCATCCATCTTTGCATCCATCCATTCACCTCACATGCATTGCGTGCCTGCCACATTCCACAGGCTGCACCTCAAGACTGTGAAGATGAAAAAGACAAAAGGCTTGCCTTTGAAGCACTCACAGAGTAGTAAGTTGAATAAGCAAGTTATATTTATACTAACATTATGTACTGGAGTAAAGCTAAGCAGGAGCTGCCAGAAAAGTCCAGAGAAGGGACACCTAACCTCTTCTGGCAGGAAGTCATCCTTTAAATGAATCTTTACTGAAGTGAGCTCTGTGCCAAGCACTATGCTACGCCACGAGACTATTCTCCTAATATAAAAGTAACTATTAATCACGGTTAAATTTTATTGAGTGCTTATTGCTATGGTTCACACATTGTTGTAAGACCTTTACATTTATTTACTGATTCTCTTCATAGTAGGGAATCTGGTATGTGTTAATATTTTTAAATAACCTTTTCTATATGACAAACATAGAGGCATACATTCACATACTGCCTTTTCAAATACTTATTGATCATTTGCCCTCTAAAACACACTGTTAGGTACCAATTTAATCAGCATATAGTGTCTGTCCTTATATTTAGTGGAGGAAACAGACAGATCCACAATCACTACAATCTCAGGCTATCTGACTCCCACAGTCCTGGAAAGGCCTTGTTATGAGCATAATCACAAATATACTACCTCTAAAACTACTCCAAAACTTGAGAATCTGATTTTGAACATAGCCAACACAAATGTGTTGAGAATGTTTTGTCCATCCCTATATAAGGAAAATAACCAAAGAGAAACATTTGTAACATACATGACAGATATCTTCAAAATTGTATTTAAAAACAACTCTTTCTTTCCATGACTAACCATACCAACTGCAGTCAGTGTGGCCTGAACTTAGCATGGCTACCTTAGATGTCAATCAATATCAAGATGGTTTCAATTACCTTCCAGCCACTGACACAGACAGAAAGCACTGTTTCTCAAGATCCCATTGCTAAGAGTGTGTACACAGCAACAGAAGATGCTGATAATAATTTTCATTATTGATAAATAGCAAGTATTTGTCATAAATTAACAGCAATTATCTATTGCAATAATTTCTAAAGGAATTCTTATAAATAACAATAATTTTAATTACTGGAGAAACCTACCGCATCCATCAACACTCATGGCTCCCAGTAACTATCATGGAGGTCCAAGGAAGTGCCATAAACCTTAAAAAGGAGGAGAGACTCCTTCGAGCTAAAGGAAAATGATCTGTCTTCATTTCTTTTGTACTTTGGACTGACTCCATTTATTTTTTTAATGCTTAAAATTTATATTTTTTTTAAATGGGATTTTTGGTTATATTAAAAGCTAGGCACATAAACAAGGCAATAGAAATATCGTATCAATAGAAAACACCATATCAAATCCACTTAAAATGAACAAGGAAGTAAATGCTAGAACATACCTGGAACGCACCATTTTTTGTAGCTGAGTTTGAATTGAGCTTTGAGTTTCTTTGCAGTTTAGACAAAAATTAAAGTGTGTTGCATTAAATAAATTTCATTATCCAACAAAAGAAAACAGGACTTCCCTGACCTCCCTTATTCAATGGTAACACCATTCTAGTCCTAGTCCCCAGCCATTAGTATTTCTGATTCTTTTCTATTTTTATTCATAGCATTTATCAGTTTTCTAAATTCTTTATCTTTGATGTATTTTCCATTTATTCTGCTAAATGTAAGACTTATGAAGACAAGAGTCTTTTTTTATTGTTCACTGTTTTAGCTCAGCCCTAGAATAATGCCTGGCATGTGGCAAATGTGATATAGATAGGTTGATAGATATAGATACAGATAGATATAGATATAGATAGGCACATAGAGAGATTTTATTCCAAATACTGAATTCTAGGAGAAATTTATCATGAAGTCCCATAAATAAATTATACCAGCCTATGAGGCTACGTTGAGGGGGAGAGACAATAGCCTGACAATTCATGACCGGCATAAAATAAAAGGCACATGAAAATGTGTAGTGACAAGGGAAAAGTATTTGGAGCAGAAGATCTAAGTTCAGCTCCTAAGGCCACCACCCCCTCCCTGTGCCTTCTATTAGGCAGCGTGGCATAACTGTGAAGCATCTGGGCTCTGGAGCCAAGTGGCTTGGCTTTAAATCCTGGCTCCGCCATTTATAAGTTTATAAGCTGTGTGACCTCCAACAATTTATTTAGCCTCTCTGTGCCTCAGTTACTTCATCTATAAAATGTGGATAATACCTACCTCAAAGAATTACTGTGGGAATTAAATGAGTTTATGTAAGTAAATCAACTATATAGGGCAATAAGTAAATTACATTGCCTGGCACAAGTAAAACAAAGTACTGGCAGTTAATTTGAACTTACCCTTCATTCGTAAAACATGGATAATAACTACCTTTGGCATAGCTGTAAGGATCAATTAATCTTAATATGTGATAATGTGCTTAGGTGTTTTAAATAAATGACTATTGTTTTTTTATTTTCATGGAAGAATATATTCATCACAAGGCTTTCAGAAAATGCAGAAAGATAGAAAGGAGAGAGTAAAATCCCCTACATCCTAGCAAACAATGAGAACCACCATTAGCATTTTCCTGTATAAATTTCCAGATTTCTTTCTCTGCCATAATCACATGCAGATTTATATGTGCATGTGTGTGTTTATGAAAACATAATTTTTAAAGAGCTAGCCGCACACGATGTACTGCTCTGAAACCTGCTTTTTAAAAACAAAAACAAAAAACAAAACATATCATGGGTGTTTTATCTCATATCTCATGTAAGTAAATAAAGATCTATATCATTCTATATAATAGCTGCCTACTATTCCGTTGTATGAAAGTGCCTTGATTTATTTAGCCAATACTCCATTCACAGACAGTTAAGTTGTTTCCAATTTGTGAAAGTGCTTTGTAAACTACAAAGTAATATACAAATGTTAGTTATCATCACCACCATTTAAAAAATAAATATCCAGACATTATCATTAAACCTGTGAAGGTCTTCTCTCACTAGTTCTTTAACCTGCTGGAAGTGGTGCTTCGATCTAATTGTATTAACATCAACATTTTTAAAACATGACATTTATGGATTCCACATCTGAACACGCACACAAAAAACAAATGAACTCCTGAGTCAGAACTAGGGGAAGGTGTTAGGGACTATTCCCACGAGCCTGTTTCTCAGTACAACCACTGCGTTCTTGTTCCCAGCACATGCTACCTCACCCTCCTCTGCCTGTAGATTGACATCACTCACTCACTGCTGCCCTTTTCCCCAGAACCTACCCATGGACTCAGAATTTTTGACAATGAACTCCAAGTAGTCATTATGAAGCAATTGGAACAGGCAGTAGAGACGAAATGTATTAGTTAAACCCATGTTGAAGATATAAAGAATAAAATGGGTACTTACTGAGTAGCTACCATGAAATGTGTTCATGCTGTAAATGGCAGATTTCACAGTTATATTACACCACTGCCCTCCTAGATTCTCAGCTGCTTGCTGTTAGGAACCACATCCTACTCTTTTCTGTTTTCTTTTTTGTTTGTTTGTTTGAGACGGAGTCTTGCTCAGTCGCCCAGGCTGGAGTGCAGTGGCGCGATCTCGGCTCACTGCAAGCTCCGCCTCCCGGGTTCACACCATTCTCCTGCCTCAGCCTCCGGAGTAGCTGAGACTGCAGGCTCCCGCCACCACGCCCGGCTAATTTTTGTATTTTTGGTAGAGAGGGGGTTTACCGTGCGTGTTAGCCAGGATGGTCTCGATCTCCTGACCTCGTGATCCGCTGGCCTCAGCCTCCCAAAGTGCTGTGATTACAGGCGTGAGCCACCGCGCCCGGCTTTTCTGTGTTTTTATCTTTCCCTGATAAAAGACCACGTAAGGGTAGGTACTTAATCAGTGTTGTTCATTTGTGGGTGAGCAGTTGAAATAACGAGTGAAACCCCGATCTTATGTATTTTACAATCTCATTGATTGATAACTAAAATTAGTAGTGCCAATGTATTCTCTGAAAATTAAACCTGCCATATTATTTCTGGTAGGATGGGGTTTGGTAAGACATCCAAATGCATGAAAACAAGCAAATTAATATCGCTACTCCTTTTGTAACAATAAATTTTATCTATTAATTAATGCTGTGACTTAGAGCAAATGTGCATGGCAGGAAACAGAAGGCCCTGCTGATACCAATTTTACAGAAGAATGTAGTCGGTTCATTGAGCTACATTGTGGATACCTATGCTATGGCTCCGGTGCCGGCATGAGCTGGACGGATTTAGCTTCTAAAACTCTGACCTTTCACCTCTTAAAGGCTACAATTAACCCCTCTGTGAGTTTCATTCACTTAAAAAATATTCACTGCATGCCCAATATCTACCAGGTACTGCAATAAGTGTTAGATTTGGGGAGGTCGGACACGACAAAAATAATTCAAATTCTTTTTTTTTTTTTTTTTTGAGATGGAGTCTCCTTCTATTGCTCAAGCTGGAGTGCAGAGGAATGATCTCTCTTCACTGCAACCTTGGCCTCCAGGTTCAAGCAATTCTCCTGCCTCAGCCCAGCTGAGATTACAGGTGCCCGCCACCAAGCCCAGCTAATTTTTGTATTTGTAGTAGATATGGGGTTTCACCATGTTCGCCAAGCTGGTCTCGAATGCCTGGCCTCAAGTGATCCACCCACCTCGGCCTCTCAAATTGCTGGGAATACAAGTGTGAGCCACAGTAGCCAGTCAAAAATAATTTAAATTCAAAATCGATTACACATAAACATTTTGGGTCTCTTAATGAGACATCATGACAAATATTACTTATCACTACCAAAGTTAGGGCTTGTATGTTTTTATCTCCTAATATTAAAATATAAACCCTTTGCTCCAGTCAGGAAGATCTTTTTACCCAACATGGAGGTTAGTCAGGAGAGTTCATGGTCCCCTGTCTATTCTAACTATTTCTTGCTGACTATCAGAAATTGTTTAATAAAAAGTAATAATGATTTTATCATTCTAGGGCTCTGGAAAAGTACTGCAATCATGGAGAAATGTCTAACATGAATAAAGATAGGAGCAAGCGGCCTGTGTGTCAAGGATTTGCCATTCCTATCCCACATATTTCAAGCGAACCCTGCCTCTCCATCCTCTACTAGTCTCTCTGTGTAACTCTATTCTACTGGTTCTGTGTGACTTATTTTAGAACCCATCTATTTTATAAACCATGACCCAACATGGTTAACATTGAGTGCTGCTCCTATCCATACTGCACCTTCTAGCACTGATTATAAATCAAGCCTCACCCTTCTCTAATTTCATCAATTGGATATGTCCTATTTTTGAAAAAAAAAAAAAAGTAAAACTCCTGAGGGCAGCAACTTTACATCCACATTGTTTTAACCTGTATAGCACCGAGCATACTCCTAGCTATGCCAAAAGTGTTCAACAGATACATTTAGGTTAATGTTTATATTAGTCCTTATAATGGTAGTTTGTTTCTACTGTGGTCAGTTGCATTAGAAAAAAACTAGTCTCAGGCCGCTGAAAATTCGGCTTCACATACTTACCACACGCACAACTTTGGATCAATGCATTAAAATACATTGGGCCTCAGTTTCCCCATCTCTAATATATAAAGATGGCAACACAAAGTCTCCAAGTCCTAGGTCAACCTACCATCCTATGATTTTACACATTTTAGAAGGTATTATGCCTCGAGGAGGACTTTTGCAGTTTGAAATATCTCTTTTCATTTAATAAAATGAGTAGTTCTTTTTTTAAAAAAAAAAAAGTGAATTGTGAATCCCTTTAAGAGGCAGCTCAGATTTTGCCACTCTCTCTTCTAAGTTTCCAATAAATGAATGGTGATTCTCTCCTCTTGCTTCATCCCTTAAAAAAGTCCATCTCCTTACTAATAGAAAATAGGATTTGAGTGATGGCCCTTACACTAATTGGTCAGGAGCCCTAGATAAAATATTGTTATTGACAGAATGTTCTCCCTTTTTCATGCACTGATAAAGTAGCTTAGCAGAACCTACAGATGGAGAGCAAGTGGAGGACAAAGAAAGAGTGCCTGAAACTTGCATCAAATCAGAAGAATCAAGCCAGTGCAGTAAGGTTCTTGCTAATAAAAGATCCACTAAGAGGATAAAACAGAAGCCAGCATATTCAACAAGACAATGGGACAAGGGAAGCCAGAATTGCCAGTGGTGAGTGAGAGGCTATGAAAAAAGCAAAGATCCAAAAGATCTGACTTGCTCTGTTTGACCCTTGAAGTCCATGTAGGAGCAAATGTAAATGAAATAATTTTAGAGACTGTGATTTTTAACTCAGCAAGAAGAGAGGTATGCATAAAGAAATCCCATCACAATCTGTCAGAAACCATCTATTGATTTAAAAAAGATAAAACATAAAATGTTCAAAGGAGCATCATAAATATAACAGTATGGGTTAAGATCAAGTACAGGGAAGCTTCTACCAGTGGAACTGTATTCTGCCATGGCAGGTGATGAACTAGCTACATAAACTACCAGGTCTTTTCCCTGAAAAGAGCCTCTGGCTGCTACAACTGGATCTGTCTAATTTTTAAAAAAATGAACCCAAGGTTAATATCTATATTAGTCCTTATAATGGTAGTTTGTTTATACTGTGGTCAAAATTTCAATTTGTCATCCATTACCACTGAACTACTAGACTGCAGAAAACTCTATGTGGCCAGCAGCTTGGTGATGCATTGAAGGAAAGAGAACCCATGACAGGACCAGCAAATGCCTTTTACCCCTGGGTGATTTAATTCAGGCATAATAGTTGTACAAATCAAAGCTTCATTTTCCCTGAAGTTCTAAAGTTGACTATGAGAAACCCTGAAATTATTCATCTTGTCTTTTCTTCTCTTCACTTCAACTTTCTTCCTCCCAGCTATAATCCTCACCCTCTCCTAAACTCAGGAAAAGGGAAATTATACAGTGTTTTGCTTGAATTCTTTTACATAATCTCCCATCTCCTACAGCGTCAGCGCTTGCCCTGCTATTGAAATGACCGAAGGCAGGACAGATTCAGGTTCCTATTTGGAAGTAGCAGGGAAGTTCCTCCCATTCTTCAAACCAGTTCAGCCATGGGGAGCCTGTTCCAGCCAGAACTCCATCTCTGCTGAGGATATACCAGCCGCAGGACCCAGCCTGGGCCTGCCCAGCCAGTAAACAGCAAGGAGCCTAGAGGGCACAACCCAGAGGACTGGGGGTTCTTCTATAAAAGGGACAATTGAGTCTCCCGTGCCACACCCCACCCCCTCCTACCACCTTTCTCAAAAGGAAAGGAGTGGGCTACACCACTTGGAGCACAGTGCAAAGCGAACAATTCCTTTCTCCCACACTCACCCCGTTCTTCTGAGGAATGGGGCTGACTTTGATTCTTCAGATTACATTCACAATTAAACTCTTCAAGACTTTGTACCCTGGGAAAACAGTAAACAACTCAACTCTTGTCCTCAGATAACCGTGTGTGTGTGTGTGTGTGTGTGTGTGTGTGTGTGTCAGGGGACAGGGAGTATAAAAGAATTGAACCGAATGTGAAGGGATTCTTCAAGTCCAGAGAAAGTCTCCCACAAAGAGAAATGCATGTGGGTGAAACACCTGGTGATTTAAAACTATGTTTCTTCCAGTGTCTCCAGTTCTCAGCCTGAGTCAGGCATGGGATTCGGTTTGGCTGCCCTTACGTTAAAAATGCTCCACACGGCAGACATCAGGGTGCCAGGCAGCTCATCGTGTAAAGCCCCCAGGCACACTGAACACCACTTTGTTTGACATTTCACTGACGACAATAGAACTGTCTGAAAATGCTCACATCCCACAGGCAGGTGGGAGAGGAGGGGTTAACAAGACAAGCGCACTTTGTGTGTGGCTCTTCTGGAATGTACTGGAAAAGGTACATGGAGCCTATTGAAAGCAAGTGTGGTTTTACTGGTGCATATTTTGTGGATTAGTTGGGAGTTGGAAATTATTTGGACTCAGTTTTCAAATGGAGGCTCAATCCTAAAAGTTAAAATAATAATGATTCTGTGGTTTAAAAGAAGACATGGCATTCACCTGAACAGAATACCTCTGTGGGCCCCAAGATTACAGTGTGGTACTACAAGTGTTAGACAGCACATTCTACGTGGTCAAGCCTTGCTTATTACTCAGGGACAGAGAATAATATCATTCATTCATTCATTCAATCATTCATTCATTCCACTAACATTTATTGAATGTGCACAATGTTCATAAAATACTGCACATGCTTGAAGGTTAGCAGAGCAGAGAAAAATTACCAGATAATCAGAGACGGATTTCGACCTTATGGAATTTGCAGTCTTAAAGGGGAAATGCTACACAAACACCTAAGATCTGTCCAGAGAGTACAAAGCAGAAATGTTAGGCATGTTAGACACAGACCTCTAATGGACTGGGTGCTTGGCACTCAAAGAGAAATTGATTCCAGCTGGGGCAAAGTCTGTCGCTTAGCTTTGGTATCCAACAGAAGACCAGGAGCCCTCAACATCCCATCACATCAAGGAAGGAACATCTCCAAGACAACTTCACTTTCTTGCCAAAATATGCAGGTACACATCTATGTGTGGTCTGAATTTCTATAACCATTCAAGCATTTCTCCTCCTTTCTTTCCCCCAGAAATGGCAGTGGAGTAGATGCATTCACGCAATAGCTAAGACGAACTCCATCATGTTTTAAGAAGGTTAGTTTTATTAGTTCAGTTAGTTCACGTTCCCTTGGTTTCATAATGCAAGAAACAAAAAGAGTAAGAGCAGTGCTGTATTTCAGTAGTACAGGGTAAGGCTTTAACTTTCTGGGTCTGAGGCAGAGGTTTCTGCTGGCATCTTAGCTTTCTGTGTGTTTGTTTGGTTTACTCCTGACAGAGACAATGGAATGCTTCAATGAAAACGCCCAACTCATTTTCCATCTATGAATGAACAGAAGGCATCCCGTGGCTAAGGAGGGATAAATATTCCGCGCCACTGGAGGCCTGCTGGCTCGTCTGGGCTACACCACTATTGTACCCACTCTGGCTTCCACACGCAATTTACTAAAGTTTGTGCTGTTTCATGGCAGGGTGATTTATCACTGACACCTCTTTGCCATTTCAACTGGGGGCCACTGCAATGGGGCAAGGTTCAAGGAAGTTGGCCGAAACTGAAGCAGACATTTTATCAGCTAACTATTGCATTTTCTAGTTCTTGACTTTTCCCCAGGAGCTTTGGTTTTTCATTTTGTTCGCTGCTTTTAACTCCTCTGATGCTGTACAACCCCAGGTTATTTTTTTCCAAAAATAATAGAGCCTTCAGTACACTGGGCTTTGTTGCTTGTTTTATTTTTATTTTTTTATTTTTGGTGAAATGATATTAGGGCTCCTTACCTCTAACAACTGAGTCTCGCCATGGTTTTGAGTGTGACGAAAGTATTACTGAAGGCATTTAATAGGTGGACAGACAGGTATGGAATGGTGTCAAGGGCCTTAAATTATATGCAGGTCAGCAGAGGTAACAGAAACGTGGCTGTACGCTTGACTCACCCACTTGAAAACAATCCAATTCCATTATTTGTTCCTTTCACAACCTGTTCACGTGCTCGATCACTGATTTATTTATTCACCTATTCATTCATTCAACAATTGAGTGCCTAATATGAGAAATATTACTGTCCAGTGACAGGATGCTAGTAGAACAGAAAAGTAGTGAATAAGATATGTGTGCTCCTTCCAAGGAATTCACAAGTCTGTGGAGAAACAACTCAGTCGACAAAAAATGCAAAAAAAGAAAAAAGAAAGAAAGAATGAAATAACTGCTTACAAAGAAGTAACATCGAAGAGCTGTCAGAATACGAAGGAAGGGAATGTACCCTGATATGCGTATATTTAGAAATAGATTCCAAAAATGCTGCAATTGTACTGACACAAAATTTTAACTTGACCTTCTCAGATGGAAAAGGAAGACAGCCATCTCATTCTTTTTCTTGAGATAAAATATTTCCCCAAAAGTTCACTTTTGAAATCATTTTCCAACTTCCTTTCCCTTAGTTTTCCCTCCATCCTCAATACCTTCTTCATATTCTCATTCTTTTTGCTCTAGTGGAAGCTGTGTCATTTTCCTTGAGAGGACTACACTCCAGAGTATGAGGAGAAATCATGACAGTTCCTCTCTGGGCTGGCCTGCATGCTCACTCTTTCCTAAGGAGAGACGCCTTTGCAGAGCCCAGGAGGCAGGGGCAATTCCATTTCCGTGCTGGCTCAGCCCTGGCCTCTCCTGGGCACAGGTAGAAATGATACCAGGCCACGCTGAATCACTTACAGTGGTTCTGTGATGAAAATAACTAGTCACAGGAGATTGGCTTGGCCATCAAATTCATTGCACGTTGCTGAAAATCATCTAGGACCCCAAATGGGCCAGTCTTCAACCTCTTGGCAACCCTCTCTATGAAAACAAATGGTTTGCCTTACCTTTCCTATGAGATTCCCCACTCCCTTTTTTTTGGGACTGTCAGCACTCTTTGAAGGAAGGGAACAATTAATGTTCACAGTAGATGTCCAAGTGTCTAGGCCAGGCTCAGTGGCTCATGCCTGTAATCCTAGCACTTTGGGAGGCCAAGGCAGGCAGATCATGAGGTCAAGAGATAGAGACCATCCTGGCCAACACGGTGAAACCCCATCGCTACTACAAACACAAAAATTAACTGGGCGTGGTAGTGCCTGAAGTCCCAGCTGCTTAGGAGACTGAGGCAGGAGAATCACTTGAACCCGGGAGGCAGAGGTTGCAATGAGCCGAGATCACACCATTGCACTCCAGCCTGGGTGACAGAGCGAGACTCCATCTCAAAAAAACTTTCATTCCATTTCTTTTCTTTGACAGGTGTCCAGGCAGAAGGATCTCAGACAGTTTACTTTTTGCATACACAAACCTCCATACAGCACCATGCCTAGGCATGACCAACTTCCTCACATAGTTGCTTATTGTATTCCTACCCTCACCCACATCACCAAAGTGTGCCAGGATGTGATTGCCTGGTATAGCTCACTGGTCACACACAGTTTTTGTTTAAGACTCTCCTGCTCCGTACCCCTTCATACACCAAATGGAAGAAAGGTGAATTCCTACCCCCACTCTCCTTTCTTTTATAGAAAAGTGATGGATTCATGGTGCATAAGATCAGAACATGTCAGTCTCAAGCAACACACATTATCTTTTGAAAAGTATGAATTTCTGGAACAATTAAAGCGTTTAGGAGACAAACCTTCAAGTGTCCTCAGAAGAAATGTGTAAGCACAATTTTCTTCTAAAATGCAAACTTAGAGAACAAAATATGGGTCTGAAAGCATTTTGTTTTTAATTAACTTTTCTAAAAATCTTCTCAATGTGAGTGATCTTTTACTGACCCATTGTCAACTGGAGGAAACAATTACTTTGGTCACTGAAAGAGTCATTTTTACCAATCAGCTGTCATTATCAATCAATCTAGGGTTCCCTGCACTAAATACAAAAATGAATAGGCGAATAAATCTGTAAGTGGATAAATTGTCTGCACACGAATCCCCGCAGGCCATGTGTTTATAAGTCAACAGCTTAAAATGAAAACATCTGATGAAGGTAATACACCTGTTAAAGGAGCATAAAATTCCAAACCCAATGGTAAAATATAAAGATTATAAAGCCTCTTAAAGGAGCCATCAAAGCAAACTATTAAATGAATACATCTGCTCTGCGCTAGACTCTAGTTTATAAGTGCCACTCAAAATAAAAGAGATTTAGGACAAACATTTCATAAAAGGATGTGAAAAGCAGTGAAGGAGACGTATTTTGAGGATGATGAGAGAAAATGGAATGGATTCAGTTAAAAAGAAGAATTGACCTAAACTCAGGCCAGGACTCACAGGAAAGGTTTTATGAGTCTAGTTTTCACTGGAAGGGGTGAGATGTGAGGAGGCATAGCAGAATCATTTTTCATGTCCAACTGTATAATTTGGTTTTAGTCTACAGACAAAAGGGGAAAAAATCAGTTTAGTACTAGGTAGTTACTTGTAGTGAAACCTAATACTAGAGAGAGTGAGAGAGAGAGAGAGAGCGAGAGAGAGAGAGAGAGAGAGAGAGAAATATTTTTTAAAAATAAGAAAGAAACTTCTAGTCAAGGCAGTTGCCACAAAATTTCAAGCTTATAATGTTACCAGAGAAGTGTGGTAAGAGAGTGGTGTTAGTTGGGCATGACTGTATTTCTACCTGACTCTCTTAAATTTGGTTTCAGTCATGATGCATTTTCCTGGTTTGCCTGCCTCTCTGAATGCTGCTTCTCAGTGTTTCATTCTTTAACTGCTGGTATTCCCTATAACTCTGTTTTCAGCCCACTTTGCTTACTCTTCTCAGTCTTCCTTGGCTCATCTCATTGCCTCTCAAGGCTTTAACTGCCACCATGACAGAATCTATGCTTCCAGCCCAGATTGTCCCCTCAGCCTCAGAGACAGCTGGGTGCTCACCACCAATATCTTATAGGACAAGAACACTCAAAATATACAAAATGGACCTTAACATCCTCCCAACCTCAGCTGCTTCCCTGCCTGTGTTCTTTTTATCTGTTGAAAGGAAGTGACCGAATCCACCCAAACAAAAAATATAGTCATCCCCTTCAATTTTAATCATTCTTAAGTCTCTTCCTTCCTTTCCATTCCATGATGAATGTCCTAGTTCAAGCCAGCGATCTTTCTAAAACTTGACTCTGGCTACACCCTACCTTGGTGTCTATCATTTCAGCCTCTCAACATTGACCTAAAGAAAGCTCTTGAACATGGCAGGCAGGTCTTCTCTGAGCTGACTCCCGCCCTGCCTCCAGTCTGACCTCTTATCCCTCCCTGCTTCCTACTTCCAAGATAATGCCCTTTTATCATGCTTTTGCTCCAGCTCTACCTGAAATCATTTCCCAAATCCTTTTTCCTTGTCTAACTCTCTTCATTCGTTAAGAATCGGCTCAGTTGTCAGTTCTTCCGGGGAGTCTTGCTGCTTGCTTGAGGCCAAATTAGGTCCTTCTGCTCAGGGCTCCTCCAGAGCCTGGTGTACTCATCTACTACTGAACCCAGCACATTATAATCACTGGTTTATGCATCTGTTTCCCCCACAGACAATGAACTCATTGACAGCAGGGGCTCTCTGTTATTCATCTATATCCTCTATGCACATCACAATAATTACTGAATACATGATCTATCTAACAAAAACACATTTACACATACAGATGTGCCTTGACTGACAATGGGGTTATGTCCAATAAATCCATTGTAAGTCATAAATATCTAAGTCAAAAATGCATTTAATACATCTAACCCACAACATCATAGCTCAGTCTAGTCTACCATAAATGTGTTCAGAACATTTACATTAGCCTACAGTTGGGCAAAATTATCTAATGCAAAGCCTATTTTATAATAAAATGTAATTTATTGAATACTGTACTGAAAGTGAAAAACAGATTGGTTCTATGAGTACTCTGTACTTGAAGTATGGTTTCTACTGAATGTATACCACTTTCACACCATCATAAAGCCAAAAAATCAAAACTTAAATTATTATATGTCCAGGACTGCCTGTATATTCTACCTGTAGATATTTTAAAGATATATGTTATTATACCAGTAAAATAAAAGCCTCCTATATATTTATTTCTTCACATCCATGAAGAAAGAGTTTATGGTTTTTTTCTTGTTTTTGTTTTGTTTAATTTTGCAGTTAGGAGAGAGGGTAACTGGATCTGTTTCACCTTTCTTGAAATCAATCAAATTTAAGCTTGAGTTTTACAAAATTTTCTAATAAGAATAATAATAAGTAATCTTTCCTGAGCACCTGTTATCTTGAAATATTGTTCTAGGTGCTTTGTATGTCTGACTTAATTTTTCCTTGCAGTAGCCCTAGGCAGCCTGCTGTCTAGGCATTACCATTCTTACCATCTACACAAACTAAGGCATTGAGAATAACTCATCCAAGTCCACCCACATCAGAAGGGATGGAATCTTGATCCAGCCAAGGCTCCTCAATTGTGTACTACACTGTCCACAATCGAAATTCAGTATCTGTTATTGATTCTTACATCATGGAACAGAATTGTATTACGACTCAAAAATACTTGCAGGCTTAAGAGACAGTATGGAAATGGGCTTCAACCAATCAGAATGCGTCCTAGGGGCTCCTGCTGTGGCAAGCATTAATCTTTTGGTTACTAGATCATGAAGCAACTGAGGAGTTCCAAAAGCAGGAGCCACACTGACAGGGTCTGGGCACTTGGAGGGCCTGGGCAGCAGCTAGCATTTTAATATTTTTACAACTGGTATGGCCATGATGGTGCACCCCAGCCAAATATCAACCCAGATCTGATGCATCAAAATAAAGGTGTCAGGAAAAAGTGTCTGGACTATTTTCAGAGTCTGGTGCTTCGTTCATTCAAGGTTATTGTTCTTGGATGCAGCTGCCACTAAGCAGAGTTTCCTTAGAGGGAAAATCCACAATTTTTGGTGGGAAAATGGAGGCAGCAAAATTATATCCTAGGCTTCTATCCTCTATGTCTCTTGTATCTACAGGCCCTATAAGGGTACCTGGCACAAAATAAATACTCAACAAGAATTGTTATGAATAAAATGCAAATCAAAACCACAATGAGATACCATCTCATACCAGTCAGAATAGTGATTATTATAAAGTCAGGAAATAACAGATGCTGGTGAAGTTGTGGAGAAACAGGAATGCTTTTACACTGTTGGTGGGAATGTAAATTAGTTCGACCATTGTGGAAGTCAGGGTGGGGATTCCTCAAAGATCTAGAACCAGAAATACCATTTGACCCAGCAATCCCATTACTGGGTATATGCCTAAAGGAATATAAATCATTCTATTACAAAGATGCATGAATACATATGTTCATTGCAGCACCATTCACAGTAGTAAAGACATGGCATGAACCCAAATGCCCATCAATGATAGACTGGATAAAGGAAATATGGTACACATGCAGCCATAAAAAAAAAAAAAGATCATGTCCTTTGTGAAAGAAATTTTGATCTCCTGCTGATAATGGTGTCTGAGACTCTCTATTGACTAATCAGAATAATAAGAGACATGGACGGAGCTGGAAGGAGCTGGAAGCCATTATCCTCAGCAAACTAATGCAGGAACAGAAAACCAAACATTGCTTGTTCTTGCTTATAAGTGGGAGCTGAACAATGAGAACACATGGACACAGGGAGGGGAACAACATACACTGGGGCCTGTCAGGGGATGGGGTCAGGGGAAGGAGAGCTTTAGGAAAAATTGCTAATGCATGCTGGGCTTAATACCTAGGTGATGGGTTGATAGGTGCAGCAAACCACCCTGGCACATGTTTACCTGTGTAACAAAACTGCACATCCTGCACATGTACCCTGGAATTTAAAAATCAAAATCAAAATAAAATAATAATGAATAAATAAATAAATAAATAAAAGTAACTCACCCAAAACTGGATTAAATGTTAGGTCAACCCAGGGAGGTACATAGAACACCAGTCTATAAAAGATGCTAAAGTATTGCTCTAGACAAAATGAGACAGAGTATGCTATTCGTGGTAGTAGGAAAACTTGTGTGAGTTACTAGAGGTGGAAAAATAAAACCCCTGAGGATGTGCTCACATCATAATAGACGTTCCATCAACCACCATCCTAGGATGCCAGTTAGCCACAGACCTTTTATATGGTTGATCAGCACATGCAAGTTTGGAGCCAGAGCTGAATTGCTTAGAAAAATAAAAGGAGTAAGACTAGTGCTGCCTCCTGAGGCTCTCCCACTCACGCTTTGCTGGAAGTGGTTCAGGTCCCTCTGCAGTAGCAAAGTGTGAACACTGTTGAATGTCAATGACAGAAACCATGGCAGGCACTTTACCGAGAGGAAAAAGTGCGGCATCCATTAAGGAGAGTGGGGAAGGAAGATTGGCAATGGCTTTACAAACCTCAGTGGGAAAAGGTTGAAGTGGCCCCCAAGATTGAAATCATCCTGGAGGTGTTAACACTTCAAGTCTGTGTTCAAACTTGGCTGCCTTCTGCTGCAGAGGATTTGCCTACAAATAACAAGAATAATAACTAGAATAATACCTGCCGCTTTTTATTTAGCATTCATTGCACCCTAGGCTAAGCCTTTGTGAGGCTCTTCTCATTACATCTTTTTAACAACCCTATGAGGAGGGTATTATCCTTCCATTTTGCAGCTGAGTGTTAACAGGGCCTAAACTCACCAAGGAAATCCTCAAAACGTGGCTGATGTTCAACATCTCCAATAGGTTTGCAGACCCCTTTGTTTGTTACCCCACTCCAGGGTACCACATTGAACATATGTACATTTTAGCATCCTTGACATCTTTAAATGATATCATCTGAATTTTTACCTAGATATTCTGTTTCATTTACCTTTAAGTCCCCAAATCAGGTTTGAAATTCCTTTTCACTCACACAGAAAGAATATTTATATTACTACCCATGGCTTCAAGCAGGACAAAATCCCTCTCCACCATGAGTAACTCTGAACTTGATTTTTGGTGTAACAGCCCTCACGTGCCATTACATGTATACTCAAGGGCAGAAAATAAATAATAAATTATAGCATTTCTTATGTTTGCTTTGCACCATCCAAGATGTCAATCATATTGTGGGGAGTAACGCCTTCTGACCACTGACATTTAGGTACAACGCTGAAGGACTATTTCTCCAGCTAGCACTTCAACACAGTTCTCTAATATCTTAAAGATCAACCTTAACAACAACAATGATGGCAAAGGTATGGAATTCTATCAGTACAAGGTATAAAAAAAAAGGTTCTGAAATATGAACAACCTTATCATTGATTTCTTTTCTTTTTAGGCCAAAAGAGCATATACCATTCAAGCTACGGGGACAAAAATAAATTGTTGCCAGAGGCTGTTCAAAGGGAAACCAGTAGCACCCTTCAGGGTTCAATGTACTTTTTTTGTTTCTTTTTTCCTACCCAGACTCTCAAAGGGACAAACGCATGCAGGAAAGTAATCCTGGAAAGAAGGGGTTAATATAAGCTGCACAGTGCACTCAGTGATGCCTTAAATAATTGTCACATGTCCCCTATAATCTGTCCCATGCTGTCAGCACTGAGTTAGTCATAATAATATCAGATAAGAGCTGTTCAAAGTGACACACTAACCAACATGGGAGCCACATGACTTTCTGGCTTGGCTACTGCCCTTCAGCTGAACTTTGGCTTAGAACGCAAGGCTCCCAGAGGCAGCCCGGCACATGCCGCCGCGTGGAGTGTCCGGTGGCATTTTCCGTTGCTAGGGCCTCTGTTGCTTCACAGTCTAGTGAGGGGCAGCTGAGGATCAGTGACAGGGAGTCGCCTGCTCACCCCACCTCTGGGGCCAGGGAAAGGAATTGGCTGCTGTGGTGTCGGCTGCCTTTCTGAGCTTGTGCTGGGACTCCCTGTCCCCTCCACAGTTGATTAGTTTTGCAAATGTGTGTGTCACGCGTTATGCCAAGAGCCACAGCAGGGAAACTCGGACCCCCAAAGGGAGTTTGTGCTGGAAGAGGTAGAGAAGGAATGTGACTCTTGGCTAAGAGGACACAAAGGCAAGGGCAGGAAGGAAGGAGGGAAAAAAAAGGAAGGAAAGTGATTACCTCTGGGTAGAAGGTTACCATAGACTAGCTCTGTTTTATTTGTGCTTTCTGTATCCCCTGCCCTGACTTTTGTTTTTTTTTGTTTTTTTTACCTCCAGCATATTTTAGATTTTTAATTTAAAAAGTTAAGGCACATATTTTTTAAAGGAGAATAAAGAAACAAAGAATAGTGAAAAAGAGGAAGAAAGGAAGGTGACCCACTCACTCACTGATTCATTCACAAAGCAGAGACCAGAAAGGAAGCAAGAATCCAATGTCATCTGACATTGGATTTGAGAACATTTATTGGCAGTGTGCCTCTGGCGTACTTACCTAACACCTCTCTCTAAGCTTTATTATCCTCGGCAGTAAAATGGAAAAATAATACCTAATTTACAAGACTGCTATGGGGATAAAAAAGAGGTGATATATGCTAAGTGGCTAACAAGTGGTAGGTGCTCAATAAATAGTAGCTCATGGGAAACCACTGAAGCTATGATGATCTTTGGAGTCAGAGATACCCAGATCCAAAGTCTGACTCCAGCACTTACCATCTTGTGACCTCAGGTGAGTTATTTCACCTTGCAGAGCCTCAGTCATGTACAAAACGGGGATAATGATACCCCACTGTCAGGGCTGTTAAAAGGAGTTACTGTCAATACTTTACGCCTAACACAAAATCAGGCACATGGTAGTTATACAGTAATTTGTGACCGGAGTTGCCGTAGTGGTGGTGGTCATGGTAGCTAGGAATAGAAAGAAGACAAATCCATTCATTTATTCAACAAATGGAAACAGCAAGATGTACAAGTAAAAGTAATAATCAGACAAAGGTATAGAGAAGAGATAACTAAAAACCAAAGGTACTGATCAATAAAGACTGGAAGAGTCTAAAAGGACCCAAGTACATGAGAAGACAGAAAACAAGAGAATGCTCTTAGTGGGACTAATCTTATCTGCCTTGGCTGGGAACTATCTAGTCCATCCTCCTTCTGCCTCCAGGGAGCTAATGCTGTCCTTTGATTCAATAGATCAAAGTGCAGACATCGCGAGTGACTTTTCCCAGATCACACAGCTAATAAGTAGCATAAAAGGGGCCAAAGCTCAGGAGTGTCCCTACTGCGCTCTTTTAGGAAAGGCATTGCCAAAATTAAATATAAATACAGAAGCATTAGCAACTAAACCAAAAGTAGCAAATGTCAGCAGAGAAAAATTATTGTTTACTTTAGGGAAAATGGAAAAAACAAAGTAGTGTTTTAAAAAAATAATAAGAAATGGCAGCTTAATGAATTTTTTTTAAATGAGAAATAAAAAATGGTATTTAGTAGAAAGACATCTTATTGGAGAGAAATCTTAGAAGGTAGAATTTCACGGAGAACTTAGGAAGGAAGAATTCCAGTTGGAAGGAGGAAAGCAAGACTTTTCCTGCTCATGTACTCAAGTCTGATTCCTCAGGGTACTGCGTATTCTAAGATTTCTCTGACAAAATTCCATAGCAATTTGCTCAGAAGAGGAGAAGGCCACCAACACATGGGGTTTAGGAATCAGTCTTGCTGTTCTAAGCTGTTAACATTAGACAGGTGCTTCAAGGAGAAGAAAGAACACTTGTGTTGTCCAGTTGGGCAGAGTTTTCCCAACAAGTGGTGACTCTAATGGTATAAAAATCAGAAAACCCTAAAGGGAAAGTGAAGTGCAATAGGAAGGAATTGGGGCCAGCCAATGCCTGGAACTTCTTCCCAGTTCTTCTGGTGCCAAAACGTCTGAAAGCTCTGTGAATTTTTTTTTAAGTAGGGGCCATTCCCTTTCCAGAAGCCAGGCGGAGTGCTGGAACAGAAAACAACCACAAAGAATGAAGTCTACCTCTTTCTTTTGTTATTCAAGAGCTGTGTGGAATGGGCCTCTCCCTAAAGCTCACCACCTTCATTGAATTTTTCTCCTGTGTAGAAAGAAAGTCCTCAGTTTGTTTTGAAGAATAAATGAGATAGAGTAAGCAAATATATCTGATGCATGGTAAGTTATACTATTATTTTCACTTTGCTTCCAGGAGTAAGTGTTTGCAACTTCCTCTTCCCTACCACACAAATAGTTGGTTTGTTGGACCAACACTCAACCTCACCTCATGCCAATTGGAGGATTGTGAAGCTGAAGCAAGAGAAACTCATGTGAAAATGGGTGACAGAGGAAACTGAAGAATGGAAAGAAGAGAGGAAACATGATTTAATATTAAGGAAAATAGCCTACTGGCCCAGCATCCTCTGAGAGGCTAGAAAGCATTTTATTTCAGACAGCTTTCTGGCTATCCCCTGAAGTTTATAAGAGCGAGCCTTGCCTGTGCCATGTGTATAAATCATCCCTGCCCATTTATTAATAATCATAATGCCTTCTTTTATATAGAGTTCTTTAGAAGGCATTTTCATGTACATCACCTAATCATTCATATGCCACAGACTATCAGCAGCTGCCAGCTACTCATCTGCCCGAGTGGGCAAAGCAACTCTGTCTTTGGTTATGTAAATATGAGGCCCACAGGCACCATGACTTCAGGAAAAGGTGTAATGTGTCCTGTGTGTCTCCTGACATCCTTTGCTAGGCAGAACTGTCCACTGGGGAAAGGTGAATACACTGGCATAGGGGCTAAGGAGATCCCGGGAAAGAAAACTGGAAAGGTCTCCAAAGTTATTAGAATCCCTCTGGTAGAATGGGGTAGTCTCAACCAAAGTTTCAAAGGAGCACCCACAAGAAAGGTGGGAAGGTTAAGTGGGTGGTGACATGGGGAAGGGTGAATCTGGCTGAGACTGCAAACTGCCTAGGACCTGCTGCCCTGTCTTGGTGTAATGCTATGAGGAGCACTAACCTAGCATGTGAGTGTGATGAAAGAAAAGTAGTAACTTAAAGTCAAAACAAGGGGATGCCACTGGATCCATGTAAAGAGCTGTGGTTAACAACGGCCGCTACAGAGCAGAGGCCCAGACTCCACTGTGCTATGCAGGATCAGTGTTCAGCAGCGACACTGTGTGGCAGCAACTGAAGTAGCCCTGCTAGTAGACAGCATGGCATCCAACCTTTCCCCCCAACCATCCCCCACAGCCTGGTGGGGTTTTTGTTTTGTCTTCAAGGTTGAGCTAACCGGTCTAAGTCAACCCGTAGTTACTTGGAACAACTGGGATTGTAATCTGTGGAATGATGGAGAGACTTCACCAAGGAGATTTTGATCTCCTGCTGATAATGGTGTCTGAGACTCTCTATTGACTAATCAGAATAATAAGAGACATAACTACATGTATGACCCATGCTGGTGAAGCTAATCATATTGGTTACATTTGCAAAAAAAAAACATTGAGCAAAACCTCTGAGTCAGGCACTATAATATACGCAGAGAAGTTATTAGTAGTCTCAATTGATAAAGAAACTGAGGCTCATCTAGGTTTTTATTTTTTATTTATTTTATTTTACTTTTTATTTTATTTATTTATTTATTTATTTTTGAGACGGAGTCTCGCTTTATCACCCAGGCGGACTGCAGTGGCGTGATCTCGGCTCACTGCAAGCTCCACCTTCCAGGTTCACGCTATTGTCCTTCCTCAGCTTTCCGAGTAGCTGGGACTACAGGCGCCAGTCATGCCCGGCTAATTTTTTTTGTATTTTTAGTAGAGACGGGGTTTCACCGTGTTAGCCAGGATGGTCTCGATCTCCTGAACTCGTGATCTAGCCACCTTGGCCTCCCAAAGTGCTGGGATTACAAGTGGGAGCCACCGCGCCCGGCCCTCCTCTAGGTTTTAAGTGGCTTGCCCAAGACCCCACATCTAGGAAGTGAATAAGCAGGTTCCCTTTCCAATGGAGAGGATTTTAGTTAAACAAAAAACAATTGCCACTGCCTTTCTCTCCTTTGGAACCAAGGTGGAATATCCCACCAGACCTTGTGGAATTGTCTCTGCATGTGAGCTGCACCCTTTCACAAAGCTTCCCTGTCTTTTCCACTCCCCTACATGTACTTGGGCAGAAACCAAGCTCGAGGTTCTGCTCACATGCTTGTGGTTTGGCTCCCAGCTGGGGATCACATTCTCTGCTCCACAGGCAAAGCCAAGGATCCTTCTTGCAAAATACTACTGGTGTCCTGGTGCCACCTCCCAAAAGAGCTGCCCACAATGCCCGCATGCCTGGGAGGTAGGCTGAGCAGGATCAAGCATTGGCAAGCAGGACATCCAGCAAGAAAAGATTATGCCTGCTCTTTCTCCCAGTAAGTTTCCTAAGAGCCATAGACTTGGTCATTAATAAATACAATTTCAGGAAACCTCTCAGATACAAATTGGTGAAATTAAAGTGAGACAACATCTGGTAGTAAATTATATACTAATTTTGGCTATTTTCTTGCTATTTACACACTTAGCAGAGAAAGAGCAAATGTCCACGGATTTCTGGCTCACAGGTACTTTTTCCCAGCTGTATCAGCATAATGATAATGTTAGTGGATATCAATTTTTGTATCAGGCCCTCTATTACACAACTCCAAGGGATACTACTCACATAGAACACAATGTAAATAGTGCTCCCCAGAGGTGTGCAATATGGCTTTTTCTATAGAATTATTTCCTTAATCCAGGCATAAAAATTATTTACATGCAGTATCTTATTTTATTACAATAACAAACCATGTGGTAGACATTTGTATCTCTGTTTTACAGATGAGAAAAACAATAGGCATTGAAAGTTTAAGTGACTTGCCTATGGTCATATAACTAGTAAGTTGCAAAATCTGGATTCAAATTCAGTGCTATCTGAATCCAAACCTCATGTTCTTAACTCTTTCATTATCCTAACTGAAGCCCTAGTATAACAGTAAGACATGAACCTTAAAAAAAAATTGCAAAGTTGGTTAACATCTAAATATTGAGTCTATATACAAACAGCCTATATATGTATTTTTTTCAAGAAGAAAATAGTTCATGTGTTCTGTCTTCTTAGCATGTAAGACTTTTTGGCACATGTTTAATTTAGTGAATAGTAAGTATTGATATGATGCCATATTAATTCCTACGTACATTGAGGAAAAAAGTTTAATCCATTTTGTTAAATTTTAAATAAGCCAATATCACCACAAAGCCTTCAGATACAACTGATTCACCAAAATTATTGGGGAATCAATACAGTAAGTATTATGTATTGAATACATACTATGTACTCCTCTAAGTCATTTTCATATATTAGCATGTCTACTCCCCCAAACATGAATATAACATAGGCACTGTTTTCAGCTCTACTTTGCACAGATGGATTGAGGAGCTTGTCCAATATCACATAGCTACTAAGTGAAAGACCCAGAATATGAATCAGGCAATCTGGTTTTAGGTTCTACTCTACAGTCTCTAAGATCCGAAGTATGGCAATCCACAGGACATGAAAAGCAGTAGAGGGAGTCGAGAAGCCTAATCAGCACAAGCGCAGTGGCTCACGTGTGCAATCCCAGAACTTTGGTATGCCAAGGTAGGCAGATCACCTGGGGTCAGGAGTTTGAGACCAGCCTGGGGAACATGGACAAACCCCATCTCCGCTAAAAATATAAAATTCAGTCAGGCATGGTAGCAGGTGCCTGTAATCCCAACACTTTGGGAGGCCAAGACGGGTGGATCACTTGAGGTCAGGAGTTCAAGACCAGCTTGGGCAACATGGGAAAACTCATCTCTACTATAAATATAAAAATTAACTAGGCATCTTGGTGCATGACTGTAATCCCAGCTACTCGGGAGGCTGAGGCAGGAGAATCACCTGAAATGGGAGATGGGGGTTGCAGTGAGCCAAGATCACACCACTGCACTCCAGCCTTGGTGACAGAGTAACTCCATCTCAAAAAAAAAAAAAAGGCCTAATCATGTGAAAACAAGTAAATAAACACAGACTCCCAGAATGGAGCACAGCACCAGCTCCCGCATGTACTGAACATGACAGGCAGAAGTTTCTAGGCAATGCTCAAAAATAAGAAGGCACTTCTGTGCAAAGTCACTAAGAACACCAGAGACCAGAAGGGGTGCCATGAAGGTCAATTGCTGAGGCAACAAACCACTAATTTCATGGTCCACAGAATGATACACGTCTTTTACCAGAACAGAGAGGGAGAAAGGATAGGAGATACTATAAGATTATAATATTTCCAAAGTCCCTAGGTAGCTTCTCGATTTGTCTTACTTCTACTGCTTTCATGGTAGTTTTACAAGTGAAATCTGCCTTTCGTTTATTTATTGGCTTTCTCCCACCAACATAGGGAGCTGATTAATCTTCAAAATATCCTCATGCAATGTGCAGATGCATTCCAAAATGCTGCTGATCCCGTCTGTACCAGGAAATTGGGGCAGAAAGTTCTGCCACTTCTGTCCAAAGTAAAACTTGGCACCAAGCCAGAGGTAGAACTGTGGATCAACCCCAAGAGTGCCTATTCCCAGCCCACAACTTCCTTTTTCTTTTCACTAGAAAATAAAATAAAATAAAAATAACCCAGGGCATTAAATTTTGTTGACTCCTTTTAACATTTTTTTTTCCTATTAAAATAAGCAAAATTTCTGCCTATCCTCAACAGGTCTAGAAAGGTAGAAATTTATTGTCCAATTTTCAATCATTGAACATAAATTCACTGGTTGGATATTACTCTCCCACTATACATACTGTAAGTCTGAATGGGTTAATAGATCTCTACCAGGGACAGAAATGATCTCTCTGCCTCTCTACCCTGGAGGAAGAGCTGAGATATTCTGTGGCTCACAGGTACTTTTCCTGTGATATTTTTCAGCCTCATCATCATAGTCCATTCAATTATACAGTTTCTCATTATTTAGGATCAGTTCCCTTTCACAATGTCCCAAAGGGAAGTGCCTTGACAAACATCCCATTCATCTCAATAGGACTTTGCAAAGTCAGAATAATATGCGTAAACACCGTTGGGCTTGGAGGTGGGTCCAAAAGAAACTATCTAGTGCTGTTGTGGCAGATGAGAGCCTTGGAGAGGCTTTGGCCCATTTTGGGCCCATTTTGATGGGTCCTATGAGATCCAGAATAAAGATTTTAGGGAGACTAAAAGAAATAAGTGCGCCGAGGAAGTGGAAGAGTTGCATAGAGACAGGAAAACCAGTAAAAAAATCGGTTTCGGCTAAGTATTGCTTCTGGTTCTTACCTTGTATTTAATTTTAGCATCTTTGAGTATGTTGAGTAAGAACTGTTACAGGGAAAGTCTTGGAAACCATGAGAAGTCCCTCCCTGGAAGGTAGAGGCACCAAGGGACACTTCTTCATTCAGAAGAAAAAAATGTACATCTTCTTCTGGTCCAACAATTTTCTAGGTCATTCATTTATTTATTCTTTCATTAAATTATTGCACTTATAATACATGTCATATGTTATTCTAGGTAATCACCATAGGATACAGTAACAAACAAGACATGCCTTCCAGGAGCATGCAGTAGAGACAGAAAAACTGACTCTGCAAGACTGTTCAAGATGTACAATGATTGAGAGCAGAGAATGATGAATGCTAAAGATGACAAGGAAAGCTCTTCTTGAAGATCCACAGTGTAAATCACCTTGAACAATGAATGAGAGTATAAGAGACCTGAAGAAAAGAAGGACACCGAATGGAGTGGTAGCACCATAGCCCCTTTCATTAGGCAGGGATCACATAGAGAAAACATGGAGGTTTGAGCAAGAAAGTTAGAAACACATAAGCAAGAAGGTTAGGAGGTCAGAGAAGTAGTGTAGGACAATGACAGGGAAGCAAACCTTCCTCCCATCCCCCTAGGACATGACTTTCATTTAGGAGAAGTAAGAGCTAAGGAGAAAGCATGTCTGCTGCCCAACAAAGGTTGGTCACTGGTGGTTGTATGGCATCATGTGGCTGCCCCAGTGGGTGCTCCCTTGGTGTCAGGGAGAAGCCTCCACAGCTGTTCTTGCTCAGATGCTCAACAAGGCTATTTTGGGCTGGATGGGGTCCATGGTGATGACTGCCCAGCCTGGGCAGCTTACCCAGTGTTGCTTTTTAGCATTCTGTTTTTCTTGTCACTTAGCTGTCTACCATACAATTACTCAAATAAGGAAAAGAGGAAGGAAAAAGGGAAGAAGAACATGACTACATCTTATTTTTAGTACTCAAATCAACGGTAGCAACCTCTTGTGCATTTCAATAAAAACTCTGCATATCAAAATCCCCCCAAATAAAGCATAGTAAACATATTAAAATCATAATGACATTTTTCTGTGCTGTTTTAAAATATGTTTGTTTGTTTGTTTTGAAATACCAAAATGGTTCAGCCCAAATTAAAGACTAACTCATTGACAGATGGGCAAAAAAAAAAAAAAAAAAATGCATAAATGCAATAAGCATCCTCAAAAATGTGTGTTTCACCTTATTACCCTCTAGGTCAAAGGATGTTTAGAAAATAACAACTATCTTTTATTTCAATATATTCTCCTTCCAAAGAACCAAAGCACATTTGAAAGATTATCATGATCACAGGATCCCAAGGTGGTAGGAATCTCAGAGGTTTTGCTGCCTTTGCCTATGTTTGAACATTTTCTGGAAAATAAATTTCCCTCTCTAGAGATAGGGAAAGGATTGGGGAGCAGCTAACTAAGAAATGCCACAAACTTAGAAGTTATAGAGATCCCCAATTCAACACTAATAATGGCTACCATCTAACTAACCATGCAGACACTAATGCTGGGAACTTCAGAAGACAGTGTTATAATTGAACTCTCACAACTCAAGAAGAAAGTGATATTACCCTAGGTTTACCTACAAGAACAATGAGGCTCAAAGACATAACCAGTAAGAAAAGAACAGAATAAGAACCTCAGGGTCTGGTCTCTTTTTCAAAAGTAGCATATTACCTCTCAACAACGAGGAAAAAAGGTCATTCTCATTATTTTAAACCATCTCTTCTCATCTTCCCTCACTTGGAAGTATTCAGAATCTGCATATAACTATGAATTTGAAAACATATTTCACCTCCTTTAATGTTCCTGGAATCTTCCCTATATCTCCAACCTCTCAAGGCTCCCCTAATTCATCCAAATTTGTAAAATGTAATCAATGATTTATCAGAACCTATAAAAACTGTCTGGGTCTTCCTTCAGTAATTAATTTACCAAACAGTAATTAATTTACCAAACATGTATTAAGTACCTTCTTTTGTCATGTACTGTTTCATCCACAGAGTTGATACCACCGTGGTCTTGAGAAACTCAAGAAACATGCAGAAATATCTGCAGCAATGTAGCAAGCCATCTTATAACAGAGAACTGTGGAAGACGCTACATGGAACATGGAAGAGAAAAAAGTGCCAACTCCACCGTTAGCTTCAGGGAAACTCCAGAAGGAGGTGACATTTCATTTAAGTCTTAAAAGATGAGTCGGAATTTCTCAGGTGACCTCAACAGGCAATTGTCCAAGGAAGAAGGACAGATTGAAGCACATTTGAGATTTCTATTTGAAAACATGTTATAGATTCTGCTATCATGTTAAAAACAAATCACCAAACAAAAAAGAAAAACCTCATCTTCACTGACTCACTAACTCTACATGCTAATAAAAATATCAAATGAGCAGTAATGGTATGGTCAGTAATAGCAGCATCATGAAACCAAATGACATCAACAAAGAAGAAAACGAATTTTCAATTACTCCATGAAATGTTTGTAGTTAGTTAGCCCATGGAACTGTCTTGTTCTCTGGCTTTCTGACAAACTAGATCCAGGCCTGACAAAGAGTCAGTGTGTAGGACATAATTCCAATTTGCCTGAGTCTTTCTTGGTTGCTTGCTACTTAAAAATCCTAGCCTAAGATTATCCCCTTCCAGACTCTACAAAGACAATTTAGCTCAAAATGAAATCAATGCACTTTAAAACCCCAAATGTAAGAAGTATCCAAAACCATAGGCTGAAATGTGACTTCCTAGAATGTCTCATAAAATTAATGTTTATTAAACAGATACCTTGTCAAAAACAGAAACTTGAATCATTGAAAATAGTTTTTCTTAATTTTATTATTATTATTACTATTTTAGAGATACGGTCTCACTCTGTCACCCAAGCAGGAATACAATGGTGCAGTCATAGCTCACTGTAACCTCCCAACTCCCCTGTCTCAAGCCATCCTCCCACCTTAGCCTCCCAAGTAGCTAGGCCTATAGGCATGCAGAACAACATCTGGCTAATTTTTTTAATCTTTATTTTTCAGAGACGAGGTGTTCACTATGTTGCCAAGGCTGGTTTTGAACTCTGGGCCTCAAGCTAATCTCCTGCTTTGGCCTCCCTAAGCACTGAGATTACAGGTGTGAGCCACTGTACCCAGTTTTAAATTTTTTTTTTTTTTTGAGACAGAGTCTCGCTCTGTTGCCCAGGCTGGAGTGCAGTGGCACGATCTCGGCTCACTGCAAGCTCCGCCTCCTGGGTTTACGCCATTCTCCTGCCTCAGCCTCCCGAGTAGCTGGGACTACAGGCGCCTGCCACCTCACCTGGCTAGTTTTTTGTATTTTTTAGTAGAGACGGGGTTTCACCATGTTAGCCAAGATGGTCTTGATCTCCTGACCTCGTGATCCGCCCGTCTCGGCCTCCCAAAGTGCTGGGATTACAGGCTTGAGCCACCGGGCCCAACCTTAAGTTTTTTTTAATGTCATATGTCTAAATGGATTAACCAAACTATTTTGTGGGAGGGAAAGTAAAAATTCAATTTACAGAACGGACTGTGATATCTGTCAGACTGGATCAGACGGGCCACTGATATAAACAAAGAATTGGGAATCACCTTCTAAAATCGAAATAATGGCCCACTTTTAACCTCATCCCTGAAGGGAGTTATAGTTTATTTCATCTCACATACACTCATTTGGAAAAAGAGAATGGCTCTGGTGACGGATTTCCATGTCAGAGGGTACCTAGTGTTGCTTTTCAGAGCAGGAATTCTGATGTGAGATTGTTCTAGCTTTACAGAGGTCATGAACAGTCCCAGGGCACAATGTCACCACTTAGTGGGCTTCAGATCCATTGATCCTTTCAGGTATTATTTCCCTGGATACATGTTGGGAATTGTCACTAAAGGAACTCACTGCATGCACCCAAGTCACAACACTAACCACCACTACAACCACATCCTAAAGAATGACTATAATATCATTCCTTTTCCTACTTACCTCTACTACTAAGAATGATTTTATCTAGATTTGAAGACTAAAATATCTGCCATCATTTCAGAGAACAGCCAGAGCGAGTCTTTGACTCCCTACTTTAAACTGGGTAGGCTTTAGCTCTTAAAAATCAACAACCCAAGACTACATACTATGGACAGATACAGTCTTTCCATTATGAAAGATAGTGGGGAAAAAAAAAGAAGAAAGAGAAGAATCACACTCTCATGGATTTTTGGATTTTTACTTTAATGGAATGATTTTCACATTTCACCTCTTGGCAGTAATCCAAGCATGTTCTAAAACAGTACCATCAACAATCAACACACAGGCCTCTAAGCAGGGAATAACACACAGGAACCCATAAGAAATAAGGGGAGTCAGTCATTGAATTCACTGAAAAACACCTGAAAATGTCCCTCTGAGAAAGGACTTAGTATCAATATTTAGATTTTATATCTAAATGATTCCCAATATTCTTGTCAATTCTGCATGGTCAGTTTAAACAGAACTAGTGGATTTGGCTGTTAATACTCTAAGAATTTTTGTCTGTTTTGCTCTTGTCTAACCTACCTAGATATACTACATTACTATCAACCCAAATAAGTATAGGGTTTAGAACAAACCCCGATCTTTGAAACACCCACATTATTGTTATTTACTTAAAATTCACTTCTACACTTATTGAATCTGTATAGCTCTGTGTTCACCATATCCCATTAAGCACTCATACATTTAGTATTAGTAAATTGGTCCCTTTGGGAATCTAAACTTAGGCACACGTAAACATTACATCTTGGAATTCATAATTCTTTCATAATCACCTCCCATTTGGCATCTGTGAACTCACAAAGGCAAGTTTCCTCAGTAAAGATCTGTTCTGAGTCCAATATTTACATAAACAATTTCTGTTTGGAGTGTAGGTTTCTTCATGCACCAATAACCTCTCCATCTATGTTTGGTCTCTAAATTTCATGTTAAATAAATTTTAGCACTACAGAAATACTTCAAGCAATGTTCACCATTTTCTCAGCACAAAAAGTCATGTAGACACAGTCTAAGAAGGTGTTTTGTGCATTTGTAGCCGAATAAATGTAAGTACAATTTGAATTGTAGGTATAATTTGAGTTGCAGGAATAATTGAAGCTTTTTTTTATGTTGCCTTCATCCTGAGGCTTAAATGTCTTTGGGAGTTGGGACTATTTACGAACTCAGTTCAGAGCCCAGCAAATACCCACTGAATTAACTTTAGTCAACCTGATTTTGTTTCATTGTAAAATAAGTAAGTGCAATTTTGATTTCTCAGTTAAAATGGGACTTTGACTCTGTGTTCTTCTTTTAAGGGTATGCTCACTACATGCTTAAATTCTCTACTTATTGAATCCTTATTCAAAAGAATAATGCACAACGGTCCTTTGGTGTAACAAAGCTAGCACACATGAGTACAAATAGGTATTGCCTTTCTAGAAAGTAAGTTATCCAAATAAATTTAAAGGGTTTTGTTTTGTTTTTTTTTCTAAATGCATACCCTTTGGCTCAGATTTATCCAGAAGGGTTTATTTTAAAGGAACCAATTTGAAGAATTTAAGGATATTTGTAAAGGATATTCATGTGACATTGCCTGTAATAGTTAATAAAATGGTAAAACCGCAAGATCTATCAATAGGTAATTGGGTGAATCGGTTGTGGAACATCCATGCCATGTAGAAATGCAATCATGCTTCCCCCTCTAGAAACTGAAATGTAACTCCTCACCCCTTAAGTGTGAGCTGTATTTAGTGACCTATTTCTAAAAGTACCTTATGAAATGGGGGATAAGGAGGGACTGTGTAGTGGAGAACTCTGGCACCCACGACCTCAGGTGATCAAAGTTAACATCATCATAATTCTTGTTGATAACATGTCTTCTTGACATGATATGTTGAGAATAGCATTTCACCTCTGTGGCCTTGCTCCCCAAAAAACTGTAAATCCAGTCTAACCACGAGAAAAACATCAGACAAATCCCAATAGAGGCATATTCTACCAAATACCTGACTAGTGCTCCTCAAAACTGTCAAGATCGTCAAAAAACAAGGAAAGTCTGAGAAACTGTCACCACCCAGAGAAGCCTGTGGAGACATAATGATTAAATGAAATGTGGTGTCCTGGATGGGATCCTGGAGTAGAAAAAAGCATATGATAGAAAAACTAAAGACATCTGATTAAAAGTAGAGTTTAGTTAATAGTCATGTATCAATATTGGTCCATTAGTTGTGACAAGCAAGCCACAGTAATATAAGATATTAAATTAAGTGAAACTGAATACAAGGGAATACATATGGGAATTCTGTGTACTTTCTTAACAACTTTTCCATAAATCTAAAAAGATTCTAAAATAAAAAGTTTATTTGAAAGAATGTAGTCATGCACAATAATGATAAATAAATATGTGGACCCCCTTCAGATTAGGTTAGTTGCTACTCTGTCCTCCAAAGCACCCTGAACTTCTCCCGTGATAGAGCACAGATCCCACATATTTACCTTCTTGTCTCTCTCCTGCTTCATTAGGGCAGAGGCTAATACTATTCTGTGCAAAATCTCCTAACACTACATAACACCTACCAGGTACTTAACATCTGTTAAATAAATGAGTGTATCATCATGTTGTCAAGTGAAAATAAAATCAGATTGCAAAACACTGTTGGTATGGTTTGGCTGTTTCCCTACCCAAATTTCATCTTGAGTTGTACAATAGTTCCCATAGTCCCCACATGTCGTGTGAGGGACCTGGTGGGAGGTAACTGAATCAGAGGGGCAGCTTTCCCCCTCCTGTTCTTATGATAGTGAGTTAGTTCTCATGAGATCTGACGGTTTTAGAAGGAGCTTCCCCCTTTGCTGGGCGCTCATTCTTCTCCTTGATGCTGCCAAGTAAAGAAGGATGTGTTTGCTTCTCCTTCTGCCATGACTGTAAGTTTCCTGAGGCTTCCCCAGCCATGCTGAACTGTGTGTCAATTAAACCTCTTTCCTTTATAAATTACCCAGTCTCAGGTATGTCTTTATTAGCAGTGTGAGAACGGACTAATAAAACTGTGTACCTTGCTGTATCACCTATTAGCTATATGACCTTGGGCAAGTAACTTCACAGTGCTGAGCCACAGCTTCCTGATCTTTAAAATAAAAATAGTCATTGCACCTATCTCATAGGGGCTAGTATGTATAAAGCCCATAGAATAGTGTCAGGTACATTATAATCCCTCTGTCTCTGTCTCTCTGTCTCTGTCTCTCTCTCTCCATCACTCAGATGGACCAATAAAAAGTCTATATCAGAACTTATACACCTAACATGAACAATATTTGCCATTTTAAGGTTTATATTTTCAATTATGTAAAAGTTATTTTTGCTTATCTTTATGTTTACATTTTAGGTAGCAAAAATATATTATACTTACTTAAAACATTAATGAAAAAGAAAATAAATCAACATGCATGCATATACACCCAAGCCACATAACCCAGATACATAGGATACTGTTCTGTTCCCCAAGGAATAGAATTTACCATGCAGCTGAGAGACAAGGGGAAAAAACCACCGCTGAGAAACTGAAGAACCACTTAGTAAAGCAATGGAAGAGAGGCCTTAAAAATGCCTCTGATGAGCAGACGAGTGACCAGAAGAAGCAATCATGAGGACAGAATTTGAGAGAAAGGAAAGAATAAGGCTCTGAGATGACAGCTGGGCCTAGAGAATAGGAAGTTGAGTAAGCGGGGAGGGTGCTCGTAGCAGGAGGGATGGCATGAGCAAAAGCGCAGCATTGAGGAAGCTAGGGGCAGATAGTGCGATAGGCACGAAGCCTGCCTTATAGCTCTGTCCATGAACCTGGGTCTTTTCATTATCCCCAAGTTTGTTTTTTGAAACCTCCTGATTAATAAAGCCCCCACCAAACCTTGCTAACTTGCTACCACTGCAAGGAAAGAGGAACAAAAGAACAAAAGAAGCCTAACCTGATTTCTGAGTTTGTATTTCCAATGCCAGTGACTCACATGTCATCATGGCCAGCCACACGTGACCTGCAGATGTGAGTCACAAAAGGCTGGAAATTCAGAACTGGTGCAACCCAGAACAGCTGGAAGTGGACACAAAGCGACAGGCTGGACCCTCCCTCCTCCCCAGGGCAGAATCCGCTCTCTCTATATCATAACTTTGCATGAATATCTTTAGGATACCACGTTCCCAGACAGAGTGGGGGCAAAGCACAGGGAACGAATCTCACTTCATTAGCCTGACAACACATCACGGGGTATATATTCTCTCCCTTTCCCCCAAAACAGAGCACCCATTTTGTCTACCAATAGAATTTATAGACTTTTAAAAATAGATTTTGCCAAACGACCACGTGGGCAAATGCTGACTTGCAGTCTGGGAGCTATCTCTTCGTCAGGCCCGGCAAGATTAAAGCAGGTTCTATTTTCATAGAGAGAGAGCCTCACATGGAAGCACAAGAAAGAAATTCACTTTTTGTCAACATCAAGCAGTGCCCCTCACTAGCCAAGGCTGGGCTGGATCTAACAATTGCCAAAGTACCATACGCAGATTCAGAGTGGCTTCCGCTTGAAGAATGGCCTCGCGCTGCTACAAATCCAGGACAAGAGGATTTCCCAGTGCCCAGCTCAAAGGACAGAAAAATTCTTTCCTACTCTGGTGTGCCAGGAACTTGACAGTAGAATAATATTGGTAGGAAGAACAGCAAAGGTACAGTGCAACCCAGACATGCAAGAAAGAAAGGAGGACACAAATAAATCCTGCTACCAAAGTGTAGGGGATTGTTTGTTATTTTTTATCTATTTTGTTCTCCCTGACACCCTGGAATGGAATTTATCCTTCAAGCTTCAAGTCTGAGGGTAGTTTTCAGGGGCATACATTTCTTTCTTGGTGGGGAGATGAAAATACATGTATATACACACACACATACACATACACACATACACACACATATACTTATGTAACCGTTGTCATTAACTGTTACAAAGATGGTATTTTTTAATATTCTCATGGCACCTCTAGTGTAAATATCCCCTTACAACAATCAAACTGAACCCACAGAGCCCAATCGTGCACTATCTGCCTCTGGCAGGTTGGTGCAAAATTTGATTTGTATTAATCAGCCCCTGGCTATTGAAGCATGTAATATACTTGATGTGACAATTCTCTGTCTTCCAATATCTACTTTCCCCCCACTGGAGGTTCCCTGGTGCTAGCTAACTAGGAGCAATCACCTCACTGAGAGAACCTGATATAAAGAAGGGTCAGGTTCAAAGCCCAATAATAATGAAGATGACAATGACAATTCTACCAGTACTGATACAAAAACTAGCAATGACTATATATTGTGTGCCTACTGTGTGCCAAGTACTGTAGTAAGTGCTTTACATGGATTAGCTCATTTTACCTTCAAAACCATCCTGTAAGGCAGATATAATTATAATCACTGTTATATAGTGAGATATATTATAAACAGTGATGGAGATAATGGAGACTTAAAGAATTTGATCAGTCTGCTCAATGTCACGCTGCTGGTATGAAGTGAAGCTAGGATTTGAACTGAGCAGTGTAACCCCAGAAACTGCATACTCATATCCTCCTCATACCCATATCCTCCTCATACCCATATCCTCCTCAAGGATATCTGCTCTTGCCCTACTGTCTAAAGCTTGCTGACAACCCTTTACTGCAGACAGAAAACCAATAGCCACTAAATCAGTGGCCCCTCTGTTCACAGCCATTACATGTGGAGACTACACTCCATGGAGATCATGCTTCTCCACGCCCAACATGACAGCCGACATCCTCAGGTTCCTGGCTTTGTCCATTGCACCCTGGGCGTGTGGCCGCCTGTTAGAGCAGCCTTGCAGAAAGGAGCTCCATAATTGCCAGTGTGGGAGGCAGAGAGTGGGCACAGGGAAATTATATGTCTTTTCTTCCTCCCTGCTGTCCTAGGCTCCATATTTGCTTCTTCTCCATCTCAGAAGCTCAGCAGGAACTGTGGAACCAAGTGGGGACATGAGAGCCCAGTTCTTCCTCGGTTATGAGAGTCCCTCAGGAAGAGCTTTCATATTGTGTCACTCAGCTTAAGTTTCCATTTGGGAAAGACCGCTCTGTGTTCACACGCCTTCTGAATTCTTATCAGTCAAGAATGCAGCCACACTCTTCTCCGACTGCAAACCTCTGTTCTGGAATGACTGCTCTTCTTTTACTCTTAAATTCATTCATCTATTCAACAAATGTTTACGGAGTAGGTCCCAGGAATCATATGGTTGGGATACATGATGAATAAAACCCTGTTGCTTCCCTCAAGGGGCTCAGCATTTAGTAGAAAATACAAAACCATTGTTCCTTCCTCTAAAAATGTGTATTAATTTTCTTCTATGTAATACTATTTGTCTACATGGGAAAGAAAGGAGGGGGCAGGAGGGAAGCAGGAACACAAGGCATTTACTAAGATTCCTGTGTCATGCTTCCTGTCATAGATGCTTGACATATATTTCATCCTTTCTACAGTTCTGAGAGGCAAGTACTGTAACCCCATTTTATAGCCTACTGAGGTAGAGAGAGGCTCAGCAACATGTTTTCTCAAGGCAATGAAACCTTTGGTTTCTCTCTAGGAGGGCCTTTGGGCTGAAATCTCATTGGAAAAGGAAGTACTTCGAGACTTGGTCTTGAACTTGAATTTGCAGAGAGAGCTCATTGTCCTTGCCTAGGGACAACACACATCCCAGTGTGCTTCGAATAGTTCCACTTCATGCCTGTGGTCCCTGAGTAATTATTACAAACTCCTCTTTTTACTCTCAAATGTCCCATTTTTATGATAAATTATATGATCATCCTATTTTCATTTCAATTTTACTTTCATCTGAGGTGGCATGGAGAAGCCTGATGGACTCTGTTGGAACTAAAGTCTTTGTTTCCCAAGCCAGCCCTTAGGAGTACTAAGATCTAAAGGGCTAGTGATCAACCTGAATGGGATTCTTCCTCAAATTATCAGACTCTGAATCCAGTGCTCTTTCCCTTAGCACCTATGAGAATCATAACTGGATGTAGACTTAGAATCTGATTCTTAAACCATGTTACTCTCTATTTGCCTAAACTAGTTTTCTTCTTCATTTTTCAACTCACAAGGCAAATGGGTAGCTTCATAGCACAGCACTGATTCAATGAAGATCATTATGAGTTAGCTGCCCACTATTAGGAAATCAAAATACAGATCAATTAACAGACCACTCAGAAACTCAAGGAGTTTGAGTATGTATGTACTACATACATAGACCAAGTACAATATTACCTCCTGCAAAACACGTCAATATAATTTCTAATTTTTAAAGCACATTTAGAGTAACATGCACAAAAGAAACGAAGGAAACATAATGACACTTGCAACCATCGACTCTCTTTGTGCTGGGCTGTCCATTATGGAAGTCCCACAGCACCAAGCACAGCACTAAATTACGTACAGGTAGTGGCTGGCTAGAGCTGCCAGCCAGCTTTCAGCAACATCCCCCATATGGCTAGGAACACTTGTGCCAGTTAATTAGCACTGGCATTAATCGAGAGAAGGAACATTGACCAGGACATCGAGGTTATCCTTAGACTATTTAAATACGTCATGTGATCACTCGTTCCATCTGTTATCAACATACTTCACACTTAATCCAGTAAATAAACTCCCAACCATTTTAAGCAAATGGATTCCATTTTGCCAGGCCTCTGTAGACTTTGCAAATCTCAAGATGTTTTCTTCCTCTAGAACCTATATTGTGAGGTGTCACAAGGTTCAATGACACAGCCTGATGTGAATTCAAGGACAAAAGCCACCACTTCCCCCACAATCTATGAAACTCTGGGGCAGTATCCACAAGTGGTGGGGGAATAAAAACAAACCCATACCATCACTCATTCAAATGCATATTTTTCACTTTGCAGCTACCCTACAAATCTGCCTAGTTTTCTTTCCTTACTCAGAATTCTGCTGAAAGCACATAGAAAATAAAGCCTATTATTCAAATTAATTTCACTGTGCACTAAAAATGTGACTGAGTTTAGATGGAAACCCATTTTAAAAGTGCACTCCTCTGAAATGGATGATGCCTGGCAAGGTATAAAGCACTTGGGCACTTAGAAAGGCAGATAGGAAATAGCCTAATCTCAAAACACTTCATTGGCAAATTGACTCATCATTAGGTAGAGACCCAAAGTAGATTTCAAATCCACTTCCTAGAAAGGTATATATGCCATACATCTCCAAGAATACTGATATAAATCTTCCCTGAGAATCTTATTATCTTTGATAGAGTGTTCTCTTGCCCTAAGAGAAGTTATATTCATTATCTCATCAATCTCTAGCATTTCTGTACCCACCTCTTCTATAAACTTCCCTCCTCTCCAACCCTGTCTTCCAAACCAACTCCCAGTAAATTGACAAAAAGGTACATCATTTGCCCAATACACAAGATGGCCTTTAAAGGAAGACCACAACCTCACCAAAGCTGCAGAAGGTAACAAGCATTGGTCGATGCAAGTAAAAGTAATAAACCTGATCATGATGGAGCCTCACTCAGTGCTGAAAGGTATCTTGTAATGATTTATAGAAAACACTGGACCTGACTCAGGAAGCCCAAGGTTCAAATCCAGCTTCCTCCAAAACGGTTACCTTTGGAAAATCATTTGATCTTTGCTTGCCATAAGTTAATAATTAAGATCCCACCTCAAGAGTGGATGTAAGAATCCTGTGTGATAATGGACATTGTTATTACCATCTTTCTTGCTGTAGACTTGGTGTGAGTGATAATCATGGTTAGTTCTCTTCCTTATACTTCATATAAAAGATATTACCTAATCTGCCCTTTAGTCTTAACAAAAAGTACAACTTACACTTTCAGGTAGTTTAGTGTGATGAAGTAGACACTTAACTGGTCTAATTTTACCCCAAGCACAGGGAAAACCCAAAAGTCATCTCAGGAGCCAATTAATCAGAGAGAGATAATTAAATTTTACACATTGGACTAAGTTTTAACTAGGACACTAAGGCTACCTTGAGGATTACGCAGTCCTCTCTGCTTTGGGGGAAATGCAATTTTTGCAATTATACAATTGTTCAATTCAACAAATACTTATTGATGATTTGCTACATGTCAGAGCCTGCACACTCTGGATACTAATAAGAATGAGACCCTCTCTCTGACTTTGAAAGACCCACAGTCCAGTAGGTTAAGTCAAACACACACATTTTGATATATAAATGATAATACAGAGGTACACAGGGAATTGGGGGATGGTTTCCTATAAAGAAGGCTGGGGCCAAGCCAAGTGAGTAAGAGTTACATGCATGATGAGAAGTGGGAAGGGTATGCCAGGCAGAGGGAACAGCACAAACAAAACCCTATAAGTGTTTACACAGGGAGCTACATGTTGGTCATTTTTACTAGAAAATAAACATAAAAGAGCAAAGTCTGGAACATGAGGCTAGGGAGTATGAGAACAGCTCACCCATGAATAGGAGACATAATGGCACACATTACCAAAGGATTCTTTACTTTCCCAGCAATTCATCCCATGGTTTTTATTAAAGATCAAAACATACAAGAAAAATGTGTTCCAGTTTGTAAAACCCAAATATATAACATATTTCAAAGAAAACGTCCATTATCCAAACAAGGAACAGCAGGATACATGAATGTCAGGGATGAGAGTCTCAGGAGAGCCTTTGGCTAAAACTCACAAAAACCTACATCTGAGTTAGAGGAAACATTGAGCGCTTAACCATCCCTCCACTACACTCTTCAATTTATTGACTTTAGTAATTTGAGGTCTCTCAATCTAGAACCCATTCATGAAAAATAAGTTCTCTTCCCCCTGCCCTACCAGAAAAGCTTTCACTTTCACTTCCAAGATGTTTCAGGAGTCTAATGGTCATATCCATTCATCAGTGATATGTGTAAATATTTGAATAGTTATTAATGAAAGCTCATGATGAAAGGTAGTTGTTCATCTGGAAAGTGTCTGTAGATTGAATGATTCTGTTTATAACTTGTGTTCATTCCCTCCCACTTCCCCATCATATTTACTGCGTGGGACACCCCAGCCCACGGTCACTCTATGTGTTCTGTTCCTTGTTCTGATTGAGGCTATTGTACAAATCAAAGTCTGGAGTACAACTTTAAATGCCATATTGCATTTTATTCTTCTCAGAATCTACCACTAGAAGAAACTCTTGGGTTCATAGCCTCATAGGAGTCTCTAAAAGAGAATCCAAAACACAAAACTATACATTTAAATCATCTGAAAGAGAAAACAGGTCACAATGATAGTTTACCCTTTATTCTTTTCTCCCCACTCCCTCCCCATTCCATTCTCCTTCTCTGCTCTGCATCTTGGAGGCCCATATACAGCCTCCCCTAGGTGCTTTTACCTGCTGGCTTCTTGATGGCTTCAGCCAATGGGAAGCACCGCCGGAAAACCAGGAAGTGAGGTGGGAGAGGGCTCAAGGCATCTCTTTCTCACTTCCTCCCTGCTCCTGGGCTGCCTTTCTAGAGGCAACTCTGTTGTTTTACAACTTTACCCCCTACTGGACAGTCACCCCACCATAACTCCAGTTCTCATCGGCTCAGGTAACAAATGCTGTGTTCTCTTTTTTACCTTTGGCCCTGGGAGAGTTAAGGCCAGGGATATATCCAGGTTTTAGGGGGCCCAAAACTTGTATGATTAAATTTGTAAATTTTGTAAAAAGAATATGAATATGAGAACATATTGCTGGTTCCTCTCAGGGCCTTTGAAGGACTTGTACAATGTGAGGAACCCTGAAACTTAAAAACCTTATTAGTTTCACCCTAAGTCTCCACTCAGCTAAAGACTTTCAGTTTTTGCTAATCCTTTAGTGCCTCTACATGACTATTTGTTCTCTTTACATGGACACACCTCTCTCAATAGTTCTTTCATTAAAGTCTACTCATTTAAACAATCTGCATAGATTCTGTGTCCTGAAGAAATCCTTGTCCATAAACCTACTATAATGCATTACATGAATGCATTATATTACTACTATAATGCATTACAACCTTTCTTTCTTCCCCTATTGCCTACCTACCTGAAAAGACATTAAAGTTTGCTATAACTTACTTAGGTCTAACTTTTGAGTCTCACCCTCTTTCTGAAAATAGTAAATAAATACATAAACAAATAAATAAATAAACTAAGCATGACTAGAAGGAAATACTATATTCTATCATGAGCTTTTCCAAGCTGATCACAAGCTAAATGGATATGTATTCATTAAATGTGTAAAAGAAACATAATAGTACCCTTTCAAAGACAGGCTTGGTCAACAAAGATTTTTAGTAGGTGTAATTGCAATGTAGCTATCTAGCATTTCTGAATCACTCCTTACTATTCCTCTTGAATAAATCTCTTAGTAGAAGGTATTACTCCATACTATTCCACACTGTTGGTGGGATTGTAAACTAGTTCAACCATTATGGAAAACAGTATGGCGATTCCTCAAGGATCTAGAACTAGAAGTACCATATGACCCAGCCATCCCATTACTGGTTATATACCCAAAGGATTATAAATCATGCTGCTATAAAGACACATGCACACGTATGTTTATTGCGGCACTATTCACAATAGCAAAGACTTGGAATCAACCCAAATGTCCATCAGTGACAGACTGGATTAAGAAAATGTGGCACATATACACCATGGAATACTATGCAGTTGTAAAAAAGGGTGAGTTTGTGTCCTTTGTAGGGACATGGATGCAGCTGGAAACCATCATTCTCAGCAAACTATCGCAAGAACAGAAAACCAAACACCACATGTTCTCACTCATAGGTGGGAACTGAACAATGAGATCACTTGGACTCGGGAAGGGGAACATCACACACCGGGGCCTATCATGGGGAGGCGGGGGAGGGATTGCATTGGGAGTTATACCTGATGTAAATGACGAGTTGATGGGTGCTGACGAGTTGATGGGTGCAGCACAGCAACATGGCACAAGTATACATATGTAACAAACCTGCACGTTATGCACATGTACCCTAGAACTTAAAGTATAATAATAAAAAAAAAAAAATTTCTAGTAGAAAGTATTACTATGTTACAGAAACAGTTGAAAAACTTTATTATGGAACAATGTTGGATTGGTTTAACCATACAGTACACAGTCTGCAGGTATTTGAGTCAGATATTAGAATGATCAGCTTTTTGTCTTTACTGTAATATTAGGAGTATGCATTAGAGACTAGGAAATCCTTATAGAGTAATATCCCCAGGGAAATAGCCAGGACCTCATTGCCCTGAACATTCAAAGCTCACTTAAATTAATCCTGCAACAGTGCATTGCATGATCTGTTGATTCTTTTCAATTTTCAGAACCATGTCATTATTAATGCCCACTGATAGAATACTTAGGAACCAAAGAAATAGTGACCATTTTATAATTTATTCAAGTTGCCAAACAACTTCACCTTTCAAAGTTAGAAACTTCAAGAGATATGTGTCAAGAAGAAAATACAAGTTTGCATTGTCACATGTGGAAAACAATAGTATTCCAGGCACCTCATATGATAAAAATGCTTCAAGTTAGAACAGCACATTCCTTGTTATGAAGATTTTTCATAAGACCGTACTGTCCACTAGAAAATATTCAGTTAAATTTCTTTTGAAATAAGGCTTCTTCCCTCCACCTTATAACTTACTCACCTAACTCCTTATACCCAGTAATTTTTTTAACTGTGCATAGCAATTTCACAACTAAGAGTTTACATTGCTTGTGGACACTGGCTAGCTTTCTCAACCAAGCTGAAATTTACATTCTCACATTTTTAGTAGTGTTTCTAGGATGAAAGAAAAAGTATGGGCGAATGAGATCTTCACAGCAAATTCACCAAACTAAATGCAGTACAGAAAATAAGCATGCTAAGTTTTTCTACTCTAGCAATTTAGTAATGCTAACCGTGTTGATATAGTTTTCATACATTGCACATTTACTAATAGGTTAATCCAAGGCATATGTTAGTGACCAAATATATATTTATTTTAAGCAATGGTCATTTTAGAGGCTCTTTGGACAATTTTGTTATTTGTAATTTAAATGTAATATATACTCTCTTATATTAAAAAATAACTACAGAATTATTTCACACTGTTACAACTCAAAGTCTTCCAGAAAAAGCTCACATTTAAAAGTTTAATTTGAAGAAGTTTAAGTAAAAGTTTGAAATATTCTCGGTAATCATATAACATAATTTAAGCATAATTCTTATAGATGCCAATCTGAAATATAGATGTTTGACTGATATTTAATTAAGAAGGCAAACTAAGATGGAGAATAAGAATATAAATAAAAAACACGGGCATTTGTTTCTGCAAAGTTGTGAAGAAATGGATTGTTTCATATTCAGGGGCGATACTCTGATATTCTGTTCTTTTTATTTTTAGTAATTATAACTTGCTAGATATCTGAGTCAATTTCTCTATTTTCTAACTCTTAAAGGCTGTACCAAGAAGATATTTACAGTAATTGAAGATCTAAGGAAATTACCTGTACTTAACACCACAGCCCAAATACTATATTCACAACCAGGAAATAGCAGCACATAAATCCCCCGTTTTACTGCTGTCTTGCTCTTTCCACTAAGCATCTTTGGGTATCAGTATTTGTAGAAGAGATATCAGAGTGTAGCTAATAAGAAAAGGCAGAGGTAAAAAGCAATAACATTCAATTTTTCTTCAAACTGTATCTTTCTTCTAAAGGAAAGTTATACTTCAATTGAAGAGATAACCAAAATGTTTATCTACATTCAATTTAAGTTCAAATCAAGGTCCAGGTATTAAATACCAACATGGCTATTTGCAGCATTCTCTCAAAATGGAAAAATATCCATGGCAGTGATTTCTTTATTGCTGCTTTTAAAATGTGTTCAAAACATCTAATGCCTGTGTTTCTATAAATAAATGTTAATTCCTTACCCTAGAAAACCTCTGGAAATACACACAGCATCTGCCCAGAATATAAAACAACATTGATTTATGCCTTGAAAGTAGAGTTATAATGAATAACAAATTCATTATGATGGCATAAAAATATCAAAATAAATTACTCCCTAGTATCTACACCACATTGTAAGTTATTAGTTATTAATATCATTATTCATGACAAGCCTAACTACTGATGTAAAGGAGCAATTTTCTTTATTACTACGATTCCTCTAAAATCAGTTAGTTGGCAAGGGCAGGAATCAAGGTAACTTATAGTGAATGTTCAGGAAAGCAACAGTGTTGGATGTGCATAACAAGAAATCTGCATCAGTGAAAAACACACAGGATTAAAGCAAAAAAAAAAAAAAACTTGAGCTATAACACAGTCATTTATTAACATTTTTATTGAGTAATAAGAATAACAGATGATTTATATTGAGCACTTATTATGTGCTAGGCTTTGGGATAAGCACTATTCCTATTTTATAATAATAATAAGCATTATTCCTATTTTATTCTGATCTCATGAAGTTGAATTTGTATCTTCATTTCACAAGTATGAAAAGTCAAGGCACAGAAAATTTAAGTAACTAATTACATATTGATAAATAGCCATGTTAGAACAAGAACTAAAGTCTTCCCAACTCGCAAATACTCTCTCTAGACCTGAAGTGAGGAAATTTTCTGTAAAGAGCCAGATTGCAAATCTTTTCAGCTTTGAGGTTCATATGTTCTCAACTCTGCCATGTAAATCAAAAGCAGCCATAGGCAGTGTGTCAGTGAACAGGCGTGGCTATCCAATAAAACTATTTATAGACACCGAATCTGAATTTCATATAATAGTTACGTAACACAAAATATTATTCTTCCTTTGATTTTTCTTCAACTATTTAAAAATGTAAAAATCATTATTAGCTTACAGACTGCACAAAAACAGCTAGTGGGCTGGATTTAGTGTGAGGGCTGGAGTTTGTCAATACCTGCTCCAGACTCCTGCTCCTCTCACTTTAATGTACATGCCCATCACCTGTGGATCTTATTAAAATGCAGATTTTATTCAATAGGTCGGAGGTGGGGTTTGGAAATTCTAGATTTCTAACAAGCTCCCAGGTAACATTGATGCTGCTGGTCTGGAGACCACGATCTCAGTAGCAAAGCTCGGCACTCTAATGATATCCTGAGCAATCTCAGAAGATGCAGATTGTCCTATATCCAGGGTTTGAGTTAATGACTTCATTTAACCACAGAGTTGTCCGAGCTGGGAGCCTTAGAGCCCCTTCCTCCCATTCTTATTTTTCTACCACTAAAATCTCTCTCCAGAAGCTCTGTCTCTCTCCACCCCCAAGATCATTGCGAAACCATATCCTCCAAACAATCAGGTCACTCGCTAGTCCTCTTTTTTTCAGTTCCTCTCCCTTTGAAATCTTTCCTCTATTTGATGACCTAAGAGTTCTTTCTCTCTAAAATACAATGCAAATATTTCCCTCCATGATTTATGCCCACCTAAGTAGTGGTCCAATGCACACAGAATAAAATTCAAATGCTAAGCTCTTCAAGGTCTCACCAAACCAAGCTTGCCAGTTTTGTCTTGCACCATTTCCTTATAATCATTGTAACCATAGTCACAAAGTTTTGTTAACTTACTAGGTAGAAGGCACAATTGTATTTCATTTCATCTTTGCTTCAGATTACCACATGAAGTAGGTGCCCTTATTTCCATTTTACAGATAACGAAACTAATAGCTTAAGTAGCACCAAGTTACAGTGCTTGTAATTGATGGGGCCAGGATTTCAACTCAGGCACTCTGATAGCAAAGCCCACATTCTAACCACTACAGTGTACTCCTTTCCCAAGTTGTTTCACATGCTCATCACAGTGAAGCGCTTCAGAGACCGGCCATGTCATTTCCTGCCACCCAGCCTGTGCAGTGCTCATCCTCTGCCTACAACCCTCATTATCATCAGATGCCTCCTCCTTCTCTCTCAGCAGTCAGCTCACATGTCACTTCCTCTGAGTATCCCTTGTCTCCCTTGCTTCCCAACACATGAAAATGCCCACGGAGTCATTCTGTTTTCTGTGTCTGTTTCCCCTAGGAATGTTGACCTCCCTTAAGGCAGGGTCTCTTTTATTTTTTTCTGATACTGACATTAGCTAACACTACCCTTGGTAAGTAGAGGGTATTCAAGAAATATATGATAGATGAACAAGAGGAATGAATAATAAATGAATGGATCGGCAATCGATTTAGCAAACCATCCTTAGCCCAATTTCTACATCTGTATAAAGAAGAGATTGAAACAGATATGTTTTAAATAGTTTTCATCAAGAGCCATCATGTATCTATTCACTCACTCCAATATTTATTGAGTGCCTACAGCACGCCAGGCACCATTCTAGGTCCTAAGCATACAACGGTAAAGAAAACAAAGTCCCTCTTCTAATGCCACCTACTGTCTGATGGGAGAGAGAGAATAAGGTGGTAGTGATAAATGCCACAGGGGGAGAAAAGCCTACTAAAGGAGTACTTTTTTATACAGCTATCCACATACACATAACAAGCATAGTTATTTATAGGTGATATTTATAATTTTATTAATCAACTCTTAATTAAGAAACAGCTCCCTCTGGTCTTTAAAAAACGTGGGGAAAACCTGGAATGTTGACAAAAACACAAGGGTGACCTGAGTTTAGGTTGATTATAGAGTCCATGTGGGGCCTGAAAACTGTAGTTTTGCAACTGATCTAGTTAGTCGCTAGCAAGCCATCCCTGTGTGTGCATTTAAATACAGATACTGCAAATAGGAGAACTGGAGAGAGATGAAACAAAAGCTTCCCATAGTTTAAGAAACAGTATTTTTTTGGAGGAGTGAAACTTTTACTTGCTTGTCTGTATGTAATAAGCACAAATAACTCTGTTCAGTTCAAGTTTGAGTCAATCCCAAACACTGGGCGATTTTAACAATAATCATCATTTTACTTTTTATTTTAATTACTGGTCATTTGTACTGTTTGTAGAATTACAGGTGTAATATAAATGTAAGCATACCTCTAGATGAAACAATTTGAAATCCTTATTAAATGTTCAGAAAACTCCAGGAAGACAAACTTGTAAGTCAGTGTATTGAGGTTATAAATAGCCAATAAATAGACTTCAGATGTACCACAAATTCATAACAAAAATAGATTTGAGCCTGGGGTCCTAAACAATTTCCAAGTTTATAACTCAAACGTTTCTGTATGTTTTCTAAAACTCTGCTTTATTTTAAGTAAATGTATCTGTATGAAGTGTAATCTACTCCAGCAATTCATTTTGCCTTAAAGGTATCAATTTTTCTCAAATACAAGGCAGTTTTTCAAAAGGTGATCTTACATGGATATCAATACATACCTACGTTTATGAACATAACTCATTGTGCTTTCTTTTTAAAACCCTCAAATACCTAATGTAAAATATTTATAATCATAATATTTATAGTAAAATTATCTCTAGAAAGTGTTAAGCTTATTCAAGTAACAGAACTGTCTTTAATATAGACTCAGACATGGAATAAAAATAGATTGATATGCCCTTCCTACTAAGAAAGGCTAGAAAATCTTAGCAGCAATATATTCGAATAGAATACTATTTGCCTTAGTTCTTTAAAAATACGTTTATTTGTATTATTTATCCTTAAAGGGCTTATTCATATTGACAGAAAAAGCAGAATTTGGAACATATCCTAGAACTTGAGTATGCAAATAAATGACTTCAGCTAGTACTCTTGATTTATTTACCAAACCAAAAAAAAAAAAAGCGAGAAAGAAATCTTCATCACATGGAAAAACTGAATTCTATGTTCAGTTCTGTTCCAAGCATAAACACGTTCTCGCAATAGGAGAGGAGTCTCCCCTTTACCATTTCATCAGAGAATGAATGCAAATGTGACGATATTGATTGAAGGGGCGGCATTGCCCACCATATGGTGCTCCTCAATGGAGTCAACATGAGGAGGAGCTCTTAGCTGACAGAGAACTAAGCAGGGAACAAAGTGAACACCTGGTCAGATAAAAATCCATCAGGATACATGAACTGGCTGCCCAGTCTCCAAATTATGTGCAGGCATCAAATCCAAGGTAAAATGAAATGTGCCCCTCTTGAATATTTCAGTACTCATTATGGCGTTAGAATGTGTATGACATACTCCTGAATGGAGAAACCTTCTCAATTGGCCAGTATGATTGCTAACTCTACAGAAGGTGATAATAAGATGTAGAAAACAGAGTAAGAGTAATTAGAAGTAAAACATCCACTCTGTTTCTTCAGTAAGGGCATACGAGCATGATGTGGCTTTGGGGAAAATCACTTGCCTACCTTCCTCTTGGCCACTTGGAAAGATGCCCACATGAACATGATGAGTCTTGCTGCCCTTCTCAACCCTCAAGAAGCTATGAGCTCTTGGGGCCTCCTATGAAGATGGAAGGAGAAAGGTATTTATGACAGGTCTGTCTTCTTCCTTCTTAGCTGTCCTGATCAGTGCTTCTTTGTCCTTCTCATTTATAGAGCAGAACTTTCCTATCAGCCAGGAAGGTGATGGTGGCAGAAGATTTCGAATAGTTGGATGCACAAGTCAAGGCTGCTTATCAGTAAGTGCACCAGGCCATGATAAGCTCAGCAGGCTCATGCAATGAGTGCCCAAAAGCAGAGGGGAAACCTTGAGTCTGTAAAAAAGCAACTCAGCCTATAAACTTGGTCAGCCTGGGCAAGTGCTCAAAATGGCAATTTCAAGGCCAGACTAATGAGCTAATAAATTATAGTTACTTCACACTCAACATGGTATGATTTTTCCTGCTGAGTTGAATCAGGCAACAATCTAGGCTAACCTTTAAAAACAGATTTGAAATCCCCTGATAAGGTGGCCAGATAGATTCAGCTTCTACTTTAGATATGAAGGTCTAAATGTTTATTCTTTTGTGTCGGGAATGTCTCTAGATCAGTAACAGTTTTGTTGCTCAAGGGATACCTGGCAATATCAGGGGACTTTTTTTATTGTTGTCGTGACAACTGCTGGGATGCAAGAGGGGAGAGATGACTGGCATTGAGTAGGTGGAGGCCAGGCATGTTACTGGACATTCTACATCACACAGAACAGCCTCCCACAACAGAAACACTACCTGGCCTAAAATGTCAATCATGCTGAAGTATGATCAAGAAATCCTTCTCTAGAACATACAAAAGTAGGTAAATGACAACTAGTTGGGCCAAAACAATGAACTGCTCATCTTTGGCTCCTATTTTGAGAGGTAGGAACGGCCAAAACCCATGAGCCTACTTGGGCAAGCCTTGGGCAGGTAAATCCTTCATAGAGTTTCGCTGTGCATAACACACTTACCCTGTGAAAATGACTACAAGGAAAATGAGCGAAATTATCATTATTCCTGGCAGGAATCTGGAACTGTGTGATGTGTCCTGCAGATGGGTGAGTTTAACAAGCAAGTTCAATTAGCTCTCTTACTTCTACCTAAGGCAAAGCCATCACATTGTTACATTGCCTGAGGCCTCAGGCCCCCCTTAATCTGCCCAAATTCATAAAATAAGTAAGCATTACTAACGTAAGTCTTTCCAATTTCTCTGGGAACCTGATGGAATAGTTGGGCTTATATGTACATGGTAGCTAGACTAATCCCTCTGATCAGTGAGCGTTCTCAGCATTATCAAGGAACTAATCTATAAATAATTGCATTAATTATGTTTCTATGTTTTAACTTAGCTAAATCTACATGTTGGTAAAAGTAAAAAAGATGGCTAGGAGAATGTGTATGTGTGTGTGTGTAATTTTTCTAGAAAGTGCTTTTAAAAAAGCAGCACACTTCTAGGTAGCAATAATAATGTCAGGAAAGAGGGAAGTAACACCATCTTACTGTTTTCACCTCCTAACAATACTATCTTTCCATGAAAGGTCTGCCACCATAACAGAACTTCTGACGACAGAGCAGTGATTTAGGTTTAATTTCCCTCTGACCAAAATTTCACTGCACTTGGAAGAAGAAGGTCAAAATCTCCTAACTGGAGGCCCAGGGAATAGCAGTTTTACTTCTTGAGGATTTCAGGGATGCAGCTAAAACAAATGACATGATTTATCTTTACACTTCTACAGAAACCATAGTATAGTGGGAAGTTCTCAGCATGTTTAAAATGTATCTTCATAACCTATTGGGGAGACCAGACATCGCCCCCGCTTACCTCCACACCTTATCCTTTCTATAAACAGTTACAACATGTGTGGATAATTTCAACATGAATCGATTTCCCAGAGCAACCCACAACAACCAGGCTGACTGACAAGGACTCACTATCTCCCACACTGCCATGTCACCTGTTACTGCATTGTAACCACGTGGTGCCAGAACTGGTCCTCTTCCTTGTGGTAATTGGGACAGATATTAAATGGCCATGTTCTCTGCCTCCCATAAGCCCCCCTGTGCATGTTAGGCAGTGATGAGATGCTCATCACAGATAATTCTAAAATCATCCTTTTACCCATAAGGTGACAGCAGCCCACAAGGTGACACCAGCCCTAAAGGTGTCAAAGTGAATACTCTAACTAATAAGCTGTTTTGAAGGCCCTGGACAGAGAAATGGGTTTGCAGATCATGACCAATAAAGATAATGAGCATTTGCACTGTTAGGTGCCATTTCCAACTAAATCAACCCTCTGGCCAGTACGAAAGGGTTAGGGGGAAAAAAATCAAACAGCAAATCTGCTGAGAAAGCCAAATGGGCCCATCTTCCATCACCCCTCTTCTCATCTTTTTATTTTTTTTAATAACAAGAAGAGAAGGTAGAAATAGCAGGGGGACACTTTTTTTTTCTAGATAAACAGTTGTGGAATAGAAAAGTCTCAATATCAACTCCACAACAATTGTCAAATTCTATTGTATATTGTGGGGGAAATAAAGTTAAGCAACGAAGAAAGGGACCAACTTAGGATAGTTACCTAAGTGGATCACATTTGGACCACGGGGTCATCTGGCCCAACACCCTCCTTCTACCAACGAGAAAGCTAAGATTCAGAGAGCCACAGAGAGCTCATAGCCAAACAATTCTCTAGCAAGAGCATCTCACCACTTGCCTTTCCTCTGCTCCACTAAGAAGATACCACTTGAGCCTACCATCTCTGAGTCCAAGGCTGCCCAAGACAATGAGACAGTCAGAAGCAGTCAATACTTCCTAATTCCAAATCCAAACTGGGTGTTGGAACCTCAGACTGGCTTTTCCCAGCTGGGAAGATATTTTTCTATGACTGAGCAATCCCCAAAGTCAATACAAGACTCCTGTTTGCCAATGGTTTACTGCATGAATTTGGTCTGTTGAGAGCACAGGGCCAGGTGGGAGTCTGCACATACAGATTATAACCTTGACTGAAACCCAAGTGGAGAAGGTGATAAATGCAATTGCCATTAGTCTGTGCCTTTTACCTCTTCCATTTCAATTGTCTCCTACTCTTACCTGAGCCCACAGGAAAGCTGCACAGCAAGAAGCACCACTAAAAGAAGGGAGGCCTCTTAAGCTCCAGGGACTTGAGCTGCAAATTTCCTTTCATTCAAAAGAACGCTCGCCACCTTTTTTCTCAGCACAACACTTAGCATGCCCATGAGGAGGGGAAAGTGTTTCTCACCAGGAATAAGATGTACGGTATATTTGAAAATTGAATTGCAATTGCCATTTCTCGGTGCCTTTCCAATGGGGGCCATCTAACTGCAAAGTGACATTTTGTGATCCTGACGTGGTGGAGACCTCGTGAAAAAAAAAACCACAATCAATCAGTTTCTAAAATACAGGCTGAAGAAACGAGGACCTAGCATTAAACCTAGAAGATCTTTCATGATTGTTTGTCAAAGGAAAATAGCTAGGGATATTCATTTTGCAAATTATTCTCCCTCACCGGCCTCTCTTATTGCTATTACCATGAACAATACCATTCTTTACCCACTGCAAGAACATTTTGTGAGCAAAATACCATTGAAAATCTTTACTTTCAAAACTATTCACTGCTGGCAAGAGACAATCCTGGATGAACTTTCAGAGTGCTCAGCGGAGTGAATGAGAGACTTTTGGTTGATCTAATCTACACGTCTCTTTTTTTTAATCTATGTATAATTTCTGTTATATGGGTATTTAATGCCTTTGTCTTCTAGAACCTGTAAGCCCTTTGTAATTGTTAGTTAAGACTCATAGTCTGTTTGAAACAAGAGGTATGGTGTCTTTGTAGAGGTGGAGAAACTCTGGAAGGACTGAAGATCTACATGGAGGCACAGTTTTACCTCAAACCCTACAGAGAAGTCAATATGTTTCCCTGCACCCTCTGGTCAGCTTACCTCTCCATAAATGTGTGGCCATAAATTAGGTTCCTGCTAACTACATAATTGCTTTCATGAACCCCCTTTCCTGGTTGTCCTGTAGTAGGTCCTGGGTGCTCCTGGAAAGCTGGCCAAGGGAATGGGAAATGAGGGTGTGATAGTGGGGCAAAGAGTGAGGAAGGACTGGCCAGGGAGGAAATATTGAGGGTTCTGTTAATCTTCTTCAAATGAGTCTTTGTGATAATGTGGTCAGGCAGCAGTGTGGAGAACATAGCGGACAGAGGTAATACCCGGAGGCCAGTTAGGAGATCTTTACAGGGTGAAGGCACACCACCATTTTGGCTAAGGGAAAAACCTTCCATAGTGTTGTAGAGATTCTATGAGATGAATGTAAAGCAAACAGAACAAGAGTCCTTACAATACAAGTTCAATTATGACTGCAAATGCTTCAGTGGTGCCTGCCTAAGCTGGGAACTGTTAAATCTTTGCAAGAACTCGAAGAGGTAGATAACTATATTTTGCCTCCATTTTTACGATGAGAAAATTAAGGTACAGAGAGAATCAGTAACATAAGTTTTAGAACCAGAATTCAAACCCAACACTTTGTCTTCAGAATCTGTGCTCCTTTCATCACAGCAACTAGTATTAATTATGAAGATCATAGACTAGAAATGGATATTGATTTAAAATATGTTAAGGGCATGGTGACAAGTATGATGTAAGGATGATAAGAAAAGGGATGACCTAGACTGGTTCCTAGGGTTTTTCCTGATAGTCCATGGTATCTCTCACTGCTGTGCAGAATGCAGAAAGAGAAGCATGCTCAGGACCTGTTGACCAAGTCTGATGTGTCTGTAGAATATTCAGGTAAAAATGGCTAATGTGCAGGTGGTATATGGATCTGGGGCTCAAAAGAGAAGTTAAGCCTGGTATTATAGATTTAGGGGTGATCAGAAAAAACATGGGAGTCATATGAGGGGATGAGATCATACAGGAATGTGCATGCAATGAGAAAAGAGAAGACTGAAGAGAATCCTTTTGAGAGCAGAATGGAGTGGAGGGGCACCAACACTGGAGGGTTGAACAAAGAATTCTTAAAGAAGTGCAATGAAGAGTGGCTGGAGAAACAGAGAACGCTTAGTGGAAGCCAACAGAGAGGAGAGTTTCAATAGTCTTGCTCTGATTTAAACTGTGTTTTTCTAACTGAGGAAAAAACCTTGTCTCCCTCCACTTGCCTCTTTAGGATACCACTTACAAAGTAAATACAAAGAATTTCAAAGACAGCATAGATAGACCGGGGCCATTCACTCATTTCTCAGGAAAATAAAGGCTCGCATCATTAGCTAAGGAGAAGTCGTTGGGACCATCCTTCCTCTATTCCCCCATCAGTGGAACCAGAGATGGACCATCCCCCATATCTGACCAGTAGGGACCCATTTCCTTCTTTGTCTCAAAGACCATCTCCTCCATGAAGCTTTTCTGTATAATCCGGTTGGGATTAAAGAGGAGATTCCTTATAGTCCTAGAGAATCCATCCATATCTATACATCACTTTTCTTGGACTGATTAATATCACAGATGTTTGTATATCAGTTCAATTTATTGCTGGACTGAAAATTTATTGATGGCAGAGTTCACCTCTTATCATTCTATACCACTAGTGCTTGGCACTAAGTCTGGCCCACAGTGGGGGTGCTTAATAAAAGCTTGCAGACCACGAATGAGTTTAAGTCTTTAGTGAAAGCGTAATGAGTACACTCAAGTCAGCCTCTACCAGTTACTTCAGTTTCACCCTCATTCACGGTGCCTCTCAGTACAGAGGTACAGTACAGAGTTTCCACATCTGTAAAATGATTAAAATAGCAAGAGCTAGTGAAAAGCAAATGACATTATACAGAGAAAGTGCTTGAAACATAGCAAACACTCAATATTTGTTAGCTACTAAGCAGCAGCTCCTCAGCTGGAGGGCTGGCGAAGCTCCTGTGTGGAGGGTTCTAGAAATCCTCTCCCTTCTTTTGGCCTTGCTATGGGCCCTTCTGAGACCCAGGGGTCCTGATTCCCAACCCACTCCTTTAACTCCTGTCCTACAGGATTTACAGCCTGACTGTGACAACTAATTTTGGAACTGTAATGCCTCCTGTCATCTTCCATAAATTTGACATAAATAAATCACAAAATACCCTTTTTATATCGCTTTTTATCTTGCCACGCTTCTTGTTTCTTTTGGAAACAGTTTTTATGGCAAATGCAGAGTGTAAATCCACCCGACAATAAAGCATGCCAAACAAGCGTGTAGAACAGGCACCTGAGAGGAAATTACCCACCATTTGCAGAGCTCTACACAATTATCAGCAGGATGTTCTGGAGTGGGCCTATTAAACGCACTGCACTGTATTGCTCACACACCATTTGCATAGCCCCAATGTAAACAATATTGTTAAACAAAGGAAAGTGGGCACACACTGGTCCACATCTTCATTCTGACCTCCTCTTGCAGCAACATAGAGTCTAGACTTTGCATGACATCTCCCCCACCTGTTTCCTTGGCGAGGTCATTTCTCCTAAGGCAGCAACATCCAATAGAGCTTTCTGCAATCATGGAAATGTTCTGTGTCAGCGCTGCCCAGTATGGTAGCCACTAGCCATCCCTGTGTGGCTGTTGAACATTTGGCATGTGGGTAGTGAGACCGAGAAACTAGATTTTTAATTTTATTATAAGTTGAATCAACTTAAATGTAAATAATCACATAGAGCTAGCAGCTACCACATGGACAGGGTAGTAGAGATTGTGCAATACATGTTTGCTTTCAAATATCTTGTCCCACACATCTTCAATTTCAAATACCAGGAATCACATTAAGTATCCACTGATTAGTTTCTCACCCATCTCCTCTATTTTATCCTAACAGTGACCCACTGGAGTAGTTTTTAGTCTCGCCATCATTTAAAAGGGGTATCAGAAGCTCAGAGAGCTTAAGGAATGAATATGAACTCTCTCGACTAATCTGTGCTGAAGCAGAGATTCGAACCCAAATCTGTCTATCAAAGCTTTGTTGCTGCCAGAGTGGTTTTTAGACCAGGCATTGTGGCTTCAAGTTATTATGCCTGAATCATTAGAGCAACCTGTGTATGAATTTGTTAGCACTGCAGGTTCAACGTTCAGAGGAGAGGGCTTCTGTCTAGGAATGGAGAGAGCCAGCTTCTCATCATGCCATACTGCCCACTAGCTGTTGGTGTGAGGCCATGCATCTCCCGAAGCATTTCTTCATGTGTGAGTACAGGAGGAAATGTCTGTCCCTGCCTACCTCTCAGTCTTGTTGACAGCATATGCAAAACTCATTTGAGGATGTGCTACAGAGTAAAAGTACTAAGATGCAATGCCTTATTATTAAAGGAAATTCTAATGAATCCTATAGCACCCTATTTATTTCCTGCCTAAGCTGCCACAAAAGCCATATGCAATATCATTACCCACATCGATACTTACAGAACACCCCTAAAAGCCTACACTCTGTGCAGCAAAATTAAAGGAATGCATCCCGTGGCCTTTTTGTAATACCAAATTAAAGCAATGACAATCCACCACAGAAAACCCAGCCCACCGTGTGCCGATTATTAACATGTTCATTTCTATGTCCCAGCTTTTGAAAATGATTCTGGGAACTACTTATTGAATTTTTAATTTGCAGATTATCGACCAAATTGGCTGCAATGGCTCTGAGCAATGGGGCCCACATGTCAGCTGGGTAGGTAAAGCAGATGCACGCAGAAAACAGCAGCTCCAGTGCTGACAGGATTAGTCTGCCTGCTCGGGAACCAGACTTCTGATTGGCTCCTCAGAGTGTCAGGTTCAAGGGAAGGAATTTAAAAATTTCCCATTAGTGTGTATAGGGAAGGGGAGAGATACAGGAATTCTTTCCTAAAGAAGCTTCTAAAAATTATTCCACAATCTGAACCTCCAAAGTCATTATCAGGTTTATCTTTGATGGTATAAACCCTCCTTTTTCTTTTCCTTTCTTTCTTCTCTCTGCCTTTTCCTCCATCCTCCTTTCTTCTTGAATGTCGTAATGAGTAAGGCAGACTCTGTCTCTGCTCTCCTGGAGCTCAGAATCCTGCTGAAAGTTATCGACACAGAAGCAATGTATGAAACGGTGTGCAAGGGCCGTGTTGAAGAAAGTACATAGGAACATATAGCTTAGAGATGGGGAAAAGAAAATCAAAAGAAGCCTTCCCAGAAAAAGCAAATTAAAGGAGGAGGAGGAGAGAGTCCAAGAGGTGAAGGGAGAGAATGTTTCAAGCCCTAGAAACAACAGAAGAGAAGAACTGGAAGTAAGGAAGCACTTGGCACTAGCATCCCCATGGCCAGGTCCTCTCTCTGACACCTTTGCTCATGCAAAGGCTATGGAGCCCTCATGGTTGGAATCCTAGACATCAGGCAGAACAGCCTCCAAATCCCAAAAGCCCCACTGTCCTCGAGCAAGTGACTTAAACTTTCCAAGCTTCAGTCTCCACATCTGTAAAATGGGAATCTGATAGTATCTTTACGAGAATTAGAGGAGGGCATGTTCAGTAGGGCATACAGCACAGTATCTGTGAAGGGCTTCATAAATGCAAAGGGGTTGCAGTCTTGTCACTATCATCATTATCTTCATGCTCATGGAAACTGGTCTCTGGTATCCTTTCCGCTGATCTAATGTCCTTCCTTCCTTCAGAGTGCAATGCTAAGCCCACTGCACCCAGCCAGCCCAGCCCAGCCCTCAGATCATGCTGGAGTCCCTTCCACACCTAATATATCTTTAGCACTCTTTCATTTCCCATTCATTCTCTTCTCATACTTTCATGAAGACAGTCATCTTTTTCTTCTAAATACCTTATTTCTGCAACTGGATGACAGTAACTTATTCTTGATAATACATACTTTATTAAATAAGAACTACTGGCTGGGTGCTGTGGCTCATGCTTATAATCCCAGCAATTTGGGAGGCCAAGGCAGGAGGATCACCTGAAGTCAGGAGTTCGAGAACAGTCTGGCCAACACGGTGAAATCACATCTCTACTAAAAATAGAAAAATTAGCTGGGTGTGGTGGTGGGTGCCCATAATCTCAGCTACTCGGGAGGCTGAGGCAGAATTGCTTGAACCCAGGAAGTGGAGGTTGCAGTGAGCCGAGATGGCACCATTGCACTCCAGCCTGGGCGACAAGAGCAAAACTCCATCTCAAAAAAACAAAACAAAACAAAACAAAAAACAAAGAACTACTGAGGTTTCACACTTGTCCAGAACTTCACAGCTTGGGAAGGGCTTTCACCAGAGAGAGTGTTAAGGAGGCCTGCAGAGTAACCCCTCTCACCCTACTGGGTGAGTATTAAGATTCTAATTTTCCTGACAAGTGCTCTGTGCCTCAGAAAAGCACAGTACCTAAGTGACTTGTCTGAAGCCACACAGCTACTTCATGGCCAATGTGAATCTAAGATTTAAGCCTTATGGCCATGACACTAAAGGTAGAGTCTCGGTAAATGTCTTTTTAGAGTCTTTAGGAAATGGCTAAACTTTATTGAGGGCTTACTGTTATGCTGTTCTAAAAATGTTATATATGTGAAGTACACTAACATCACAATTATCCCATGAGGCCGGGACTAGCTATGTTTTTTCTTGTAAACAAGGAAACTGAGTCCCAGACACGTTAACTGGCTTTCCCAGCATCACTAAACTGGTAAGTGATGCAGTTGTGACCTGCCTAGGCCAACTCTATATGCATACTCTCATAATAAATATGTAGCAATTTCTTTTATGCTTTTTGGGATACTTCCAGTACTGGGAAGAACACACCAAACATGAATGTGCTCAGTGAATATTTACTAATATTTTTAACAGTTTACTCTATCCTAAGAAGTATTAAGTATTTTGGAAAATGGGAAGGCGTGGATTGTTTATTATCTTTCAAAGTTCCCATGATGATCTCAGCTGTCCGTGAATCGACTTTCTCTAATGTCTTTTTAAATTCAGCCTCAGTCCTAGACCTCTGGACATTCTGATGATTTATTTCTTTCCACCACTGGGTCACTCATTGAACCCACCCACATTGGGACTCCCAGGCACATGCCTGCCTCAAGGGCAGCATCAAAACATGAATTACACTCTTCACAGGAAGCAACTTTTCCTACTACTTGCTCAAAATATCCCAGTATGTCCCTTAATCTTTTCTCCTGGGGTCGGGGAGGACTTCCCTTTGTTTTGTTTTCCATTTCCCACAGAGACGAAGAAACTATTCTATCCAACATGCCAAAAGCAAACAAGACAGCAAGATGGTGACATAAGATATAAATATATGCTGATTCTCATAAGCATTCTGTGTGATGGTTTAGAATATGACTACCCCATCCCTGATTGACTGAAAGCAATGTAGACTTACGAACATTTAGACAGATTCTTATTTTACTAGCTATCCTTTACCTCTGTCTAAGGATTCCTGTGTAAAGCTGCAGAGGACTGAGGAAACATGCGATCACCATAAATTTCAACTCACCATAGTAGCAACCCTTTGGTAAGATATGAAACCAAATGACACAGCAAGACTTGGCCTGCTGTTGCAAAGGGCTGAGGCATTCAGGTGCAATCTTCTTGGGCTTTACCACTAGAGCTGAGGCCGAATGAGTTAATGGTAGGCTCTGAAGTCAGATGAACCTTGCAACTCTGAGTGCAGCCCTGCTATTTTGCAACTTAGCAAAAAACAAGCTGTTAGCCACATGTCCCAGCCTGGCCCCTCCAATTTTTCAAATCATGATTTATATGCTTGGCTGCTTACATATGATACTGGCACTGTAACGCGTGGTTACTGAAAGGGTAGGTAATGGGGTGGGGGAGTGCTACGTAAAGGCTTAGCACAATTAACAAGCTTGAATTTGTCCCTTGGAGAATGGTAGAGTCCATTCATGGAGTCATGCGCTATATTCTTTGCCTTGATCAATTTATTCTGGTGAGTGTTTGTGTTACAAAATACTTTACCTGCAGCTAAGGGACTTCAGGCCACTAACTCACACCCTTTCTTCCTACCTCAATGGAAACAATACGAGGTCGGTATCTATTCTGAGGAGTCAGTGACAATAATTTTCATTAAAGGTCAAAACGCCATTCTGTCCCAGATTTTTGCTTTCCTTTTTTATTTTTCTAAAATAAGAAAAATAGTACTCACTTTTGTCTATTTCCTAGTATCCTTCTGATGATGCACACGGGCCTGATATTCAGCACGATGTAGCCGCATTTTTGTTAAAATATGGAAACACTTTCACACTGGCTACCTCAGTACTCCCATGCCCACCCCTTGATCTGCCAGACCTTTCAACATCTAACATGGCACAGCAGAGGGCTCCGAGCTCCAATTCCCAAGCTAGACCCAGGTTAATTCTGATTAATCATTGCCCAAGTGGTTGTACCCAAGGTTTCACATGTATATAGTAAGAATGTTATCTCTAGAAAGATGGGACACTAAATGCAAGAGTACTTACAGATTTTTGGAAGTGAGTTTCCATATACATTTAACGTAATAGTCACGTAGTAATTCATGTATTACATGGTTACGGATGTAACCATCAGTATGGTTGAGGCAAAGTGTGTTGAGAATTTCCTAATTTGCCATTTATTTACTGAAGGTTGATCCACTTTTGCAGGAAAACCACCTGTATTAGAGTTCTCTAGAGGGACAGAACTAATAGGAGAGAAAAATATATAATGGGGAGTTTATTAAGTAGTATTAACTCACACAATCACAAGGTCTCACAATAGGCCATCTGCAGGCTGGGGAGCGAGGAAGTCAGTTTGAGTCCCAAAGCTGAAGAACTTGGAGTCCAATGTTTGAGGGCAGGAAGTATCCAGCATGGGAGAAAGATATAGGCTGGGAGGCTAAGTCAGTCTAGCCTTTTCACGTTTTTCTGCCTGCTTGATATTCTGGCTGCGCTGGCAGCTGATTAAATGGTGCCCACTCAGATTAAGGGTGTGTCTGCCTTTCCCATCCCACTGACTCAAATGTTAATCTCCTTTGACAACACCCTCATAGATACACCCAGGATCAATACTTTGCATCCTTCAATCCAATCAAGTTGATACTCAGTATTAACCATCACACCACTCAAAATAAAGATCCTCTCCCTAAAAGATAGAGATGGACCCCCAGACCCTGTGTTTCAGGCATCTAACTTTATTGGTTGAGCTTTCTCTAATTTATATATCTTTTTTTATTTATAGTGTTTTTTGGAGAAAGCCATTTTTAACCAAATACATAATATATAATATCCCATTAGGACCATCATCTGTACTTACAAACAGCATGTTATGGCTACCAAGTTGCTTATCTCTAATGATGTTGGTTAAGTAGGATGGCAAAGAAGAAATTCATCTTCCCCAAATGACACAGGAATAAAGGCACAGACATTTAAAGAAATAAAGTAAAATTTGAAATGTAAAACATCAGAGGTGGTGCTTAGGAATAATGAAACTGTAAGAAGTTAAACACAATCAGGTTTAAAGAGATAATGATAAAAATGAAAATCTGAAATCTCTCGCCAGTAGAACAAACCTCGGCTAGGAAGATGAATTCAGTATTTCCTGCAAATAAACAGCAGTTTCTAAAAATAGAAAGCACAGATGTGCAAGGCAGAAAGTTTCAGAGAACTATAGATAGAGCTGGCCAAAGTATGACTTTTTGTTACTCATTGGGATTGCAGATGAGGGACTGCAACCCCTCAGGTAACTGAAATTTCTATTAAATGGACAGACCATAGTTTAACACATCCTTGATGGAATACACATGTGCTTATGTTTCAGACATAATATGTATGAAAGTGCTTCGTGAAGCACCAAACTAGTATCTCTTAAAGTGTGTTTCAAAAAATCAAGGACCTATGAGATACTTACTGAAAAATCAAACTACTTTTATGTTGTCTCATACTGTGTTTCTCTTATTTATTCACCACACTCATGATTATATGAAAGACTGAAAAGTCCTACAATGCAATTACTTTTTTTCTTTAATCAATATTTCCCAAATTTATCTGAGCACAGAAAGCATTCTTATTTGTCAGAATTTGGTGAACGTTACATTAGGAAAAGGTAAGGTATTAACACTATTCTATTGGAAGATGCTTAAAATACACATTTTCCATGCATATCTTCAGGTGTCCTACCCTAAGGGTTCTCAGAGGGACCATCTCAGACTTCGACCTGTGACTTTCTCTCTGTGCCAGTGATGTTAGTTTGAGAATCCCTCAGCCGCTCGTTAAGCAAAGATTAACTGCATTATTATTCAATTGCAGGGATTCTACCGACTGACAAATCTCTGCAGGATCAGGTAAGTCCTTCCTCTGTGGTCTTTCTGGGCTCGGGATGGATGCTGCTTGCAAACTTTCCTATTGCTTCACTCTCTCACTTCTTACCCAGCATTTTTATCACTGGCCAGTGTTTGCAGAAGGGCAATCCTATGGAAGAAAAAGGAAAAAAAAATTTTAGAGCAAGTGCCTTCTTTTAAGGAGAGCAGCCTTAGCAAAAAAAATGTCACAAATTAGCTACAATATCAGGTTCTCAATTCTTTCCTGATTTCCTCAGGTGCCTGTTCTTGGCTCTCCAAAGGCTTTCAGATTTTATTTTCCTTTCTTTGATTGTGCTGGTTAGAAAGATGGAATTCTAAAGGAAATGCATCATAAAATTTATATTTGGGCAGTCTTATCAGCATTGGACATGCATAATCTTTCCTTGCAAAGTTTTTGCTATGAAATTGCACACAAATTTGTTTCTTAAAGAGAGAAAGAGAGAGAGGAAACCCTCTATGTTTCTATGGTGTTTGATGTCTATTTATATGTTTCTTAAAGATAAAGCATTTATTCTATGCATGATTTGAATTTTATGCATCTCTTCTCTTTGCCTTAACGGAAGTGAATTCTTATTGCAGAGCCAAATTTCACACTCAATTTATTCTGCAGAGTAACTCCCTCCCTCCAGATGGGACTATAAACCAGTAGAATTGAGTTTTTTTTTAAAGTGTTCCTAATTGAATATATGGAATCTACTTCTGAAATGAAATCAAAAGCTCAGGGGAAAACACAGAACATCATTGGTAAAGGACACCAATAACCATAAAACAAAACAAATGTGTTGGTGCCAGGATGGGTTGGTAACCTTTAAGGTATTGCATCACCAAGTCATAGAAAGGGCCAGCATATGGTGGGCTACAGAGGTGGAAGAGTAGCTCTTGAGGCAAAAATAAAATAAATAAATAAATAAATAAATAAATAAATAAATAAATAAATAAAAGATTTCTTCAGCTGCTTTAAAGGTTATTGGAGATCAAAGACAGGAACTTCTGAGGGCATACCAAGATGGAAAAGGAGATGAATAACCACAAAGCAATAGAGAATAGGTCCAAGTATTAGCAGATCGAGAGCTAAGAATTAGTTGCACCATGTCCGATATTTATGGAGAACCCAATAATAATAACATGGCAAAAAACTGTTTCCTGCTTAAGAATGTGTGTGTGTGGCATTGGGTTGGGATGCTGTTTCCACAGAGCATCTGTGGCAACGTCATATACAGGCAGAGCAGACATCTACTATGGATCCAAAATAATACCAGTAAGAGTAACAGTAATACCGACCATAACAATTACTGAGTGCTTGCTATATATAAGGAAATTGTACTAATTCTTTGCATGTGTTATTTGGCTTAATTCTCACAGTGACCTTTGAGGTCAAAACCCTGTCTCTCATGTTCACAGTCATGTAAAAGGTGCTAAATAAATATTTATTGAATTAAAAAAATTGCTTTAATGTGGTTACCATTATTTACTCTCACTTACATAGGAGAAAATGGTCTCCAAGAGCTTTGAAAAGGTTCGGAAATTACATAATTAGTAGCTGCAAAGTTTGGCTTGCACCCAGGACGGTCAGTGCCTGTTTTATTTAGATACTATTGTTTAAAGTAGGACAGCTGTGGGGACTTGGGATTGGGAGCCATGGCTATGGGCACAGCACAAAGGCAGGAGAGAGGAGAGAGTGTGGTCATAATGCAAAAAGCCACCAAGGTGGGGCTTTGAGTTCATTATTAGCTAACTGTTTGATTATTTTAAACTTTTTGCTGCCCTTGATTTCTTTATCTGTAAAATGGGGGAATTGAAATCTATCTTATTCAGTTGTGAAAATTTGAGATTGTATAGATAAAGTGGTATTTATGTATTCAAAACAGGTAAATATTTTTATTATCTATTATAACAATAATAATCCCAGTTGCCTATAGTTTGTTGGGTGGCATTTCATGAAACAACCATGTGAAAATAAGAACCACTTGGGACCTCCTTTTTTATTAAAGAATGAGTTGAACTATGGAAAGTTTCTAGAGTCTCTTCCTGATCTAAACTATGCTATCCATTCTTTTTTTTTTTTTTTTTTTTTGTCTGAGACAGAGTCTTGCTCTGTCACCCAGGCTGGAGTGCAGTGGTGCGATCTCTGATCACTGCAACCTCCGACTTCTGGGTTCAAGCAATTCTCGTGCCTCAACCTCCTGAGTAGCTGGGATTACACGCACATGCCACCATGCCCAGTTAATTTTTGTATTTTTAGTAGAGACAGGGTTTCACCATGTTGGTCAGGCTGGTCTTGAACTCCTGGCCTCAAGTGATCCACCCGCCTCGGCCTCCCATTGTGCTGGAATTATAGGCATGAGCCACCGTGCCCAGCCAAACTGGGCTATTCATTCTTAAGAGCATAACAATAAATAGTGCAGGTGCTAGAACCAGGTTTTCTGAGTTCAAATTCTTCTTCAGTCAGTTACCAATGGTGCAATCTTAAGCAAATTATGTAAACGCTTAAGAACCTTCATTTCTAATTTATAATATTCAAATTGCATAATGATCTCAGTTTCAGCATCTGCAATACACAAATAGCCATAGTAACTACTGGATATGGTTGTTGCAAGAATCAGATAAATTAACTTACTGAAGGCAATGGCTGCCCAATAAATGCTAGCAATAATGATGAAGATAGCAATGAGAACAATAATGATAGTCCTTTATCAGCCAGCTACTGGAGTTTGAAATTCTTGCCATACAAGTAGTCAGATTTGGTTTAGCAAATATGAGACATTCAGAAAAATGAAGGGCAGAGTGTGCAAGAAATGAGCACAAGGGTGAATAAGCTGTACTGTGGGGCAGGAAAGAGGAATCATGGGATATTTATTTGATCATTAAATAAAGAAGGATCCTAAAATCTAGTGATTTTGCTAGAAACATTCCAATAGTTCTATAGGCTTGGGACCCTGAAGAGGAGCAGAGCTGATCTCTGGGGAAAGAGATGTACTGAAAAGATAAGTGGGATAGTATAAGGAAGGTGAGGGTGGGGATGGGGGTGTTAACACCTTCACAAAGTGATCTCTCTTGGAAGTGTATAACTTTTGCTTTCCAAAAATGTTTCATGGTATCTTTTCATACGATGGCCTGAATTGACTATTTATCCAGACACTCTTTCCAGAAGCTGTTATGGACTGAATTATGTCTCACCCTACCACCAGCATTTATGTGTTGAAGTCCTAATCCCTAATGTGACTATATGTAGAGACAGAGCCTTTAAAGAAGTAATTAAGGTTAAATGAGGGCATAAGGGTAAAGTCCTAATCCAACCGCATCCATAAGATGAGAAAAAGGCAGACACCAGAAATGTGTGTGCACACAGAGAAAAGACCATGTGAGGACAGCGAGAAGGTGGCAGCCTGGAAGTAAAGGGGACAGGTCTCACGAGAAGCCCACCCTGCTGGCACCTTGAGCTTAGATTTCTGGCCTCCAGAACCAGAAAATAAATTTCTGCTGTTTAAGCCACTAGGTCTGTGGTATCTTGTATTAGCAACCCTGGAAGACTAATACAGTAACTCTAAGAACTTGCGGTTTTTCTGATTAACAGAAAGGAAGAAGAAGAAGAGGAAGAGGAAGAAGGAGAAGGAGGAGGGGGAGGAGAAGAAGAAAAAAGAAGAGGAGGAGGAGGAAAAGGAAAATGAGAAGAAGAGGAAGAAGAAGAAAGAAGAAAGGAGAAGGAGAAGAAGAAAACTTGCGAAGGAAAAAAAGATGGAGAGGCAGAGGAAGAGGAGAGGACTGCTCCTTGATATCTACTTTGAACCACAATATTGTCAATAGTTATTACTGCTGAAAAATCTTCCCATGACCCTCCAGTGAGGATGAAGAGTTCACCTCTCTCCAGCACACATGCTCAGGATTAGTGCCACCTAGTTCCCACCTTGCTCTGCATGTGCACTCAAGCCATTCATATTTGCCACCCAGTAGCATTCCCAGCCATTGCATTCACTGAAATTAAATCCAAAGCAAAATGATATTTTAAATAAAATTACTTCTAAGCTAAAGAGAAGAATAAAAAGGAAGCTTAGCAATCTGTAAAACATCTCACTGTAATAAACAGACAACAAAATACTTACTAAATTCTTAGGAAAGCTGTCTATCTTATATAGCGCTACAATGAGAGAAAAATTTCTGTCTAATAAATGGATAGCTCTATCACGATAAATAGCTAATGTATGTGGGGCTTAATAACTAGGAGATGGGTTGATAGGTGCAGCAAACTACCACAGCACATGTTTACCTATATAACAAACCTACACATCCGGCACATGTATCCCAGAACTTAAAACAAAATTAAGTTAAATAAAAAAGAGAAAGCAATGGATAGCTCTAAGAGAGATACAAATATGACAAATTAAAACATGTTTTTACTTTCAGTTAACTTCGTGATCATCAGTCCTTCTGTCCCCTACTTTGACGACTAAGATGGTACCTGTCTGTCAATAATTTAAAGGTAAAAACTAAATGTTTTTCAAGACATTTCTGTATTATAAGCCACCTGATAAATTTGCATTATAATTTATTAATTTGTCTTCTGTTTTCAGAAACTATGAGTGTTATATTAAAAACTACTAGAACATTGTAGAACAGGGAAGAGAATTATATCAAAATGATACCATTTTCAGTTGGCATTTATAGAAAGACTGCATTCAAATATGAGGGCCATAGTTAGCACCTCACCACCCCCTGCCACCAAGTGTCCAATTTGCATCCTTACTAGCTAAAGAAAAGACTCTAGCATTACACTGAACCAACTCCAATGTGACAGGGGAGGACCATTTAAAAGGAAATAATGTATTCAAGAGTAAAATTCTTGCCTGTTGAGGTCACCTCACCATCCTTCCCTATTTTGTTTGAGTTTACTGGCTGGAGACTATTTTAATTCATTTTATAGCAGAACAGTTAGATTATGCTCCATTTATTATAAACATTTGGTTTGCATAGAAGATTTGTTATGTTTTATTAATCCATCACATAGTCTTTCTAAAAATATGATGAATGAGGCAGCATAAAATGTCATTCTTTATACACTTTAGGTGGTTTGGCAATTAAAGCGTCAAGCCTCTGTGGTTCTTCTGAATCAAAGGCTGTTTTCTGATATGGATCCATCTTGCCTACATCATCTATGGAATGACAAAACATAAGATAAATGCAAGCATTTGACAGCACTATTTCTATCAGGTTATAACCCTATTTGATAAACTCAAATCAGCAGCAAAACTATACCAGATTAATGAAAACCTCTCCAAAAGTGCACCCTGCCATTTCATTTCTGCGGAATTGCAGCTAAGATACATTCTAAAAACATTCACAACAAATGGGGCAGGCTTTTTAGAAGAATATTTTATTTAAAGCGACTAGGGGGAGGGAGAAACACCTGCAGGATTGTGTGTTCATCACATCATGTCCAAGAAGCTGCAGCAGGAACAAAATAAAATGAAATGTGTTTTTTGCAGATGAACAAAAGCTTCTTCAATTATGAAAGAGTAAACTGATAATAGAATCCCAGAGACAAAGAAGTAATCCGAACACATGGCTCACTGCTTACCATATATGCAACATAGAAACAAGTTGCACCCTATTGCATATAGAAAGAGACAGGGGAAGGAAGTAAAAAAGACAGAAAATAGAAGGAAATATAAGCTGCATGTTTTACTACACTTAGCTCACATTGCATTCAAAGGATAACTTCATGTCTAAAAATGGTTTAACCCAATAATGTAGACATTTCTGACTTGTATGTAATTATTGAAGAACACTAGCACTGTTTTTTTCTAAGAAGATAACACTGTCATATTCAGATCCTGACCTTTTACCATGCAATATAAAACCATTAATAAAAATTTATTTTTAACATCGGCAAGCCCAATATGCTTTGAAATATCAATTTTAGAGAATATTTTCTCCTGTATCTTTTATTATAAATGTTATGCAGACAAAGGCAGTAACCAAAAAATCAATTTTTAATATATTTCTTCCTACCACAGGGCATGAGCAACATTAATGGTTTCTGCATCTACATGGTTACAATTATTAGTTTTGCCTTTCTAACACAGTGTGCATAAAGTATGCTCGGCTTACAGTTTGGGGGATGGAGGTTCTATTTTGAAGGTTTTCCTGAATGTAAGTTAATAAGCAATAATCCAAGATCTTGAGAGTCATGCCATTACTTGCTTCTCCTATCCAGCATCCTGATACTTACACGATCACTTACACAGAGGCAGCAGAGCAACTTAAAACTTAATGATCCCAATTCATAGCCCTGCAGGGGGGACAAGAAGCTGCTGTAAACCTATTGAGGGATGGTGCCATGGGTCCTGATTGTGCAGGGAGGGAAAATAACCACTTGGATGGTTTTGCTTCGCCTCTATTCAGATAGCCTCAGCATGCACCTTTGTGCCTCTTCCCTCCCAGTGTGCAATGTCTTTAGTGCTATTGCAGAGGACAGGTGTAGTGGACATCTCCTCTCTCCTCTGCTCAATGTACCTGATCTCTCTGGAGAACCATCCCTCTCTCTATGAACAGCCTTATTGGAGCTGCTAATCAGGATAGATGTCTCTCTCCTAGCCAGGGGATAAGTACAGGAATTAGCCCACTGAAAAGACTGTTTAATATTTCCCGGTGGTTGGCTCCTCGGAAGACCCTGGCCCTACTTTGCCGAAGCTTGGTTCTTCAGGTATTCCTCTGATTCAATAGCTACCCCATAGCCTTTCTTTTCTGTTTTGATTAATTTAGACAGCATCAACTCCTGTGGCTAGAATCCAAACTCCCAGCCAGCAAAAAAATGAAGGATACATGGCTTGGTCTTTATTTTCTTCCAAACTGTATTCTGTGATGTCTTCTATCTGCTCAAACATCTTCAGTAGCTCCCTTTCTTTATCATTTTAAAAATCATCATTGCTCTGTGAGGCACTCAAGGGTCTTGTCGTCTGGTCCCACCCTGTCTACCCAAACTTAATTTCTGCTTTCCCCTAGAAGGAACTCACTAAGTAAATTCACTTTTCTTGCTTAACACTATTCTGAGGATATACATGTTCTTTTGGTCACTTTACTTAACAAATCTTCTAATCTTTACAAGCCATGATTCTTAGTTGGAAACAATAGTACCCATTTGTGCAAGCTTAGACAGAAAAAAAATAGAATCATAGGGATATAAAGAACTCCCTGAAACTCCAGGAAGAGTAGAGCATCAAGCTGGAAGCTAAGCAACCAGAAGCAATGCCCAAATGTCATCTCAGGGCAGCTGAGTGGGGACCCAAGGCATTTGGCGCCGGCCACAGACTCTCCACCACATAGGACGGAGGCTTCCACTAGATCTTCTACCCCTACCACCTCTGATAGCAGGTTCTGAAGTGGAGCCTATATTTTCAGGTAGTTGGCCTCCGAACTGAAGTCTCACATGGGTGCAGAACTTACATCACATGTCTTCACCTTAGAATCAAAGGAGTCTGGGAAACAAGTTTCTGTCTCCCGCCTTCAGGGAGGTATGAATGCATAAGGTCCTGGGTGACCGTGAACTTGACAAATGTGCTAGCCTTATGGCCCCACCTCCTCCATAAGACCTTCTTCAAGTTTTCTAATATGTAATTTCTCCCTTGTCTCTGAACTCCTTGTAACTCATTATCTACATCTCAAATGTTCTGCTTGATTTAACACATTTAAACCACATTATAATTTGCAAAGCACTTCTACACATATCTCTTTTGATCTTCCCAATATCCTTGCAGTCGAGTATTTCTCCTAGTCCCCTTTTATAGAGAAGGCAATGGAGTTTTAGTAAAAGTGAGTGACTTACCCAGCTTCCTACTAAATACATACTATATACATTATCTTCAGTCAATACACCATGGGAGCAGAAATCCCAAATTGCTGACTTCATAAGTAGAAGAACACAACACATGCAAAAGAAAAAGTTCTTTACTTTTCAACTTAGATAACAAAGTTAAACAGCATAGACAGCCATAGGACATCACCTTCCAAGGAAATGTTCCAAGGATACAATTGCCATAGAGATCCTCCCTATAGTCTCCTTGTATAATCTCTGAAGCCAATTGGGCAGCTTGAAGGAAATGAGGTGTGGGCTGGAAAAGTAGCATTCCTGGAAAATGAGATCAGCATCATTGACCAAAGAAAAGGGGTCTGGAAGAGGAAAGGAGTTTCACAGTACAGAAAGGGAGAGCCCAGGTCCAAACATTTCAACAAGGAGTCCACACCCAGAGACCAGGACCCCCTAAATGCAGAAATGCTGTAATACTTTTAAACTTTGTAATTTCTCCATGTGTGTACTATTTTTAAATTATTATTCTTCTCTGCATTCATTTTGCTGTTTTGTTTTGCTTTGCTTTGATTAGTTTGATCACAAAGTGATCTTTAGTAGATACCCTCACACTTTTCTTTGAGGTCACAAGGAATAGGGAAGCTAACAAGATGCTGGGCTTAGTGAAAACAGAAAGCTCATGAATTACATAAGAGTAACTGAATTGAAGAAAAGAAAAGAAATCAGAAAAGGTTGGGTCCTGAGGCCAAAAGGAAAATGTAAGGCCAAGATAAAGAGCCAGAATTGACCAGAAAAAGAGCAAGATGTTTTGACTCACGCACATCAAGAAAATGACACCTTTTCATCTCGTGTCTCCCTGAGTGCTGAAAATATCTCTGTTCACACTACAATGGCAGCGTTGGATCATTGCAACAGAAGCAATATGGCCTGCAAAATTTCAAATGTATACTATCTGCTTCTTTACAGAAACAAAAACGGTTTACTGACCTTTGACCTATAAAACCAAACAAACCTTTCTGTAGGTTACATATGTTCTTCTTCCTCAGTTGCAAAATGTAGTCATTATACCTACTTCAGATTATTATTGGAAGAATAAAGGAAATACATTATGTAAAGCAACTGGCACCACAGAAGTAAACACTCTATAACTTTTTATCCCGTTTTATTTCCCTTGGTGTATGGTCACCATTGCTTCTAAGAGAACACTACTGAATGCATGAAGGACATCATGAGACAAAAGCAAGTATCTTATTACAATGTGCTTACATATTAAAATCAGATGCAGTGCCTTTAAAACAGGTAATGACCACACAGGGCAGCAACAACTCATGATGGATATGCTAGGAATTGCTGTGTGCACCTTTAGTGACTACCTGAAGTCCAAGCAAGAAAAACAGCCGCCACTTTCACACAAGGAATAAGTTCTTTATACACATATGGCCAAAATAAATAAAGTTTGAAATGAGAAGATGCAAAATCTAAGCCAAGAATAACAGGATATAGAGAAAATGGAACAATGTCTTATGCATGGAAATATTAATTAAATGAAGAGAATAATGGAGGGAGGAAGAGAAGTAGCTAAGAGAAGGAGGAAGGGAGGGAGGGAGGGAGGGATCCTTCAATGGCTTTCCAGTGTTTTTACAATAAGGAAGAAAATTCTTCCTGGCCCATCTTGTCTCCCTCTTTAGCTAATCAGACACCACCAGCACCTCTCATTTTCTTCTTGCTAACCATACCATGCTTCTTGAAGTTTCTTAAAATTGCCCCGTCGTTCCTTCACCATCCTCCATGCACCCTGTTCCACCTGGCTAACACGGTATTCTCCTACCATTTTCAATTGTACATTTTCTTTAGTTAAAAACGTCTTATCACCCATTCTCTTACGGGAATATTTAGTCATCTATAAATTATATATACAATTTATGTATGTGTATTTTTCTTCAAAAATGCCAAAAATAAACATTTTAAAGTTAGATTACAAAGTTATTATGAGCTCGGTTATTAATAGTTTCTCACATCCTCTGGACATCCACACCTAAATTTTTCTCCCCAGGCTCTATCCCCAACTCATTTTCCTCCAGGTCTCATCTGGAAGGTCACTTCCTCAGGGAATCCTTCCTACACCAGGGGATTTCTGCTCTTCTGTGCTCTTATACATCTTTTTAATTCCTCTTCATGGTGCTTCTCACAGTCTAAACTCTATGCTTGTTCGAAATTATTCAATTAATGTCTCTCCCTCTCTCTTTTCCCCAACCCATCTCATCAGTAATTCTAACATCTACTCAAATGTCTATTTCAACTTCCAGTGGGGATAAAGATCGTGTCCGATTTACTTACCAAGGTTTCCGTACCATGTGTGCTTTGGCATATTGTAGACCTTACTAAAAGAGTAATTGTACTAATACATAAAACTATTCTATAAAAGAAATGGATGCTTTAAAAAAGTCTTAGGGAATAAATTTTTAAAATTGTCTTATTAAGAAGGTAGCTGATAAGGTAAAGCCAGGTGTATAATCATGTATCACTTCCCACAGGCATCTTCATTTTTCAAAAAAAGCCTTTTCTGTATGTAATTGTCTCAGATTCTCTCAACATCTCTTCAAGTAGATGAGATTAGGGATTTTTATCCCCATTTTACAGATGAGGGAACTGAAATGCAGAGAATAGGAATGATTTTCCAGAAGCCACACAGTAAGTTGGTAGCAGAACAAGAACCGAAACCCACATCTCCCAACTCCCAACCTACACTAGCCAATGGTCAGACAGGATGTGGACAGCAATTTCCCCAGGTGTTGGGAAGTTCCTGATGCCTTCAGGAAGATGTGAATTAGAGCTGTCAGATGAACCCACCATACACAATGCCATCTAAGGTTGACAAACATTTCAGAGTGTCCAGGAGACAGAAATGGAAATAATTAAAGCTCTGGGAATTAAAAGCAAGAAAGATTACAGAACGGTGGTGAAAGTTTGGAGGACAAAAGCTGAGAGATGAGTTACTAACAGTCTTCAAGTCCATCAATGTTTATTACATGGCGGTTGGGTAGCCAGCTGTTCTTCAGTTCCGAAGACTACCAAACAAATGGGAAATTGTTGTAAATTCTACAAGGACACACACTCCATTCATGACACAGATGACTGGGTGAGTAAAGCAGTTGTCAGGCTGCAGAATTCACTTCTGGTATCTCAGTCCCTGATGAGAAACAGTGAGAAGGGATCATCTAACAGGGCGTGTATTCTGACGGAGAGTCTGTGGAAGAGGCTGGCTCCTGCAGACCAACACTGTCCAATGTACAGAGGTGGCTTTGATGCATAACGAAGTTTCCAAGCCAGGATAATTAGATATATCTCTGCAATTTTTTTCTGCTGACCACACTTGAACTGTGGGCATTGATTCTCAGCTTCTTTTTAGAAGAAAATATTTTAGCTAAACAGACATGTAGTAAGCAGAGATAAAGGCATATCGATAAGCACGGTGATTTTGACCAATTACTTATCTAAATGGGAGGGAGCTGTTTTGAAATTTGAGAACGGAGCAAAACAGAACACAAACAAACTATAAAATAACACACGAATCACAATTCTCAAGGGATTATAGAGAAAAGAGAACATTGATATGTTTCTATTTTATCATCAAACTAACAAACAACTAATTTACATATCTTTATAATGGTTCTAATTGGGGCTATTTCTCATGAGAGTCAATTATGCCAAATCACATCATACATCATACCCTAACCAATTTTTAATGAGAAAATTATGGTACACAATGGTAAATTAACTTGAAGTATGCTGGTTAAAAAATCAGAAAACCTGTCCCTCCAGCCTCAGTTCTGAGACATCACCCCAAGTCCGCTGACCTTGGACACTGACCCTTCATCTCTTTAGACCTCAGTTTCTTATCTGTAAGATGAGAAGACTTGATTTGAAACTCCCCGAGCCCTTTGTTGGTTCTAAATCAACACAACTCTCTGATTGTACACTCCTGAAGAGTTATGACAGGTAAGCTATGTATTAAAGGCTCCCTTAGTATCAAACTGAAAATTAGCGTATTTCTAGTAAACACTTGGAAAGTAAAGAGTTCACTGGGATACATCACAGTATTAATTGAAATGCCTGAAGGCAGAGTAAAAAAAAAAAAAAAAGTCTCTAAAATATTTACATATACTTAATAAAGATTAGCTAGGAGAAAATAGAAAGATTTCACCGTACTTTGGTTCGTGGCATTCTTCATCAATTAAACTTAAATGTTTACCATTCTGACTCAAGTTCTCAAATTAAAATGATTTGTATATTACTCCAGGTAACATTCAGTTAAAAGTAAGAGTTAGTAAGTCTCTACTTGCAAGGATAACGCTGTAGTGTTCAGCCAGTGTACACAGTCAGCACTGTGAGACTTCTCAGCAAGCTCAGGGAACTAGACTTTTTCCTGCAAGAGGTAGAAGTGAACCCTTACAGAAAAGGCTTACAGAAACCTAGACTACATGAGGCATTTTATATACATGATCTCACTTCATTCTTTCAGTCTCACGATAACAGTTGGTAGTAGCCTCTAAATTTTACAGATAATGAAATTGAGGCTGAGAAAAGTCAAATTTGCCCTAGGTCACACAGTTCACTATCCAGCAAAAACAAAATTCTAACTCAGGTATGTGGATTCTCTCCAACATACTGTCTTGCCTCTCTGGAGTATATTATTCAAAAATGAGGCATTATTGAGCCTCCACGTTAGATAATGACTTGTTCAAAGAGGGAATTACAAAGAAATCCACAAAATGCATATCAGACATCAGCAAGAATATCATTTCTCTTTTGTATCTTCAAATTCTCCTATATAACCTGGCAATTACACGTTGTTTATTTCATTATTAATACTACTGCCAAGAGAATGAACACAGAACTTGTTGTAGAAGTAAATCCCCAGGTATCTAGGCTTACTTTCCATTATAAAGTCCCATAACACCTCTTAGGGAATACGTTGTAGATATTTGATGGATGCAAAATGGAAATTTCCTTGCAGTAGTTCATATGGCAGAAATACTAAGTCAAAGGCACCGAACTGCAAAATCACTTGATGAAGACAATATTAAGAATATTGAGTTTGTCCACCCACTTGCTTTCCAGAAGCCCTGCATTTCAGACATAGATGACACAGAGGAATCCCTCTGCACCCGAAGAACAGCAAAAGGTGATTTCATTGTAGCAGGATTTCTTTGACTACAGATCCAAACCTTTGCATGCGTATTGTAAATTACATTAACACTCATTCTCCACCATTGTGCCCTCCAGAATATACTCCAGCCCTTAAGAATTACTTTTGATTCTCTAAGCCCGTCATGCTGTCCTTGCCTCTGAGTCTTAACAGATGCTGTTCACTCAGCTCAGACAACCCTAGGGTCCTCTCCCAGCATCCACCTAACTTCTGTCTCTGTTGCCTTAGGGATCTGTGTCGCTGCTCCTGGAAGCCTTTCCTAACTCCCACCCTACCCACCATGTCCATAAGCAGTGCCTCTCCTGTATGTTCCCAGAGCATCTCATCATCCCTGTATTCTAGCACATACACTTCCAAGTTCTGTTACCTCCGACCTGTCTCATTTCTCCACTCAATTATAAACCGACGAGAGTAGACCCTCAGTTTATTCACCATGGTATCCATAGCTCCCAACTCCAGGTTAGCACTTGATAGGTTATCTACAGATGCCATTATTATTAATAATAATATTATTATTATTATGCATTAAGTTCTGGGGTACCTGTGCAGGACGTGCAGTTTTGTTACACAGGTATATACGTGCCATGGTGGTTTGCTGCACCCATCAACCCATCACCTACATTAGGTATTTCTCCTAATGCTATCCCTTTCCTAGCCTCCCACCCTGCAACGGGCCCCAGTGTATGATGTTTCCCTCCCTGTGTCCATGTGTTCTCATTGTTCAACTCCCACTTATTAGTGAGAACATGCGGTGTTTGGTTTTCTGTTCTTGTGTTAGTTTGCTGAGAATGATGGTTTCCAGCTTCATCCATGTCCCTACAAAGGACATGAACTCATCCTTTTTTATGGCTGCATAGTATTCCATGGCGTATATGTGCCTCATTTTCTTAATCCAATCTGTCACTGATGGACATTTGGGTTAGTTCCAAGTCTTTGCTATTGTGAATAGTGCCCCAATGAACATACGTGTGCATGTGTCTTTGTAGTAGAATGATTTATAATCCTTTGGGTATATACCCAGTAATGGGATGGCTGGGTCAAATGGTATTTCTAGTTTTAGATCCTTGAGGAATCACCACACTGTCTTCCACAATGGCTGAACTAATTATGCTCCCATCAACAGTGTAAAAGCGTTCCTATTTCTCCACATTCCCCCAGCATGTTGTTTCCTAATTTTTTAATATAGATGTTTTTAATTGAATGAGACTGAAGAACTCTGGTGTGCAACATTGTTGGAAATACCCAGATGCAAATACTATCCTCAAACAAACCTCTGAAAGATACATTTGTTAAAATTTCAGTGTACTGAAGATTAATTAAATTATATAGGGTATGTTCATGAAATTATACATATAGAGAGAGATAGATATGTATATTTACGTAGAACAGGCATTAAATATAACACATAAAAGGTTTTAACCATAAAATAATTTGCATTGTAAGTTTATGTGTTTATATTTGTGTGCATATATATATACACACACACATACACACACACACATATCCATGCACACTTAGAGGTCAAGGAAATAGCATACTATTATATGCATATTTTAAATAGCATTATATATTAGTATATATTATTTTATATAATATTTATACATATAATAGTATAATATAGATTTCTAGAAGTAGAAATAAATACGTATAAATATATATATTTAATATATGTATTAAATATATACATATAATATACATATGTATACAATAGTATACTACTTCCTTGACCTCTAGGGAACAAATCTTACATTTAGACATTTCCAGATGCAGACATGGTTATGCAGAAAAGCAAGGCTGAAAAGGTTGCCTGCAAGTATATATTTATCAAAGTGTTTCTAACGTCCCATCATTACAAGATCTAATACCTTCTAAACTTTCAGATTAATGGCTTTAGAATTTGGGGTGAAGTTTTCTTTTAATAATGCACATTTCAATCCTCGGTTAATAAGAGGTCACGTCAATAATTAATGGTTTCTGTAGCAGTTGAACACTGCATCATTTTCTTGACAGATTTTTTTAAATGTGTGCTTTGTCTTCATAACTAAGTGCAAGTGGGTAAGGGAATAGGGAAGCGTGGCATGAAGCATTTGAGCTTTACATTTTTAACCTGTGCTCTAAGCATTATTACATCTTATCCCCTTTGACAGGCACAGCAATCCTGCAGGAAAATTGGGGAGACAGGAAGAGGGACAGCTAAGAAAAGAGGAAGACACTATTATATATATTTTATAGAATTAGAGAAACCAAAGTGTAGAAGAATGACATAGCTTCCCTAAGAACACAAGCTCCATTAGAACAGGAACGTTGCTTTCACTTTTCATCACTTTACCACCGGCATGATTGTTGCTCAATACATATTTACTGTATTAAATAATGAATGAGCGAATAAATGAATGAGCAAATGAATACTAAAGTTTTCTGTAGAAAGAGGTCCTCAACTAATTTTCTGACTCCCCATATCATGAACTTATTAATGTATGAAATATTTTGTTCTCTGGCTATTCTTTGACAACATTTAAAATGACTTAAAAGAAAATAATTACATATATGCAACACAAATAACTAATAATTTTATCCCCACCCCAAAAGGCAAAACTGTTGAAATTTTTTAAACTGTCGAAATTGTTTTAATCTGCTTCTTTAAATAATTTGTACCTACCACTAATGCCAAAAATTATATTATACTACCAATATACAATATTGTATACAATATAACACCAACATACAAAAAGTACATTATGCTACCAAAAATTATAATTATTAATTATATATTATTATATAGTTATATATTACATATTTTATATATTATTATATATTTATATATTATATATTTTATATATTATTAATTATGTGTATATAATCCATGGAATACATATAATGCACTTTCTAATCCTTGGTTAAAAAGAGGTCACATCATATATATATGATAATGGATAATAATAACAATAAATTGAGCCTATTTGTTGATAATTTACAAGGTACTCTGAAGGCACAGAATAACAATATCAATAATAGTAAATTTTGTCATATAATTATTGGATTCAGTATATCATGTGATACTTAGGTACTCGTGTAGCAATTACACAGCATCGCCTTATCACGGTAGAAGTGCACCCTAGATTGTAGTAAGCAGAACTAAGGCACATTAGGATAGATTGTGTTCTTACCATAATTACTGGAACACTACATTATCCACAAGAAAATTGCCACATGCTTCCATGAAACATAAGGAACAACATCCATCTCCCATTTTATCACCGTAAGAACTCTGCCAGCCACTCTGGAGACTGAGTTCCAGCTGAGAAACATTCAACTTTTCCTGATCCCTGGAGAACAGGTCTAGCTCCTCACTCAGGGGTGAATGCAGCTATCCTGACACGTGGCGTTCCTGGAAGCATCCCTAACTCAGAGGCAATGAACAGAAATGGAGGACCATCCAAGACCTAGGCACAATTTTTAATCAATTTGACCTACATCCATTTGTAATCAATTCTTTTAACTGGAGGAGAGTAAAGCACGACCACTGACAAAGCAAAAACCAAGTAGAGTAGGAGACAGGAAGATTCTTCTCTCTCTGATACAGAAATTCACGTCTGTGGCTAAAACTTTCTCCAAAACACTAAAATAAAATAAAAGTATCTAAACAGTCCTCCTTACAAGAGTTTGGAAGCTGCAATCAAACTATCCTCATAAGTAGAAGACATGTTTAAATGTAGTTTTCACATATCCACTTAAAATGAGACAGAAAAGAGCTCTGTAGAATCATATTACTAATATTAAACAGGTGGGAAGGCCCTTCCCAAGTCCAGTCCTCAGAGGTCAGTCATAAATGACATAGCCACTCCACTTTCTGGAAATGATAGCCATTCCTCCATAGATAAGTCAATTAAGAGAGAGGCAAAGGCAGATAGCTTTGTGGTTTTGAGGAGAAGGGATGTAAAACTCCAATGAAAGTTCCATGAAATGAGGAATAATGTTTCTCACCCTTGTACTTCGGTATCAAGCACAATACTGCTCAATAAATATTTGTCAAGTCCATCAAACAATTGATTAATCTAGAACTAACAAAAATCAACCAGGTAAGAGAAGCACCTGACACTGAGAAAATTACTCAGACAAACACAATCTCTACTAGAAGGAAAGCCCTTTAAACCTGGGGGCTCCTCCACTCAGACAGCATCGAGGGAGCTTGCCTTTCCCTCTTGAAAGAGCTTCAAAGAGATCATAAAAGGAAAAGCTAGGTGGCTGAGGCAGTGACATACAAGAGCCTACAAAGAGCCAAAGCCCACTCTTGAACTTGACCTGCATCATCTCAGCTTATCCCCCCAACAACCCTGCAAAGTAATTTTAAGAGTTTCATTTGATCACTGAGAACACTGAGACTAGGACAGCTTAATTAAGTTGCTCAAAACATCACACTAACAAGAGGCATGGCAGAAATGTGAGCACAGGCTTCCGAAACCCATTGCCATGATCTCTCCTTTACATTCCAGGTGTTTCAACAACTAGAATGAGAATTTAATGTGTGATAAAGGTAAGAAGTCAAGATATAAAGAAAGAGGAATGAAAAGAAAAAACAAAAACGTAGCAAAACATCTTAGCTGAGGAAGGCTGTAACTTCAAAGCACGAAAAAGTTTGCATTAACTTTCTAGTATCTAACAAGTTCCTGCTATCTCATTTTAGGCAAGAACAAAACTTTTTACAGGTACTGCATTTGGGAAGAAATTTACTCTGGGGTTCTTTCTTTATGATACTCATTGAACAACATAATAAATAATTATTGCATCAATTACTGCATTTTCCCTCTTTTCAAGTGGTCAGTCCTTAGGAAGTTTCAATCATATTTCCTTGCGTCTGTCCCATGGAAAATAGAACTCTCAGTCATTCCATTTATAGTTCTGCACTAGTACAGAAGGCAGGAACACACCAGATTGTATTGCAATTGATATTATGATTATTATCAGATAATATTTTTACTAGTCTATACTATTATTATCAGATATTATTACTATTCCATACTATTATTACTCTTCGGTTTTTATTGCATGCCAAGCATTTTTCTGAGCACTGTATACATGATCTCATTTAGCCTACATAACACCCTGTAAAATGGGTACTATGTTTCTGAGGTAAAAATAACCAGGAAACTGTCACCTCGAGTAGTTATATAACTTGCCTACCAAGTTTGCACCCAAAAAAAAAAACAGCCGAGTTGGGATTTGAACTCAAATCAGTTTGACACCATGGCCCATCTTTTCAGACACAGCTAAATGAAGGATGCCTGGCTTTGTGATTGTTAATCGTACCTTTTGACAAGCTGCATGTTCCCATTTTAAAAGAGTGATTGAAAGGCTCGATATAGCCCATTAATTTTATACCCACTTGTATCAAAATCTCTTCAATTCCCTTTGCAGCTTTTCTGCTTTCATTTTAAACTCTTCTTCCCTCTGCTGCTCTTGCCCTCTGTGTATACACATGGAAAGGAAGTTAGAGGCTCCTTCTAGCCAAATCTTTCAACATTTGAAGAGCCAATGAAAGCACAGTCTCTATATTCAATTAAACAATATTTAATTCACACAGCACTGTCTGAAAAAATCAAAGAGCCTTAGGTACTTTTACTCAGATGTTCTTGGTAACTAAAATACTGCTTATGTTTAATTGTGACCCCTTTATATGATAAATTAACTTCATATCCCAATACTAGAATCTAAAGGAACTTGGCCCTACTATATCCTTCCTTAAAAATCAAAGGCCACTAAAACAAACAAACAAAAAAAAAAGCAAAACAAATAAAAGGCAAACTCTGTGCACATAGCAATAAGAAAACTTTTTAAAAGCTATATTCTATGTCACCTCATTATAGAAACTAACTGGAACAATGACGTTATGTAACAATTATTGAGTATCTTTCTGTGCCAGGTAATGCACTAAGTGTCTTACACAGATTATCTCTTCCTTTGACACTGAATCATAATGTCAGACAATGACGGAACAGAAAAGTAGATTTAACCCCTGCAATGTATACAGAAGATGACGAATGAAGACAGAGTAGAAAATAAGTGTACTAGAGCAATAGAGGAGAAATAAATTGCTGACATCTAATGATCCCAGGTCAGAAAGTGTTTACCAACTTCCTCCATGAAGTGAGATTAACGGTTAAAAATGAGTACATATTTTCAATAGTGTGTTCGAAATTAGTCATGCTCTGCTTGTTGTAGATGCTCAATATATTCTGTTCATAGTTTCACATCATGAGCCAGGGCCCATTGTCATCAGCCCCATTTTTCAGATGTTGAAACTGAGGCATGGAAAAGGTAAACAACTTGCCCAAAGACACACAGCTCAGCTCATCAGGGTTACACGCAGGGTTTGAACCACGCTCCAAGTCCAAGCTATTGACGACTACCTTTAAAGGCTCTTGGAATTGCTTATTACTTACCAATGAAATCACTAGGCTATTGGAAAGTCAGCAGGAATTTAGAGGATAGAAGGAAGAAAGCTTTCTTTTTTCCTAAACAGCACAGTAAAGGCATAATAGTTTCTTGAGTGACTAGGATGCCATTCAGTACCCTTAAGAGTAATTTTCTCAGTGGTATCCTAGGGGCTTAAAACAATCCATCAGACACTTTTTCCATCCTAAAGGGACTTCAATAGTGAAAAGGTTGTCATTTGTGTTTGACAATTCCTTCTGAGGTTAAATAAAGAAAGAATAAGTTTCCAGGTAATGTGAATTGGAAATAAAATGTCCCAGCCTGCTCAGATGTGCAGGCCATGAGGTAGTAATAAGCTGAGGACTAGAATCCCGGTCACCTCATGTCCAGTCAAAGGCTCTTTGTAGTAATATTCTGGACATTTCCCTCTGTCCTGCTTAACAAGCCCGTCCTGCCCTGTCTATGTAATCCCTGTGTTATAGGCAGTAACCCATTAAAGGCTCCTGAGCAGATTTGAAATGTTCTGAAGCTCTAGGAGCCCAGAGTTCTTTTGATCCCTCCTGGAAGATTCAGCAAAGAGACTTTAAAGTATACCAGTAAGAAGGAACTACAGAAAGGGGCTGTTTTGTTTCCTGGGGTGAAAGTCTTCGAGGGGTTTGAGGAGAAAAGTGGTCCGTAGGGAAGTCAATCTTCCCACTAATAAAATAGGCTTTCCTGGTGGAAATGAACATTTCTGCATATTGGGCAGAGAAGGGGGTCGGTGAGAAGACCACACAAGTAATAAAGCACTAATAAAGGTCACATAGATAATAGGTAACACTTCCAGGTTTCCAGCTAGAGTCTGTCAGATTTCAAAGCCCACATTCCTTGCAATATGCCCCACTGCCTCAAGAGCCGGGATGCAGCAACAGACCAGAAGGAAAGATACAAGACGCAAGAGCATGCAGGGAAAACAAATACATAAAACATCATAAGAAAGAAAGAAGGCTGTAGGGCAAGGGAGGAAATTGGTCTGGCTTTGCAGGAAGGACCCCAAAGTCCTATCAGAAATGACAGTGACCAGACAGCACCAAATGATGTTCATCATTGCAACATACATAGAAGATGACAATAGAAGCAAAGAAGAATTCCAGTCAATCAACAGAGTAACAAAGAGACCATCTCAGACTTAAAATGTTTCCCAACTCACTCCATGAAGAAGGATTGCTGAGCAAAAAGGAACACATTTACAAAGGTATGTTTGAAATTGATGGCGTCCTCCCTAAGTTAGCAGTTTAATATAACTTATTGTGAGTCTAAATCGTTTTCTGTAATCAATCTCTTGTGGTGGCAAGTTCTAGTTAAAAACCCCCAGTGGTACTGACTGTATCAAAACTCATGTTAAGGTAAAGCCTGCAGACTAACAGAGTGTCCAAACAGGGACTAGTGGGTTTTGGTGGGTCCTGTTAATATCTTGGGCTACACAGTAGAAAATCACATGGGAAAGCATGCAGGTTGACTCCCTGAAAAAGAGAAACACACATGTACATGCGCACATACATATCCCTCACATGGGAGTCACTTGTTCAGACTTTCCCAGCTTGCCATGTGCTTATTCTCCTTGCAAGTGTAATATTTCAGTTTACAGTTTCCTCTCTGACCTCCAAAATATTGTCTCCTTCTAAAGACTTGTTCACCATTTGATCATGTCACTGTCCTGCTTAATATCCCTCAGTGGTCCTCGGTAGTATGGGAGATAGAATTGAAATTCCCTCAGCTTTGCACATACAGGTCTTTGTGATTTTCTTTCTGAACACCTCATATCACTCTCCAGAGATATCCAACTGCAGGTACCTCCTCTCACTCTGATACTTACATTTCTGTCAACTCCTTACAGTACACAGGCCTGGAACCTTCATTTCACCCTCCTCCATTGCACAAAGTTCTTGAGATTCAGCTAAAGAGTTCCTTCTGTGGGCAAGTCTTCGATGACCTCCCAGGGAAGGGGCCAGGCTCTCCAGGAGCCTCCCCATGAACCCACCCTTTCCTTCCTTCCTCATCCTGATTGTCACTTACCTGCTTGTTCCTCTAGTAGACTATAGGAAGGAAATGAGCCATATTTAGTTTTATATGTTGATTGATTAGCTGAATAAAGCCATGAAGAATCCCTTTTAGCAACACAGAATGCTTTAGAACAGAAAGTAAATTCTCACCAGCCTTCCAAAGGACACCTGGCAGTCAGCCAAATCCAGAAGATTCTCAACAGTGAGAAAGAATGTCATCCTAGAAATTCTTGGAGATGCTAACGAGAAAATAGGCTCTTTTCATCTTCAGGGGATAGTAGTGCAAGGACAATTTTTAGTTGCCCAGACATTGTAGTTTGTAAGCACTTTCACAGCTGTGATGGCATGTCTTACCTTTGATTAATGCGAGGTGATGGAGACTAACTATAACTGAACTTTGACTGGTACTTTTCATATGTTGTGTCACCTAACAACCTCATGAGGTAAGCAGCACCCCCATTTATAATTTAAAGTCCCAAGTCACATGGAAAGTGAGGAACGGTCATGATCCCAACTCAGGTATGATGCTGGGGAAAATGAAGATCTTTACACAATACAGTGGCTTCTGCAGATGAGAAATGACCCCCTATCCATTTGTTTTACCTTCTTTCAATCAAAAATGACTTCCCAGTCAGAACTGCAGAACAGAATACCCATGAAGCAAGTTTGCTGCTTCTTGTTGCCAGGGCCAGTCAGATCTGATCAAAGTTTAAAAGATCAGCTCACAGGGCCTGGCTGGGGAGTAGGCTTTGAGTTCCTCCTCTGCTGCGTACTTCCCCTACTCTCTCCTCTCCCAACCCCACCCTGTTTCTCCTGAAAACACTTCCTAATGTGTCTGTTTCTACAGAAAAGAAAAGCCTAGATACAGGAAACCTATAAAGATTTAGGCCAAGCGTCAGCAAACCCTTTTTGTAAAAGGCCAAAGAGCCAATATTTTAGGTATACAATCACAACTACTCAACTCTGCCATTGCAGCATGAATGCCCCCATTGACAATACATAAATGAATATGCATGGCTTTATTCCAATAAAACTTTATTAACAAAAACAGGTGGCAAATCAGATTTGACGATGAGTGCTAGTTTGCCAACCCCCAGGCTAGGTGAAGGACAGTAATTAAACTTCATCTCTTGTGCCAGCTTCGATCAGTGAGTAGTTGGTTTCCTGGAGTTTGGTGTTCATGAAGACTCAAAGGCTGTGGGCTCTGTAGGAAAGATGCTGTGATCAATTAGTGATATCTGCTCTTGGTGTCAGAAGAATCATGGTAGTATATGTGCCATATTTGCCATCTTCTGGTTAAGTTTTGAGTGTGCATATAAAGACCACATGAAACAATAGAGTTTCCAAGTAGCCTGAGACCCACCAAAGCTGAACGATCACCAACGTGCCATTCTGCCACTGTCTCTTTCCCTTGTAAATTTCATGTCTTTTGTTATTCTAAATGGTTCATAAATCAGGAACACATGATTTAGAGAAAAGAAGAAAGGCAAAAAGTCTATCTATAGACAATCTAAAAGTAAATCATGCATTGAGAAGTTGGATTAGGTAAAAATCCTTTTTTTTTAAATCTAAGGTTTGTATGTCAGATTACCTAGGATTATGGGATTAATAGGCATCCTGTTCTCTCTGCAGCAAAAGCAACTGTAGCAGGTAAGAATTTTCTTCTTTTTTAAACAGATTCACCCTTAATAAATGCCAAGAAAGCCTTTTTTTTTTTTTTTCAGATGGAGTCTTGCTCTGTTGCCCAGGCTGGAGGGCAGTGGTGTGATCTCAGCTCACTGCAACCTCCACCTCCTGGGTTAAAGCAATTCTCCTGCTCAGCCTCCCGAGTAGCTGGTACTACAGGTGCACACCACCACACCAGGCTAATCTTTTGTATTTTTGTAGACACAGGTTTGTCCAGGGTGGTCTTGAACTCCTAAGCTCACGCAATCCACCTGCCTCGGCCTCCCAAAGTGCTGGGATTACAGGCGTGAGCCACTGTGCCTGTTCGAAAGCCCTTTCTATAAGCAATGTTGTAGTTGGCAATAGAGATGGTTCAAGAAGCGTACTTTGAGTTAATATTGAACTTGCAAGTAAATACATAAAGCTTCAGCGCCATAAAGCTAATTTAAAAGGGACATTTCTCTTTATAGTTCCCTGGAGTATTACGGACTCTATGATATTCTTCTACCATAATGTAGGATTCATTAAGGAACTGAAGCCATAATTGTCTACATCAGTACATATGAATCAACTGGATAAATCGTCCAAATGAATTGGCTAATACGACCTCAGTTCTTAGTATGAAGTTCTCCACATGACCCCTGGCAGGTGGACAGAAAACTGAGGACTGAATTTTAATTGTAAGAATATCAGAGAAGGGAATTCAAAGGGAATTTGCAAAGCATGATAATTTGTATACACATAAGACAATTTCTACCTCACAATTTTATCCCTTCAGAGTGGAAAATGATTAAATACATAGAATCACACCCATATAAAATACATATATGTGTCTTTTTAAGATTTATGTAACAATTATATATATTGTTTATTGTGGTCAATATTACCTTTCTCTTTATATCAACAAGGGAAAATTTAAATTTCACTAGAAAAATATGTATGTATCATATAATGGCAAACCCATGGCAATTTTTTCTTTTTTAGCCATCATGTTTCTACAATTTCCTGTGTGTACAATGTCAGGATAAAGTATCAAAGGGAGAGTAAAGTAAGAGCTATGCAAAATGATATCTTCTTAATTAATCAGTGGTAGATCAGATGATAACAGGAAACCTAGAACAACACGACTTTTACACTAAACTCAGCACCTAATTTACTGACAACAATTTTGGAAGAGTCAGAAAATTTAGAGTACATGGGTTAGATATGATTTTGTCTGTTTAAAATTTCTGTGCATTATCATTCATAAAATATGTATGGCTTTATTGACTTCCTAAGGAGAATAAGAGGTTGCTTCCCTTCAGAATATAAAAAGCCAGGGGAAACTTGAAGAGTCAATAGCTCTCATACTAAATGCCATGGTAGCTTGGTGAGTGGCCTATATTTGAATGTTTTGATCTCCCTTAGTTGTTGTCAAGTTTGAGGACTATTTCAATGATTAAAATTCCAAATGGGATACTGTGACTAAAATCAGAAATGTAGATGCTTGATTTATTATGTATCATGCACATTGAGATCAACTTTATGAATACATATTTATTTATTACAATAAAAAGAGGAATCTGTGATAACAAGGAACTCTGGAGATTCTTTTGCCCATGTTTCATTTGGGCTGGTTGCAGACAACAAAGAAAACAGCATATGTAGTACTCCTAGCAAGTGCATATCTATGAGAATACCAAGGGCCTCTTCCTGAGTGCCTTTATAAGCCACGGTATTCCCTACACTCTTCTGTGGAAGTTATCGCTGTATTAGATGTTGTTGAACATATTTGATATGAAAGCATTGTCTGTTTGCTACCAGTATCTAACGAGTCTCTCCCCCAGAGTTGCCAGCAAGGTGCTGATTAATTAACTGAAGTAGTGAAGCTGAATCGTACAACAGCTGTTTAGAGAATTGTCATTAACTTGGTCTCCTTTCCTGTCTATTAGCTTTCTTGCAGCGATCCCACTAAAATGCAAATCTCAAAAACTCAGCACTAGACTCTACCTTAACCTCTGTGCCCCGTTTGATGCAAAAAAAGATGTGAATGGTCTGGGTTGATTTGTTGTTGTCGTCGTAAAACAACAAGGGAAATAAGACGAAGAAACAAGAATGGAGAGACGCGAAGCCAAAAGGAGTTGGAAAAGGGATTTTGGAAACTTCCTAGAAGTCACAGTTTGCCTTGTCACTTGTCATTGGCAGGTAACTAGAGGACAGCCCTTTGGGCTGAATGTCAAAATGGGAATTGCAGATATCCTAAGCTTATCGAACGGTCAGCTATCTGACGATCTTTTCCTGGGACCTCCTTGCACGGGAAAGAAAAAGGTACTCTGTGATGGAGAGAGACGACAGAAAGGAGCAGGGTGGAGGGGTAGATGCAGCCGCCCCTCTGGAATGAGGACAGTTGGTGAAGGACTCCAACCTGTAGACCTCAGCTGCCCCAAGAACAAGGATGATTATTCAGAGCGGAATCTATATTAAGTGGCAGATTGGAGGGAGGGCCGAGTTGATGAGACGCAAGCACGTCATTAAAATGCTCTCGGGTGAGGCACAGTGACTCAGACCAAATAAAAATGATAGGTTTTAAATTCTTTCCTTCCTTCTTTCCTACCTTCCTTTCTTCCCTTCTTCCTTTATTCTTTTCACTTTCCTTTCTTTTTTCTTTCATATATATGTTTAAGTCTACCTGCAGATTTTGTGAAAGACAACAATGTCTTCCACATTCAGGCCAACAAAATTAATTCATAACAGAAGCTGTCACCGTTTCATCCTAGGTATCACCTGATAACCCCACTAAGCTCTGCTTACTCCCTCTGACATGAATCTCGGAGACTTGGTACCAGAGAGCTCAGATGTTAACACCTTCTGTTGCTATAACCGTTACCCCTTGCAATTTCATTTGCCTCGGCACCCCTTCACTCTGGTCTCACTTTATAAAACAGCTACGGAATTTTCAATTCAGAAAAAAGTACAAATTAAACATGGGCTTGAAGAGCACATAATGGGGTCATCGGGGCATATAATAAAAAAAAAAAAATCCAAATACGTCTTAAAAATGCAGCAGGTGCTTTTTTTTAATGAAGCAGATAAATGCAGAAATGAATGCACTGATACAGACAGAGCATCTGCCTCATGATAAAATTAAGTCTTGTGACAGAAATAAATCACTGTGGGGGAGAATGTAACCCATTATCCAATAGGATTTTTTCTTTCTTTCTTATGTGACAGGACTTATTGGATTCCCTGACGCTAGGCAGCTAAGTGCATCCACAATTTGATGATAAATCAGAAAGACTGCAGGATTTGGAATTTAACAACTTCTTATTTTTCTGTGATATAGAGATAAGGGGAAAATTTCAGCGAGTAACTATTAAATTGGGAATCTCCTTTTTTTTCTGATAATCTGATCCTCTGGTACTATGTCACATCATCACACAATGCCAACTACCAGCAGTGAGTAAAATAGATTTTGGACTAAGATGAATAAGGGAGCTACTTATCTTTCCTTTTCTTTTCCAATATTCAGTTTTATCTAAAGAGCACTATAGAAAGGTTACTTTTGACATAAAAATATACTGTTCTTATTACACTTTCCTTTTTATCCCCTTCAATATTTTAAAAAATGGCAATAAAGGCATGTTTTTCTTTTTAAAACATTTTCATGTTTGAACAATAGAAAAGGAAAATCCATATATCATGTTAAAAATACACGGGAACTAACCGAGCTCAACATTACCTTACCATGTTTGATAAATGTGACTTGAAAAAACTCACCTTCAGGTTTTAATGATTTTCTTTGTTACAATATATGCTATTAATTGGTGGAAGTGGAGGGAAAATAATTTCTGTTTCCAAGATGCACCTTTATTTTTCCAGGTTGAATCTGGGTAGCACCTTGAGTGCTTTGCTGACACTGGCACCAATCACAAGCTCTCCTACCGAACTATATAGATTGCCCTTGTAAGAAACAGAGAGAGCAAACTCAAATGGTTTTTTTTCCTCCTGGTAATTTTTTTAAGTGAGAACATCTTCAAAAACCCAATCCATTGTGTAAAAACATAGCAACAATTTAGCAACTGACATCCCAGCAGAAATAGTGTATTTTGGGGCCAAGGTATATTTCAAAAGCCAAACCAGAATCCCTTTTCTTGTAAACTAAATCAAGCTCACTATAAAGCTGCTATCGCTGACTTTTTTTTCCCTACATCTTGTCTTATAAAGGGATGAAGGTGGGGTTGGGAAGAGAGGTATTAAACATCGATCACTGGTAATTACGGTAATCTCCTTCAGGAGCTTTAACTCTTACAAACTCAGCCTGTCTTCAGAGAGAGCTAACTCCATGTGACAACACAAGGAAAGCTGTTAAAAAACTGTAAACTCCTGCAGCTGGGTACTAGCCTTTAATTAGACTGTGGCACCGAAACAGACGTTCTTCAAGTACCCAGAGAGATGTAATGAGTCTATTAGTCCAAGAAGTAAGAGATATAATCAGCCAAATCATACACCTATCAAAAACATACCAAGAAATGGGGGAAGGGCACAGAGAATCAGTCAAACATCCTGACCATCAGGAAGAGAGTCATTCAATGTGACTTGATATTCCATTTCACACAAATTAGATTATAAAATCACACAAAAAAGAGACAGAGAGAGAACTTGAAGACAAACATTTCTGGAAGTGCCTGGAAACCAGGCTGGAGTGCAGTGGCGCGATCTCGGCTCACTGCAATCTCTGCCTCCTGGGGTTCAAGCCATTCTCCTGCCTCAGCCTCCCGAGTAGCTGGGATGACAAGCACATGCCACCACACCCAGCTAATTTTTGTATTTTTAGTAGAGACAGAGTTTCACCATGTTAGCCAGGATGGTCTCGATCTCCTGACCTCGCGATCTGCCTGCCTCGGCCTCTCAAAGTGCTGGGATTACAGGCATGAACCACTGCACCCAGCCACATCTCTCTATGCTTTAAAAATTCAGTTTGACCCGACTCATTACTTCTAGGGAACAGGAATTACTGATCTCCTTGCAATGTACTATTGAAACAATGGGAAAGATTTAAAAAGAAGAATCAAGCAAGAGATCCTGGTATAATCCTAGCGTTAATTATGGTTCTCAAAAGTGCATGCTACTTTTTTTTAAAAAACAACCATGACAATATTTTCCTAGCTTTGCTTTCCACAAAAACACAAACAAAAAGAACTAGACACAATATTGACTTGGCAAGTTCTCCATGGGAACCTCAAGATAAAGGACCAGAAAATGCACCTTGTAGTGTCCTTCATTTAATGCCACTGTTTCACTGTTTGGATTCAGCTACTTGGCATGCCACATATGCCCACAAATGTCCCACTTTTGTTTGCTGTGATTTGTTCCAGTCATACATGCTAAACACAGTTCTGTAATAGACCCACATTAGATGAGACTGGGTCCACCTCACAGGCTCTTGAATTTTTTCCAAAGACAATTTGAAAAATTTGAAATTTAAAACTGTGCTCATTACATTCTTGTGGATTTATTTAGTCTGATTCCTCTCTCAGTCGCCACAGAGAAATCGACTTTTATGATCACAAAAGGAATCATAGCCTTGTTTGAAAATTGAGGCCACGAATTTAAAAGAAAGATGAAAAAGCCTCTCATTTTCCAGAAGGGAAAAACTCTAAGACCCAGGGAGGTGGATGTGTTACCTACACCCACACAGCTGATTAGCAAGAGGGCCAGTCTAGAACACACATCCTCTAATCCAGAGTCCAATATTCTTTCCATTATGCTGTCAAACTTCAAGTTTTCTTACCCTCTGAGTGAACAGAACTGAAAGGGAAAATACCAAGGAAATCAAAGATATACTCCTTCAGCCTCTGGGAACTTAGTTGAATATATTTTTAACAATACATAAGGCCTAAAAACAGATGTAGAATAGATGAAATATAGAATTAGGATAAAAAAATGTGCAGTTGAAGAAGATTGACTTGAGGAAGAGGGTTAGATGTTGTGCTTGAAAGTTAGTAAACACATATGGAGTATTACCCGGGCCACGGGGATTAATTAACTCAGCTGACACTGATTTCAGGTGTCAAGGAGCTAACCACACAGACATCTTCCCAGAAAGCATTTTAAGCATAAAGACCAATAAGTACAAAGCCCCTGAAGTAGAAGCGAATTCCAGGAATAAGAAAAAGACCAGAGTGGCTGCAAGGAGCCAGCAGTGGGTAAGGTAGAGACGAAGGTGGGGATCAGCTGCTGTAGGATGTCTTATACCATGAAGAGGAATTTGGAATTTGTTTTGATGGCAACAGGAAGTGAATGAAGGGTTTAATGAAAGATGATAGAATCAGACTGATTTTTTTTTTTTTCAAAAAAGATCACTTTGGCTGCAGTGTGAAGAATAGATTGTAGGATTGAGATAACACATATGAAAGTCCTTTTGAAGAAAAAATGGTAAGGCAAAATCTAAATGGAAACCATAACTGTCATTATATAAACAGCAATGCAATCTTCAAAAAATAATAATAAATGCATTGATGTTTTTCAAAGAATCTCTCAAACTTTGGCACTAGTCAAAGTCATATGGTTTGTCCATGTTCTGAAACACTGAGCAATAGATCCCTGAAACAGAGGCAAGATGAAACTGTGTTGGGCATCGCTGGGTTGAGTCATCATTGGAATTCACGCCATCTGTGTTGCTATAGCAGATTAAGAAAGCCCAAACTTGAACACACGCAAGTCCCTGGTGCTCAAAGCTGTGACCATTTCAGAATTCTGCCACCTAAGCTTTCCCAGTTGAATAGAGAGGAAACAATACTTTTAAAAAGAAAAGTCCAAAGATTCTCCTGTTTCAAAAAGAAGTGGCATGAATGGACTGAGAAACAGAAAAAACACAGCTTCTGCATTGAGAAGGGGCAACTCTCCGTGACTTTAGAGATCAAAGTCCCTATCAGTCGGGATGATTAAAACCCAATTACTGACTTTCTGCAATGAAAAAGTAGTAAAGTCTTGGAGCACAGATAAATCCAAACTGATTAATATTATTCTGCCAATCTCCACTCAGTTTCAGCAGTGACCATACACCATTAACCTAAAGCAGATTTCACCTCTAAGGTGGCTGCTGATGATAAATTTCCAAGGATGTTCAGATAAGACAGAAAATGAAGGGGGCAGTTTGTAAATGTCTTTTAAGAAATCACTGATTTTGTTACTGGTCTTCAGTAAAAGCTAAATAATTCAACAGCTGAAGAACAACACGAGCCACACGTTATGAAAAACTGGAGTCCTTGGGTTTGAAAAGGCAAATTACTTGAAGAACGCCAGGGTTCATAAGGAGACAGATTTGGGTTTGAATCCTGACTCTCCTCCTTGCTATTTGAGTGATTTGTGGATCTTTATAAATGGAAGTCTTATTGATCATCACAGCTGTTTGATGAGAGGGTTAAACCAGGGTTATGAGTATAAGGCCCACTGTAGGTACACAAGAAATGTTCATTCCATACCAATTTACCTCATCCCTTTTTCCCTAAGGGCTTTCCAAAAGCATTTATGACTTGGAAAGACTCCACCTGCTTATAAAAACAGAGATGAGGTCTTCAAGGAGATGGGAATCCTTGAGACAGGTCCTTGAAGAAATATCCCAGGTCCCTGGGTTTTTCCTAAGAAAGGATTTAAATTTTAAAAGCGGCAATAAAGAGTCTCGAAGCTAGTGGCTTAAAGAAAATTATAAGCACTAAACTTGTAAGAGAATTCATATTTATACTTTTATATATGTGAAATAAATGCAGAGCTTTTGAAAGAAAAAAAAAAGACATGAGTCAAAAAGGTTTGCACAACTCAGAAGGCAGAGTAAATAGAAACTTAAAATAGGGTTTTGGAATCTATTGTCCCGGGCATGGTTAAGAATGAAAGTCAGCATGGTATTCTGGAGATTTGGGAATGGTAGCCTACCCACCCCTACCAGCTGGATAACCTTTGGTAAATTATCCCAACCCCATCCCCTTGAAAGTCTGCTAATCTGTTAAATGAGCTAATTAGCTGAGACAATCCCTACAGATCCTGTCAGGTCCAGCATTTTTATACTTCTCTGGCTCCAAGATCACGGGGACTAAGACAGCAGTGTTCACTGTCACATTATTCATATTTTCATTTCTAGACACAACTGGGGGTTTCCATATTTGAGGAGCTACATCAAGGCCAATGGAAAGGATCGAGGTGAAAAGAACAAATACCAAGAATGAGGAAACAACAAAACGGAAGGGGAGAAGAGCCAGAGGACATCACTTGGGCATAGTGACCGGCTCTGAACATGCGTTAATTGGTTAAAAAAAGGAGGAGCAGAATCAAGGGAGGAATATGGGGAAGAACAAACCCAGAAATCTTATGATTCCATTATTATATAGGTTTGGGGGCTCGGATTAATTGTGGGAGTTGAAAGATTCTTGGCGACGTGTAATACACTGAGTCTCATGGGGTGACACAGCTTGACAAGGTCATTCAGCTGGTTACAGATCCAGAACTAGATGCAAGAGTCCTGATTTTTGACCACTTAGGGTTTGGTTTGGTTTTGTTTTGTTGCTGTTTGTTTTGCTTGTTGTTGTTGTTGTTGTTGTTTTGAGATGGAGTCTCACTCTGTCACCCAAGCTGGAGGGCAGTGACTCAATCTGCTCACTGCAACCTCTACCTCTCCCAGGTTCAACCAGTTCCCATGCCTCAGCCTCCCAAGTAGCTGGGATTACAGGCATGCACCACCATGCCTGGCTAATTTTTGTATTTTTAGTAGAGACAGGGTTTCACCATGTTGGCCAGGCTGGTCTTGAACCTTGACCTCCTGAAGTGCTGGGATTACAGGCATGAGCCACCGTGCCCGGCCAGTTTTCTTTCCACCGGGAGTTCTACTGATTGGATCCTATAGAAAAGGCTGCAGCACCCATGTGGTGAAGGGAAGCTGAGAATGTCACTGGTGAGAGCAAGAGCAATGACTTTGCAATTTATGAGTTTGCCCCTAAACATTGGCTCAAACCATTTTTAATCCATTCCTTTTCAGACTAGCATGCTGCTGAAATAACCTCAGAAAGATGCACAAATACGTTGAGGGGAAAGACAGGCTTGGACAGCTTTTTAGAAAACGTTCCATACAGTTTGTAACTTGCTGGTCCTCTGGTTAGTACACACCATTGATAGCCATGATGTCTTTCTCTTGCTCTATTGTAGCCTGCCCCTCATATGCCCAATCTCTTGAAACTTGAGTGTTACTTTTCACCAGACACTCAAGGATCTCATGTGTAGCTAGATGTGCCTCAATCACTTTATGTTATCGGATGAAACCAAAAACAAACGAACAGAAACACTTCTGAGGTCTAAACTTAAAATTTGGTATGCAATAGCACCAATGCACATAGACTGTATTCTTCAACCCACCCTATATCCATTTGACTGTCAAGTTAGCTCATTTTTCCTAGATTTAATGTAATTTAATTCTAATATGTGTCAATTGTAAAATGCACATCTTTCCACATTTTGTCGTCTAATGTTTTGATGTCTAAAATTGGGAGGCATCTTATAATCAATAGTATGTCATAGTTTAATTGTCAGTGTTTTTTCTTCCTTAGTGATATATAAAGTAATTGTGTATCACACAATTATGGAGTCTTAGATTTAATGAAATACAGTATTTAAAGTAGAAATGAAGAGCCATTCCATCACGATCTTCCATAGGTTACAAGAAAATGAACTGCCCATCTAGCTCTCTCTCTCTTTCCCTTTCTCTCTCTCTCTCGCATGCACTTTTTCGTTCTTTTATTATTTGCTTAATTAAACTAGGATTTATCAAATGCCAGCTCAATGACAAGTGCTACTCTAAGCACTGAAGATGACATAATAAGCAGAAACAGATGTGGCCCCTGTCCTCATTAAGCTTATCACCTACTAGAGATAGAAATATATTGATTGAACCGCACAAAATCAAACTACAAATATAGTAAAGGGCTCTGTGGCGAGGTGCACGGTGCTATGAAGGAGCACAGGGTAATGACCTAGTTAGGAAGATTTCCCTGAGAAAGTGAAGAATGAGTAGAGATGAGAAGAAGTGACAGAGGTTGAAGGCAGGGCATATTGTGCAGAACGAATTTAGGATCCAAAGGTTTTTTGGCAGATGTAAGCATAGCTTTGAGAAGGCCACATCCCTGGAGCCCAAAGAACATGGGAGGCACAGATGTGAGATGAGATAGGAAGGGAGAGAGTCCGACCATGGCAGGGCTCTCTGTCTTTATCTTAAGAACAATCTGGAGGCAAAAGGGAGTTTGGGAAAGGTAAATGCTCAGATCAAAACCAGCATTCCGGATGCCAGGCGGGTTCCTTGGAGGGTGCAGGTTAGGAGGCTAGTGCAGTGGTCCAGTTGAGAACTGATAGGAACATAGAAACTCGGAACTGCCCTCTCTCTCCACCAGCTCAGTGTGCAGCTCTCAGCTCTGCAGTGCAGCCATTCCATCGTCTCCCGCTCTGTACACAGACTTTGCAGTGACATCCTGGGAGCAATACCCAGAGAATGAGGTCAGAATATTCAATAAAGGTTCCTGCTGCAGATGGGAGAGAACCATGAACAAAGCACGACAGAGAAGGGAGACTGGGAACGCACAAGGAGAGGAAGAGAGCACAGCCCACACGGTCTGCCAGATCTCGCCCAGCTGGGAAGCTATGTGACCAGCCTGGACTCTGTCCTCTGAACTCTCCAGCACTGAGTCAACCTATTGTACTCCTGGCTTGATCCTCATTAGATGCACTGAAGATCTCACAACCAACTTGGGGAAGATAAAAGTTTATTTGAAGCCTGAAGAAAAAGAACTCTTTATTTAAAGGGAACAGAAAAGATCCTTAGGAGCTTTTTTTTTCCCCCCTTGGCAGATATTGACTTACAAACTGATCTTACTCCACTGGTTAGAATATATCTATTTTCAGTCCTTGTACATCTACCCTATGAATTGCGATTTGATGAAGCCATATGAACAACTAATAAAGTCTCAGTGTAAAAATGCTATATGTTCTTAGGAAGGGAAAACATAAAACTTCAACCCATGGTTTATTAAAATCCCTAGGTAAGCACAGTTTACAAAGCTAAACGCCAATACCTATAATTCAGCCCATAATAACGTTAGCCATAGAGTAACTGCTATCTCTAACTGCATATAGGTTTGGTTGCCCTTCAGAAGTACGGGAGATCTAACTCCTAATGGCTTTTTATATAAAAGAAAAAACAGTCTTTGATTGACAGAATCTAATCACTAGAAGGGCAGCAAACAAAAGCTGGGAAAAGCACAGTTCCCTGTTAATTTTTTTTTCCTTGCAACATCTATAGGCATCTGATCACACAGTTGTGCAATTATTTGCTAACTGAAGATGTTATTATTCTGTTACTGTCTTAGAAAAATAGTAACCTTTCTCAGCAAAGATAAAAATATGTGGGTTCTTTTCCCGCAGTTTATATATCTTAAATCTTAGGTCATTTTTTCAGCAGCTCTCTTCTCAACTCTCCCACCATTTATCTTTCCATTCTCAGCAAGGGCTAGTTTACTTAATACAGGAAGACCTTCACATAACTTTCTGGCATTAATTATTATGGTGGCACAAACTCCCGCGTGAAATATTTGCTGCAATGTGTCCCGCAGCCTATAAAAAAAAAAGAAAAAAAAAGTACAAGATAAAAAGAGAAGGCAAAACATTCCTGATGATTATTCATTATTTTATATCAATTTTACATAACTAATTGAGAGTTTTATTATAAAGCACAGGGCCCCTTCTGTGCAGTCTTACGTTAATAAGCTAATATAAACATTTTGAAACTGCATCTGCAAGTAAAGGAGGCAAGGAAGAAAGATGGTCAAGTTTCTTCTGCAAGCTTTGTTCTGAAAATAGGGTCTGATTTTATTCTTGCTAGAGGTGTCTTCTGATGATGGCATGAGGGTTATGAGGCAATGTGAGTGACATTAAAATAACATAGCCCTAAATCAAAACTGATAAGCAGCTCTAAAGAGTCCATCAGCACATTAGGATGGCAGGCAGTGAGAAGCTGCGCATTTCAGGGCTGACCATGTATTGCTAGTTTCTTTCTCATTCTCCTTTTTGTAACTACAAACAATTATCTGCAAACTTCCATTTTGAGAAGTGAAGTGGGTAAAACACAAGTTATGGTGAAGGTCTTCAGGGACAGTTTTGGGTGCAGCTTGACTGGAGGGAAACTGACGAGATCTCAGTTTCAGAACACAACAACATTGGAGTCTGCTTTGGAATCAGTGGCAACTTCCCACAAACAGGCTGTCACTCTGGTCCTAGCAATGGGATGTTTCCCTAGTCATTCCCACCTTTATTGGGAGTAGCTGTGAAGTAAATTGGCTGAAGCCTGTCAGTTTAACTGCTATTTTACACAGACCCACCTACACCTCCTCTTCTAATTCCGTCCCCTGATACTCCCCTACCCAACCTTAGAATGTAGAAAAGCCATGGACCCTGTCACCAGACACCTAACATGGTACCTCACACATAGAAACCTTTCAATAGATTAGACTCGATTAGTTGATTGGTTGGTTGAATAAGTGAATCAAAGAAAAACATTGGGAGGCTACATTGGTTCAGAAAGTGCCTCTGGAGTTCTTTAGGCCTGAAGTCAAATCTTGGCCACTCCTATTATTAATACTGTGTTCTTAGGCAAGTCCTTAACCTCTCTAATCTTTAGTTTCCTCATTTACAAAATTGGTATAATCATAATCTATACCTCATAGAATTATAAATGGAATGACTTGTTCATATGTTCAACAAACTACTTATTCCAGTGCCTAGAACACAATAGACAACTCAAAAGACAACCTTAGTTTTCAAGGTGGCTTTTTGCAGGAAAGTATGTAAAGGAGGGAGTAATTCAGAACTACCCAGAAATACACAGAAAGTGTATCCCATTACTGCCACCATTTGTTCCCTCACTCACTCCCCAGAGTCATCCATTCATTTAACAAATATTTAGTAAATGCCTACCGTATTCCTCTTCTGAGAAAAAGCACTGAATAAAAACAAAGTTTTGCCCTCATAGAACTTATGTTCTAGTGGGAAGGACAGACAAAAAAACACATCAAGAATATGTGACATGTCAGAAAGTAGTCATGCATATAAATTATTAATTCATTCATTTAATGTATATTTACTTATGACTGCTTTCTACAAAAATATACATAACACATTTTCTGATCATAGGGTAGTAATTTTGATAAATATGTACCTAAACTATAAAACATGGAGAACAATAAGAACCTGAAACTGTCTACATAGCCTCCTCTGAGCAGACTACATTCCTGTAATATTTGCTTAAGCAGAACATAAATGCTGTAAATTGTGATTACTGACACACTCCAGGTTGGGGCAGGGTCTCCAAAAACCAAAACTGAGATCTTGGTTTTAGAATGGCAGAGAGTCCCCGTGAGTGATAATTTTCACTTGGCATCATACAGAAATTCAGGGAACTGCTCGGGACCATCTGTTCAACTATGATAATGAGGGGTAGTGGGTTTCTCTGGGGAATGTGCTGAGATGTATGAAGAATTAGTAGCAGAAAAAGGACCTTTGCAGATTCCAGAACAAATGGAAGGGACCACTGTCATCCTGTCTGCTACCTGTAAAACTGCAGGTTGCCAACCCTTCTTTCTTCTTTTAAATGCAAACTAAGTCATCTGCAAAATAATAGACTTTAGAGTAAGGTCATCTTTTTTAGCGAGGTCAAAACTTTCTGTCCCTTCTCTCTGGAGCTCTTGGGCAAAGGTACCCATGTATGGACTTCACCATCAGCCATCCGGCCTTTCGCATCCCATCTTAAGGGCTTGAAGGAAACAAGACAGCCCCAATTATGCATTTACAGACTCATCCACACAAGCACTCACACATACACACACTCACACCTATGCATGCAAACACATATTACAGACTCTCATTCAGGGAGTTTATAGAACTTTCACTCCTATACTCAGAGAATAAACAAGACCATTTGAACCCAAGAGGAAACATGCTAACGTTGCTTAATTTTCCAGTCTGTGACCTCTGCTGAGAGTCACTGGGGACCATCTGAAGGCTGCCCACAGACTGCTCTCCTGTGTTCACGATGTCCTAGATTTTCCTTCTCACTGAACTTTCCTGACCCTTAGTCACTACAACTAATGCTCCAGCTCTTTAATGCCCAATGCCTGAATTTAGTCCTCCCAGAACCTGCAGCAAAATGGTGGAAAGAGAATAAACTTCATCACAAGTTTGTGGCAGCAGCTTCACATGAAATCTGTGGCAACCTATACCTTTTTGGAACAAACATTGCCTCTTTAAGGACAATTAGGTATTTATTGGTACAATACATAATTTATTCTGGAGGTTACTGGTTTATGAAGGTATGGGAAAACTGCCAACTTATCATATGAACAGCAGTTATGAGTAATAATAAGGGTTATAATTTACATTTAAATTCTGTTTTTACGTTAATGAGGTACCTAAAATGCAACCCGGCAAAAGGCATTTTGTGCACATAATCTCTTGCTACCTAAAATAGAAATCTGGTTTTATATTATAACTTGTATACTCCCAGCCTCCTCATAGGAGCGCCTATAATATTCACTTAAAAACTAGTGATGGGGCGACTTGACAAAATGTAGCTGCCATCATGAGCCCAATTAATCTTAGACACCAAGAAATATTTTTCATGAAGTGTCTAGAGTAATTAATGCTCAACTGCTTGTATACAAAGAGGTGAGCTGTTTGGCAGAAAAAATACGTTGTGGGTCACCAGACCTCCTAGGGTGACCACAGAGTTGGTCATTTCTAGGTGAGGATGGTGATATTAGGGAAGCCGATTGTCAAGAAGTACAAGTCTTCTACTAATGGTGGACCTGAACATATTATGCTCCTGATTCATTAGTCAGACTGGACATTTGATTTCTAATATTCACTCTTAGCCTCCCCTCCACAGACAGCATCTAGCCTGGACTTCTACCTGGCCTATCCTGTGGTCATTGTCAGCCCATCTGAATTGTACACTCCCCTCTGCCGCAGACCTTTAATGGTCTACCTCGTGCCAACCTGCTTTTCTGCTCTGAGGCCCTGCTTCATGACACTTTCCAGATCTAGATTGCTCATATTGAACTCAGTTGTGGCTTGCTCATCAGCCTCCAAAGCCCTTCCTTGTCCCCACACCTGGTAAAATATCGAAGTGGAGAACCTGCCAAAACCTTAGGAAATCTTTACTCATTCAGATCAGGTGGGAAGAAAGACTAATTACTAATAAAAGAGAGACTATATTTGGAAATAAAAGATATATTTTTGTATATTTTTCAAAATATACAGTAAATCCAACTGGACTATCAGTGGATTTATTTGCAGCATTCCTTGGTAGCTCTGTGGCTAACAAAGGAGAAACAAAGTTTTGTGATTGAGCAAGTATTTCCAGAACAAGTAGAAGCGGCCACCCCCATCATCCTGTCTGCTCCCTGTAAACTGCAGGTCGCCACAAGCACACACTTTCTTCTCCCGCATTTTCATTTTTACACACGCAATCACACAATTAATCTTATTAGAAAACCCCTGTAACAGGTTGCTCCAGGGTGAGATTCATTCATTTAGCCCCTAGTTGTGTTTAGCACCTACTATGGGCAAAATGGTTAGATGCTGTCGATGTGGCAGAGAACAAGACAGATGTGGCTCCTACCTTGGCAGCACTAACGTGTCACAAATTCTAAATTAGCAGAGCATTAATGAATTAATTTTTTATTTTGCTATGCATGGAGAAGCACAAAATTTTAACTAAATTTTTCGCAATTTCAAATCCGAGTTCAACGTCTGCTAAAAAATTAGTAAGTTAATCACCACCATATACTCTTCTTCTTCTTCTACTCAATTCCCCTTTTCCTCCCCACTGTAGTCCAAATATCACTTCCCAAGTGCCTTCCCTATTCCCCCAGGCACGGCTTTGTCTCCTTGTCCTCTCTCCTTCTTCTCTTTGTATTCATCATTAAATAGTCTATCAAAAGTTCACGAGCGGTCATTTTTGCCTACTTGCTTTCCTAATAGACTGTAACCTCCCTGAGGCATGGTTTATCTTCCTTGAACTGTCTTCTTCCAGAGCTCCAGAGCACAACATTGCAAAAGCAGGGACTTAGGAAGTAGAATTCACGTTCTCAAATATTCCCTTGCTGTCATATGAATTCCGTCCTTACTCTCCTGCACACACAATGACCATTCCCAATCCTGCTTGGGTAAGTTCATTAAACAACTAAATTTTTGGCAAAAGGAAATGCAATAATTGCACATGTCCCATGCCTGGACATTTAGTCAGTCAATTCATACCTAAGGAAGTCACAGTTGTGAAGCACTGCTAGGGTGCCAAGAATTAATTACCCCCAAATAAGTTCTTGGGGAAGGACCAAGTTTCCCTCATCAACATTCAAGGCAAATGCCATCACACAAAGGGAAAGGGGAAGAAAAACCCAGAAGTCTGAACAGGAAAGAGCATTAAAAAAGAAAGCAGGGAAATAAAAGAAGTGTATTAGAGCAGCCACACGCCTTCTTCCTCACGCAATGCTGTAGGATGACGTATGTAAGGGAAACTTCAGTTTACATTCAAGACCTCATTCTTAGCATCAAAAGCCTGGTATTTCCAAACCGAGAGCAACCTAAATATTTTTGTCAAGAAAAGAGAACTTCTCCCTGTTGCAGTAATGAAATAAAGCAAATACAAATAAAGCTGAGTTCAAATACGGTTGCAAAATCCCCAGCTGAAGCCAGAATGAACAAGAGGCTCCCTCTGCACCTCGACCCTCACTTGCATCTTCCCTTTGGATGCACTTATCGATAGAGGTAGATGGAATATGATGCTAAGGAGGCAGGTGGCAGCCGGCACAGGTGCCATCAGAGCCACTGACTGAACACACAGATCTTTTGATGTTTGTATTCATTTTCTGTCATTGCATTACTAATCATCAAAACTTAAGTGATTTAAAACAATACACCTTTATTATCTCATGGTTTCTGTGGATCAGATGAGCATAGTCTAGCTGAATCCTCTTCCCACGGCCTTGCAAGGCTACAATCAAGATGTCAGCCAGTCTGTGTTCTCATCTGGAGCTTAGGATCCTCTTCCAAACTCAAAGTGTTACCAATATTCAGTTCCTTGAAGTTGTAAAACTGAGGCCCTCAGCTCCAGAGGGCCATCCTTCTTCACAGGCAGCTCAAAACATAGCTGCTTGCTTTGTCATGGCCATGAGGAGAGTATCTGTCACCTCAGGAAAGACCCACCCCTTCTTTTAAAAAGCTTTCACCTGATTAACTCAGACCCACCCAGAATTACCTCTCTTTTGATTAATTCAAAATCAACTGATTTGGGACCTAATTTCAGCTGTAAAATCCATGTGCTTTTGCTTTATCGTGTAACCTAATCACAAAAGTGACATCCCATCATATTCACATGTCTTAACCACACTGAAGAGGAGGGGATTAGACAGGTGGGAATCTCAGGGGCCATCATGATATTCTGTCTGCAGCAATGTTGCAATTCACACTTGACATTTCCAGCTCCATCTCTAGCACAGGAGGAAACAAGGAAAAATGGGTGGAGAAGGAAGGCAGGAATCCATTCTGTGGATAGAGTTAGTGGGCTGAGCCATATGAAATTGCCAATATTTCATCATATGTAGGTCAACAGAAATAGATGATATACAGTCATAAATAAATACACACAGAAACACATACACATATATTTGTATGTCTACATATACATACACAAATATAGTTTAGGGATAGGAATAGGTATAGATGATATAGAGACAGCAATAGAGATAGAGGTAGAGCCTCCTTTCATAAAGTGAGGTCTCTTAAGTCTTTCTAAAATCCTGTTGCTAGGTACCAATGAATACTCTTCCAGTTTGGTTCATAGTATTCCTATATAAGCTGATATTTCAGCGGTTTTATGGGTAAAACAGTTACTATTTACTCTCCATTTTAACAGGTCCTCTTTTTCACCTTCACTTTCATTTTTGCAGCAACAATGAAGTCCCAAGGAAGCAAGGAAAAAGGGAAAGCTCATCCTAGATCTTGCTTTTATTTCTGAGTTAAACTATCATTATGACTGCCTAGATCTTCAACAGCTCAGAGCTGACAATGCTATTCTCAGTTCACAGTGGCGTGTGTGTGTGTGTCTGTGTGCGTGTGTGAGTGTAATGCACTCTTGCGTACAGGCACTTGGGAGACTCTAGAAGGAAAGGTCTTCAAAGTACTTGTCATTTCTGGTAGATGTGTTAAGTTGCATCTAACAGACAGTACATATGACATACAAAGCTTCTCAGAGAAAGCCTTGTCCAAAGCAGAAACACATTGCAAAATTAAAGTAAACTAATGTTCATTTCATAAGATGGGAGAACTTCAAGAAGAAACCATATATTCGCTTGAAGAGAAAATACCTGCTTTATTGCCAACAGTTGTTAAAGAGATGAGATTGATGTCCATGGAGAATCCCAACAGCAGAAACGCATGAGTTCATTGGAAGCTGATAAAGCATGCAGAAATATGTGACTGTGTGTGCTTTTGTTTGATAAAATCACTGCCAATACAGTGGTGCTTAGGCTGCAATAATTGCAATATGAGTAGAACAATATGAACCCAAAATGTCAGAATTCCAATTGTTTAAGCAAGGAAACAGTTTGTAAATGTTCTGAAAATTGGAAACCATTATTTTAGTGCAATTCTGTTGGAAATAAGAATTAGAATTTGAATCATCAATACATATGACCATTTCAAAGGCTCATGGAAAAGGAAAATTGAACATTTACTGAGAAATTGGGACACAATGTGGTGTGATGGGGATTGGGATAGAATGAGAGGAAAGCAGCACTTTTTCACTTAAATAAATATTTGAACTAATCGGCCAAATCTAACCCATTTTTCAGTGACTTCATGTATAACCAAAGACAATTATTTTCTCCTCTCTCTGCTTCAGTTTTATAAACATACACGAAAATGTTCATTCATTTAAAAAACATCCATTAAATGGTAAACACAGGCAGGCCAGGCATTGATGTGCTCTTGGCCTATTCAGAAAGATTGCCACAGCCAGAGGGGCAATAACAGGGAAAAGTTATCACACAATTGTGGGGAAAAGGAAAATTCAGACATGATCCCATGAAGGTGCTTCCTGAAGCCTACAAGAGTTATGAATATACTGTATCATTGGAAACTAGACAGGCTCCAATAGAATTTCTAAGTTCTTTCAACTTTTGTTGCTGTTCAAATTGAGATAAAATTTATTTGTTTATTTTATGACTCCTAAGGTTAAGACAATGAATAACACACCTGAGAAATATCAGAGGACAAATTACACCACTAGAGCTAAATGGTTGACTCAGGTATCAATGATCCCAAATGACATTAGGAGTTGTTTCATAGCAATTCTCGTAACAACATTCTCCATCTTGGGTAAAGTCATAGGAACTAGAATTTCCATTGTTCTCACTCCTTTCAGTGGAGACGAAAGGGGGATTCCAGGAGAGGAAACTGTAGGAACAGGAAGGAAGAGAACAGAGATAGCAAAGTGTCTACAGAGATTAGGGTAGTAACATAAGTGAATGAAGATCCCAAGGGGTGAGGGCAGAGCTGCGATGTATTGGAGAACATGGGAAGCTGCCCTCTCCATGTCAGCCCTCTACTGCCATGTGAAAGGTACACAGAGAGGTTCAATCTTCTGATCTTTTAAAAGACAGTGCAATTCGTTATGTAAAATTTTTGAAACTGGCAACCAATTTAAAAAATTTAGGCAGTATTTGGATCAAAGAAAAAAACCAGGTAACCAGTTGTGACTTCAAGAGTAGAAGAGAAAACATGAAGACACTCAAATCCTAACATTGTATGTGAAATTAGCCTCAGATAGTAATTCTTGAGAACTAAAAGGGCTCTGAAGAAATGAATGATGAAGGTGAGTTTTGTTGGTAAACCTAAGACTCCATGGCAAGGGAGGGAATCTGAGGGTAGTGGAGAATGTTTTGTACATAATAGTGTACACCAGAGAGATATAAAAAAAAAAAAAAAAAAAAAAAAAGACAAGATGGTTAAGCAAACAGAGAGATAGTGCGCATACAGAGAGAGGGAAAGAGAAACCACAAAGGAACAAGGAAAGAGAGAAACTAAGGCAGAAATGGGCATCTCAGAAAGTAAATATACTTCATCTAAATTTGTAGTTAGAATATTTTTCCTAACAAAACACTTTTTAGCAATTTTGACTGACAACAATGACATCATTATTTACAGCATTTAGCATACTTTATGATGTTCAACTTTTGGGTGTGTTAAAGATGAATGGGACCCTAGAAAAAAACTTATTATTCCCAGGATTAAATACTTAACAAATGGCAAAAGTGTCTAAGGACAGTTTTGAAAGTATGATAGCTTTGGGACAAATATAATTTTCCCTTGCAAAAAAACTTGTAGTTAAAAGGATAAAATATTCATAAATGTGTTTTAGCCCTTTGGAGGAAAATAGACACATTCACTTATACTCAGTCTTATACATGAACACATATGCTTCCTGTCTCAGAAAGAAATATATTCAACTGGAAGCCCTAAAACTTCCAGAACTCTAAGGGTCAAGTTATAGCATCATAAAAATGATAAATCTCCATTTGTGAAAATAATTTTCCATTTATGAAGAAAATTAAGGGACTTGGCCCACTCCTGAGGTATGAATATAAACAGATATTTATAGCAATCATGTGTCCCTTCCAAACATTAATTCAATTTTTACAAAATCCGTTGGGATTTAGACCCAACTATTTCAATAAAGACTTGATATAAAACTACTCTCAGTTCTTCTGGCTTTTTTTCCCTGAACAGGTACAATTTTCTTTTTTCTTTTTTAACAAGAGTCAGTAAAAGTGTTTAAAATGTCACAAGTTACTTTTTCAAATTTCTATCCAGATAAGTCATATTTTGAAAATGACAACTAGTCTTTCTGCACATAGCCATTTTAGAAAGTTTTATAGCTTATCCAATTTAATTCAGAGGGTAGATGGGTGAGGGTTTGGATGTGGGGTGAGGGTGGTGAGGGGGGGCAAACCATGCCTCACCCTGCCCATAAATGCCAATCAACCTCAAGGCGGAGGCACAGGTCTCCATTTTTCAAATGTCAGTAAGTCTTCTAATAAAAAAAATATATGGGGCCAAGCGACTATATAGTTCTCATTCCTCATGATCTCATTTTCAAATGTTCCTGATCTTTCATCTCTTGCTTATGTTTTCTGATGGAATGACACAACCTCCAGCACATTCAAGTTCACATCCCAAATCTCTGATAAAGCCTTACTGACACTTTGACTTTTTTTTTTTTTCCACCACTAAAGATCTCCCCCATTTCCCCCACCTGGGGGACCTCATCTCATTTTAAAGTTTTCTTTTTTCCAATCAAAAATAGATTTTAATCAAGTATAGCATTGTAAAAAAATGTAGGGAAGCAAAAAAAAAAAAAGCAATTAAAACATTAAAAATTGTATTCCCATAAACCAGGGATACACCTAGGTATTATTTTTCTATGTGTGAGTATATATTTATGCTCATGATATTTGAACAAACAATAGAATGATACTATTTTGCAAACCCATGTTTCACTTAAATTATTGTGAACACTCTTCTTCCATTAAATATCATCCACATGGTTCTTAATAGCCAAATTACACAATAGCCCTTGTACATATATGCTATAATATATTTAGGCAATTCAATTTTTCACTATTGTAAACAATGCTGTGAAGAACATCTTTCCAACCAAATCTTTGGACATATTCCTATATCTAATCTTAGGCTAGATTCCTAAAAACAGCACCAGCAATAATAATAGAAATAATTATATTTATTGAGGAGTTACTTTATGCCAGGTTCTGACCAAACACTTCCATACATTGTCTCATTTAATCTTTAAACCAACTCCAGTTTTACAGGTTAGAAAACTGAGCTGTAATGATTGATAAGTAATTTATCTTAGGAAGTACGATTTCCAGATCTCCAAGACCTGGCTGAATTCCAAATTCATCCACACTCTTCTACTACCCTGAGGGTAAAGTGTCAGCTCAGACAATATTCACGTTTTAAAGTATTTTGACGAGACACTAAAGAGCCCTCCAGTTATAACAAAGTCCACTGTCTCCATATATCTAAGGGTTGGGTTTTCCCAGCACTGTCCAGAAACATCTTACCAACACCACCAACACAATTTAAACACGGCCTTTAAGTTAGCTTTAACACCTCAGAAAATGGGGCTATAAAAATAAGCAAAAGACCTGGGACTCAAATTGAACATAAAAGTTGTTGCAGATATTGTTTCTTGACAAACAGCCTCTCCAAACCACATAAATTGTCCAAAACCTCTTAAACCTTTGCTCTACATCACCCACATAGGACTGCAAAGGGAATACTGCAAAGGAACTACAGGCTAATTGAAAAATCATTCACTTGAGATGCTGTAAGGATCATGCTCCATTTCTACAGACATATATAGAAACTGGAAACACGTGGAGTCCTTACTGACCTGAGCAACTGGCTAATCAGCACACTCATAGAGAAATTATCTCCTTTCTCCTACCTTGCATGGCTGGATTCATATTTAATAATTCATGGGAGATTGAAAAACAAAATCTCTGCAGGGGAGATCAGGTATCCAAACTCCATCCACTCCTTCATCTTGGCTTCTTCCCTTTCAAAGAGAAACTGCAATATTGACCGACAAGCCAGTCTACCACCCAAGCACTGATGTTTCTAAAAGCTATTGTTCAAAGATCATTATCACGGTTTTCCATTAGCAGGACTACGTAAACGCTTTCCTAAATAATCCTGTCAATGGCTTAAAAATATATTTATTTTTGGAAGAAAGGCTCAATACGGCACTGGCAAGGGGATTATATTGATCCTCATTTTGGAGGATTTTTTCCCTTGCTTTTTTTGAGGGACAATTAATATTGACTTTACCTATCATTAATTTTCCACAGTCGGCCGGGGCTTTTAGGTTTTATAAGTATAATATCAATACAGACTGTCTTAGAAACTTATTTATTCTATGTTTTTCTCCTGAATTCAATGTTCTCTATCCCCACAAGACAATGCTTCACAGGTTTAAGCAATCTGCTACTAGAGAATTCAATGCTTGTAAGGAGATGGGCTCCCCTTATTTTTCCAAAGAGATTGGGATGTGAGTAAAAGACAGTGATTTCACAGCTCCTCTGTCTCTGAAGCCTCCATGAGCCCAGGGGTATCTGGACATGCATTTTTCTCCCCACGGTGAGCATCAGTACTTTGTACTTTTCTTCTGTGAAATACCTCTTTCTCTTCATTCTGTCAAGAATCCCTACAAGAACACCAAGGATGCTGTTACAAGTTAAAACCCTGCCTCTGTGGCTCTGCTCAGGCCAGTGTGGCAGTTGGCCTGGCATTGCTGAGGCTGCAAAAACATGAGGGCTTCCAGTCAACTGCCCAGTCTTCTTGGCAACGACCTGTGTACCTCTGGGCATGAAAGCCCTTCATGACCTCTGAAGTGCCACCAAAATATGTCGGCCTTGAAGCAGGGTTCCTGGCCCATAGCATGCAAGCAGGGTTCCCCTCCTCTGGCCCTCTGCCCCTTGCAGGCACAGGAGAAATTGCAGAGGCTCTGCTGACTGTGCAGCTGCCTCCAGGGGACTATGGACCACCCATCACCAAGAGTCTCCTCACCCAGGAGCATCCCTCCTCCAGCATTCTATCCTGTCTCACACAGGCTTATGCTGGGCAGTGGCCAGTCAGGTCTTTCAAAGCCCATGGCTAAGAAGCACACAGGTCACTTGCTGGCCCTCTCACTGAGCAGATGTCCTAACAGTGATATGTCTATTCATTCCTTCCTCAGTGATGTACTTAGAGCTGATTCTCAGCCGGGTACAAAGTACCCACCAAAGATGTTTGTCCAGTCCTCAAGAAGCTCACAGTACATATTATCTAGTGGGGTAGGGAGGGTGAGAAGTGCAGGGGGCGGGGGGGCATAGAAATATCACAAAAATTGTGATACATTTAGCGTTAGGAGTAAGTACAACACATACCTGTTTATTCATATTAGAAGAACAGGCTGCTCTCTTTACAAGCTACGTTATCTTGGGCAAGTTCCTAAATCTCTCTGTGCCATGTTCATCACCTCTAAAATGAAGCTCATAACAGCTGTCCTACCTTAAAGCATTCTTAGGAAGATTAAACAAGGCAACACAGGAGAAGTGTTCAGAACAGTGCCTGACAGTAAGCATCAGATGTGTTCAATGTCACTAGCATTAGCATCCCTGTCTCAGTTCACCTATAGCTGGGATGAGTAGGGGGTAAGACCATTAAAAGGGGCCCCCAATGCAGAATGGAGCAGAGAGGTCAGAGAAACCCTTGCAAAATAGATGGTGCAAGAGCTCTGTCTCTAAGAAAGGCCACTTAGTACAATGTGGCCAGCATGGGAGTGATGGTAAGAACTGAGACGGGAGAGGCGGGGAGTGGCCAGTGCTAGGGAAGACAGTGGTGTGAGAAGGTACCTGGCAGAGAGGCCAGGTCAGGCTGCAAGGGAGAGTGACAGGGCTGAGCTACAGATGGACGGATGAGCGTGCAGGTGAAGGAATCCTTGCTCCTTGGCACAGCAAACTCTTTTGCTCTTTCTGCCTGGCTCTCTGTATCTCACTCTCTGAACATCTTCTCGTTGCCTCTGAAAGTTTCTTTCCTTCCTCCCTTGTCGCTTTTTTTGTCCATCTATATCACTGGGCCGACGTGTCTGTTCTCTCCCTTCTCTCTCCAACTATGTCTTTCCCTCCCTGAGTTCCTCCCTCTCACCCTGCTCTCTTTTCCCGCAGCGCTCACTGCCTTCCTACATACATATCAATTACTTCCTGTGCCTGTCACTTCGTGTTGGACCCTCTCCCTTGCCCACTGTAATGTAAGTGCCACGGGGCTGGGGTTTTCTGCCTGTCTGCTCCCTGACAGATTCCAAGCACCCAGCAAAGCATGTGGCACATCCGAGTAAATCCAGAATTCGTTCTGCTGGTGGTAATGATGAGCAATGAGCCAGGGAGGTGAAGGTGAGATGGGAGCAGGGGCTCCCTCCCTTAATGGGAATCAGAACCCCTGATTTGAAGTGGGTGTCACCAGTTGCCTCAGATTAGAGAGGAGCCGGAGCCCCTGGGCAATAAGGATAGGGATTGGGTCCTAGCCCACGTGACCACTCAGTTCTGCTGTGGCTCAGGCCACGTGTCTCTTTCAATCCCAAATGGATATGAAGCCTAAGCAAGAAATAAACCTTTCCTGTTTTAAGGATTGAAATTTCAGCGTTGTTTGTTACTGTATCAGAACCTAATCCCTCCTGACATATAAAACTAAAAATAATCCAGCAACTGTACTTGAAATTGGGATGAATAAGACAAGTGCCTTAACCTCTAGGAGCTTAATATTTTGAGACATGATAGGAAGAAAAATGTGAAGGCAACACTTAAAATGCTGATTAAATTCTTTTATAATTTACTCTTAATTTCTCAACTCTACTATAACTATTTTTAGTTAATACTATTTTATGATACGTATATATATATTCATGATTTTTATATGGTTATTATATTAGATATACTTTGGAGGATTTTATTCTTTTCTTATCTAAGAGTATTGACAAATACTTGCCATAGGTTTGCATTAGTCATCACTGTTATGATGAATATTTAAGATCAAATTAATTTTGATTGTTTTATTCTTTTCTCAGGAAGTTACAGGAAAAACTCAAACTGGCTTAAGTTATAGGAAAGTTTAATATTTCACATATATGGAAGTAGAAGCCTAAGTTAACAGAAAAAAAGACAGGTTTAGAAAAAAGCAGTTAAGGGCCAACTGAGATCCTCACCAATAAGTAGAGAAAGACAGAGACCAGTGGCCCCTTGGTGCCACACATAGGCTCCCTGCTGTAGTGTTCAGGACACTCCTGTCTGTTCACTGCAGAGTTTTCCAGCTGTGATACCACAAGGACACAGGAGTTGATATCACAGAAAACATATACTCCTGGGGCCATAGACTTAAGTTTTATTTCCCTTCAACACTTAAAATAGAGATAATATCATCACTAGCCAAGAGAAACTAAGACAGGTCAATAAAATCATCCCCTTACCTTTAAGCAAACATCTGTTGAGCTCCTATTCTAGCCAGAGATTGTCCTGGATCCTCCAGCTGCACCAAAGCTGGATCACACAGGGATTCTGTCCAGAGGCATTAATAACCCCCAAACACTGGAATACAAGGTAGAAATACTAAGTGGCATGAGAAAAGTGAAGAAAACATGAGGGCTGATCAGAGAAGGTGGTATCCCTGACAATTGATAGCTGAAATTGTTTTGTTACAAATCTTCAAAGCAGATGGAAAGCTTCTTTGACGAATGCATTCCAAAGTGTAGGCAACTAAAGCTGCAGATTATAGCTAAAATGCTGTCCTGGGATATCCATAGTGCAAACACAGGCATGATTTGCTTGTTTTTGCCTTCCCTCTGGATGTAATCAACAGCTGGAAGTAATGGACAACCCACATGTACCGGGAAGACTAGAATAAGAGCTGGCAAACAGCCTGTGTTCCAATGTAACTCATTGATGGACACCTTACCAAGTTCAGGATTAGGCTTCTGATCCTGCCAGGATTAGCATTTACAAAGTGCACTCTATGTGCCACTTCCTTGCCCAGACACTTTACATGACTTATCTCACGTAATCCTCCCCACGAGCACACCTCACAGACATGGAAACTGAGGCTGAGTGGTTAAGTCAAGTCACACAGTGGGTGAATGATGAAACCAGATTTGGAATGCATGTGCATCTGATTCCATGGACCACGTTCCTTCCACTGCGTCAGCAGCCAGTTCTTCCCTGGCTTAGTTCACAGGAAGCAGCTCTCATCTCCTTCCACCTTCACTGTCTGCCTGTATTGTCCTAGTTGACTCAATCTTGGGTTTTGCCTTTTCTCAACAGCCTTGTCATATTGCTGCCCATACCCAGTGTGACAATCCCTAAATTCTGATGGGCAGCAATTTAGATCCACATCATCCTATCCAGGTCTTTCTCAAAAACAGACTTTGACGGTTCTCTGGAAATGAAAAGCAGCAAGCATCATGGTATCTAATGACAATTTAAACAGGCCAGCCAGTGGTCAAGCTGTCCCATTGGCTAAGTTTATCAAGTCATTCCTATGTAAGTGCGTATTAGTTCACACAATAGCACAATGCAAGGATGGGGAAGCATTGCCAAATAGCTGCTGTGCTCTGCAGTTCTGTAATATTTATCTAATAGCTAATATAATATCAAGTGACAGTTGAAACAGGCTACTTTCACCTAATCTGAGCATGTTATATACAAAACAGCTCTGACCCTGGCTTGATTCCTTAAAGCATGTAGGATTTAATTATCTCCCACTGTTATAGAAGTAACGACATGTTACTTAGTACTTTCAATACTGATAAATAAACTCCTTCTGACAAGTGAGCTAGAAACGCACCCTGTTACAAAGTTGCAATATAAAATGTGCTGTTCCTAAACTGGAAATTTCCTTTCCTAATGGTGAAAATGATCCGTAGTCCTTTAAAATGGATAGTTCTGGACTTTCTAAATATGGTACACCTAGGGCAATGAGATATGCAGTGTCTTTTCTTCACGTGCTCATTGGGATGAATTAACAAAAGGAGACTAGGAGCATGAGGAAAGAGAAAGGAGAGATGCCTCTGTGTATTTTATTAACACAGAACTTCAAATAAACATCGGTGGGAGTCTCAATACACTTGACTATACACCATCATCTTTATGTCATAGCTAAGGCCCTGGATTTTGAGAGTACAGTAGAGATTTATCTTCGGAGATAAAATCTCCAGTTTCTCACAATTCACATTCATTTCTCTCATCTTTCCTGAAAGAGTACTCTCTCCTCCCTCCCCAAGAATCACAGATCTGTTCCCTCCTCCCTGCCCCACCCCTTTCAAATCTCTCTTATTTAACTGAGTTTGACATGTCTCTAATACTTATTTAGAGCTGCCTGTCACCTCTGCCCAATGCCTCGCCCCCTCACAGATGGGTATTTGCTGCTACACATTGTCACCGGGAAATAAGATATGGATATTGAAACAAATGGCACAGAAGCCAGCAAAGCCTCAAGTGCAATAGATAGAGGGAGATGGAGTAAGAGACATTGTCATAAATATACGTAATGTTCAGTAAAGGAGGAGTTGCTCTCAACTGACCTAAATATAACTCCAGGTGTAGGTGATGTTTAGAAATCATCATCTAATTCAATGGGGAAGGGAGGAGGAGGAAAAAAAATGTGTCCTGGAGCTGTAACTGTCATTCCTTAAGCTGCTATTTCCCTGTTTTCCAAAGATTCTTTTTGAGAATCTTATAAGTTATAAATTTGTGTGTGTAAACGTGTGGTCCATGATACACACTCAATCCAAAGTAATGCTGTGCTTTGTCTGCACTGCACCTTTAAAATCTTTGAAAGAGTTGCCAACATTTAAAATTAAAATATTTTACCTAAAATGAAGAAAACTTGCTTCTTTAGAAAATTTCAAAGGTCTGACAGTCCTGGATTGGCAGGACTTCTGCTAACAATTAGTTGATGCTAAGAAGCAACTTTGCCTCACAGTGGAATATGTGGTGTCCAGTTGGCCTCACTTCCCACCAGTCCCAATTGCCCTCCACCTGACTATGTCATGCATTTGCATGATCTGTGGGCCCATGCATTTCTGATTCCTGCCATAGACCTTCTCTCCAGAGAAATGTCTGCATACACAAAATTCGCGGTAAAAATTCAAAGGTACATGGAACTCCTGGAAGAGATTATCTGTTATCCAGAGCTCCAAGAGCTTGGCTGAGTCACCTATCTGATCTTCAGCTTCCTTTTCTGTAGAAGAAAGAGTATGCATAATGATATTTCAAGTCCCTTTCTCCCTTTGCATTTAAGTGAAAAGACAAAACCTCTTTCGAAATCAATACTCGAGGTAAGTATGAAAAGCTCAGTTTCAAAAAAAAATTAAATTCTGTAGACCAATAAAGGAGCCACCACCAACAACACAGACAGTCAAAGACTCTGTAGGAGAAAACTGGCAAGTTTTTGGACACATGCTTCCACCAAATAATCGTCCATCCACCACTCTGAACCATGGAGTGTCCACTTTGCACAACAGGCAATCATCTGCAGTTTGTCTAAGGAGCAGGGTGTATAGGGAAGCTGTGGGATAAGAAACACAGCCCGAGAAATCTTTCCAGCAACAATGCAGTTGTATATGTTCAAGAAGAGAACTCACGCTGCAGGACTAAATCTCAAGTAAGAAGCTGATAACGTGCCTTAAATTGCTCTGTTGGTCCTCCCATGCTGCCTTCTTTCCCCCGAATTTTATAAATAACACCTAAATATAAATTAAGCCACTCACATAATGGCTATTTTCTAACGGATCAGTAAAGTGGTGGAGACATACAAGGAAAGCTGTATTTTGCCCTGCTACTTACAGACTCATAGGCTTTTAGTAACAGAAAGGACTTTCAAGAGGCCCTATTGTCCGCTTATTTTACCAAGGATGCCAAGAACCAGAGCAGGGGAAACATTTTGCCCAAGATGTAGGATCATGCACACCTGACCCCAGACTAGTGTGCGTGTGTGTGTGTGCGCATATTTTTGCCTGTAATGCCAACTCCACCATTTAGAGCATAGCATGGGCTACAGAACCAGACTGCCTGCATTCAAACCTTGGTTCAGTTCTTACTACCCAAGTCCCAATATTTCCCTTGACTCTCTTTCTTCCTCTATAAAAGTGGAAATAATGGTAGTGTTTATCTCATAGTATTGCGTGAAGATAAAATGAGATAAATCATATAAACTACTTGGAACAAGGCCCAACACATAGTAAAAACTAAGTAAACGTTAACTCATTATGTATTATCAGTCTTTTTTTCTGGTTAGACTGAAAACAGTGTGGGATGCATCCAGGTTTACCCTGGGCTCAACCTGTGGGGTTTCTATGTACTCACTATGGGTTATTGAACAAGTATCTTAACTATCTTGAAATTTAATTACTGATCAGTGAAATGCTGAGAGAATTCAATGAACAATGTGTATGGAAATGATCGGTACCATGTCTAACACGTCACAGGTGCTAAGGAAAAATAGTTGTAATAATTAATCATTAATATTATCCTTGAGGTGCATTGTTTTTGGTTGAAGGCTGTGGGTTTTCTCCTACAGGGAGTAGGTGATGTCTTGAAACTCTACCCTTTTTCCACCTCACAACATACCAATCGGCACCCATAATAATCACTAAGAGTTTATCCTCCAGATACTGTGCTAAGTGCATTTCATATATTAATGCATTGAATCCTCACAGCTATACTCTGAAATAGGTCATATTATTATCATCCCCCATTTAAGAGGTGAGGAGACTGAGGCATGGAAAATTAAAGTAACTTAGTCAAAGGCCTTCAACCAAAATGGAAAAAGCTAGAATTTAACACCAGGCATTGGACCCCAAGGCTCCTCAAGGAAAAAGAAAATCTGTGGTGCTACTGGCTCCCTAAGGAAACAAAATTTATTCTCATAGTAAGCCTTATTGCTGGCCGTTTCTGCCACAGCATTTGGAAATAAATGGGCAGAGATTTAAAATGATAAAATAAAACTTAATTTCTTTCATAGAATAAGAAAACTGACAACTATTTTCTGACAAACATGACAGTTGAGACACATTGACATGTGGAATATTAACTGCATCGAATCAAATAATCCACCCCAAATCATTATCAAAGTGCCACTTGGAATTTTGTCCTTGTCAAAATGAATGGCTTCCATTTGTTGAGCACCTACGCCATGCCAGGGACCATCTACGAGCCTCTGAGGAGATGTCATTTAATCCTAATGTCATACAGGTACGAAATGACAGAGTCAGGGCTTGCTCAGGGTCCAACCCACTTTACGCCCAAGCTCTGTGCACTATGAGTCAAGGAAGAATACAAAGAGGTTAACAGGGAAGGTTCTGGAACCAGCTGCCTGCCTTCCAATGCTGGCTCCTCATCTCACTGCCTGTAGCCATAGAAAGTTATTTATGGTGCTTCTGTTCCCTCTCCTGCAACATGGGGGAAATAAGCCTCCCGAGAATGACTGCAAGTAAGTTTCTTAGAAAAGCACGCCTCAAAATGCAAGCTGGTCTGTATCCTGTATGTCCCTAGCTCATGACCAGATAAGTATGAAACTGACATCTAAGAGAGTTATTTTTATGTCCATTGACTCTAATAATAATCAAACAATGAGACTTGTATTTTCTCTGCCATATTTACTTTTATTTTTCTATTATTTTATTATCTGTTAATAAGGCAACAGTCTATGACTGATTAGAATTTTTAAGAAAAAAGAGGCAGGGAGGGAATTCTTTCCCACAAACAGTCAGAGAAGCAGTAGATTAGATGCTTACCTGTTATACATAACCTCAGCCAATGTTAGTTATTTATATAATTATTTGCTTTGCTGTCCCTCCATGTCCTACAAAGAGAGCCAAAAATTCAAGCAGCATCAAGATGATAAATTCGAGGACATAGGATGCTGGTAGTTTACTGATCAGAGTTTGACTCTCTTGGAGCTCTGGTTCATGTTCTATTGGGAGAAACGACTAGGGAGTTGTGAAGGTTTTGCTGAGCCAGATCAATGGGCTCCCATGAAGCCCATTAGTGGAAATGGTGGGAAACAATTCAATGCCTCAACATTTTTTCTCCATTCTATGTCCAACATTATCCTATTTTCCATATAAATCTCCTCACTTGCTTTGCCTTAACCTTTCCCAGGTCCGTTCCTTCTCCTGGATGGTATCTGATGAGATTTATCAGAAGGTTGGAGCAAAGGCAAATCTGGATTGGAAATCCCAGATTGCTATGTAACTGGCTCTGTGATTTGGGGTGTGTTAAAAATCATCTCGGAGCCTTGATTTCCCAATCTGAATAATTGGAATCATAATGCCTACCTTAGAGGAAGGGTGAAATGGGATACCATGTGCAAACATCCAACAGACTTGATTCCCCTTCTCCATCCTCCTTTGCAAAACAGGTAGTGCAGTAGTTGGTAGAAGTGGGTGAGGAAAGGGAACTGATAAAACCTGACGACAGGGCCCCTTCACTCTCATTGTTTATTTAAAGTAAAAACTCCAAAACATCTGTAAGACCACAGGATGATAATATGATACATCACTTTTATGTCATTGCCGGAGAAAATGTCCCAGTGAACAATACCATTTGACTGAAAACCTGAGGAAAATGCCCTATATTAAATAATCTGGGGGGATGGCAGAGGCTGCCACATCCTCTCTGTAGACAATGGACATGTAAGCCTGTAGCGGGGTTTACAAGAGGGAATTCGTATTTGGAAGAGACTCCCCATGCAATGATCAGCCCCCATGCAGACAGAGTGCCTTTACAAGTGAAGTGAAATAGAGAGACTCTACCGTAAATTAACACTAATAACCTATTGATGAGAACAACAGACCATTGACCAACTTGAGTGATTCTAAAAGAACTGAATTAACTGCTACACAATGGTGTTTACCAAACACAGCCAGTATGTGACTGGTTGCAAGTGTCTTTGCAATGACTCAGAACTTTTGATTTCAATGAGGGTTGCAGGTGACAGAAGATGGAGTCACCCACAAACAGATATCAAATGCATCTGAAAACTCCATCCCCACTCCCATGCTCTAACACAAAAATGCAGTTGCCACCAGAAAATACAGTTCACACTAGGAGCATCATTTATAACGGCTGATGCCGACAGTCTGAGCAAGGTTTACATTGGGTGTAAATAAGTTAGATTTGAGAAGTTAATGAGTTCCACTACCCAAGCTGCTCCTTATTAATTCATACAACCCAAAGATACCCACTAAAAATAATACCTTTTGAGCTATATACCATCTTTATGGAGATCATTAATATTTCTCCCTAATACAGCAGTTACCATCCCATTATTTCCCTTGATCACCTTCATGCTCCTGACCACAGCACCACCTCATCCACGATTCTCACTTGTGTTAAAAATGCCCTCAACTCTCATCAGCCTCCCTTTCTCCAAGTGACCATTGTCTCCACACACCCTTGTGAGACCTCGGCTGGAAAACTGCCTGCCTCACCTCTCTCATATCTCTCTTTCTAATCGGAGACACACAGAGTGGACTGGAATGGAAGGTGGAAGAGAAAAGACGTCTTAAAAACTGCACAAAGACTGGCCTTGAAGCACAGTCTCATTCATTTGTTCACTCACTCATTCTTCCAACAGTTTTTTGTGCCAGGCACTAAGTAAGATATTCAGGATGCAGGAAGCAATTAAAACCTAGTCTCTGCAGGGAAGCAGACAGATAAGTAGATGATTGGAGAAAAGGAGGCAGAAAGGGAGGCGTCTTTGAGCTGGGTCTGGAACGATTAAGTGGGATTTGCCTGAGTGATAAAAAAAAAAAGGGATGGGCACAGGAAACCTCACATTGACAAGCACAGACTTGCTCCATTTGGCTCTTTGCTATGTCCCTGGCAATAGCACAGGGCTGGGCACACCACAGGTCCTCCATAAGTGGTGAGAGAATGAATTAATGATACAAAAGGATTCCTGCAAGAATCTAATCACTCATTGCCTATCAGTCCCTTAGAAAGACAGACGGAACAATTTGCATCCCCTTTCTGGCCCCTTAATAGGTGAGTTCCTTTACACTCTCTGCCCTAAGGTATCCCTAATTTCATTTCTTCTGTCACATGACACCTTATCTTTGTTCCCAACTCCCTGTCACCAAGCGATAGAGAGAATAGGAAGCAAAGGCTTCTGAATAACAAAATTTATATGTGGTCCCTTCAAATAATCAAACTGTCTAATAAACCTGATACATTAACTGTGGACTTGAGCATCAATACATGGACAATTGCAGCTCAGCTCTAGTTGACCTGAAAACACAAGGTAAGCATTAAGCAAGCCTTGTTCAGCCCAGGCACTATTCACACTCTGGCTCCAGTCATTCTTCATTGCCTGTCCTGCACATTGTTTGATATTTAGCATCATCCCTGGGCTCTATCCACTAGATAACAGTAGCACCCCACCCCCAAATGTCCCTGGGTGGGAAACAGTCAAAGTCACCCCCAACTGAGAACCACTTCATTAAACTGTGATTAGCAGTAGATGACAGTTCCCTTGGTAATCTTTCCCTCTGAGAGTGTTCAATGGTAGGATGCACAATCTCAGAAGACTATCACAGTATCCCAGTATTAGAAATGACCTTGGACATCATCAAGACCAACTTAGATTTTGCCTATGAGGAAACTGAAGCCCAGAGATGGGGAACTGGCTGTCCTCAGGTCACAATGCCCCATGGTAGCAGAAGCCCCAGGTCTCTTGCCTCCTATACCAACAGCATTCCACAACACCATTATCCTATATGACATTCTTTTTTGAGGCCTCTAAAAGTAAAGAAAACTAACATTGATTTAGCAGCAATATAGATGCTTTCTTATAATAATAATGATGAATAACAATAATAATAAAAACTAACACTCACTAAATAATCGCAACGCACCAAGCACTTTTCTAAGAACCTTTTTGCATTCTCTCATAACCTTTTGACACGAAAAATCACAGAAATCCTGCTAGGTACATATTACCACTTCTATTTTTATAAATGATGGGCACAAGCGTGCCAAGGCTAAGAACCTTGCCCACAGTCCCAGAGCAGACCAACTGCAGAGGCAGAGCTCACACAGGGGCTCCTGGTGGCTTATGGTGCCTCTTGCCTTTCCACTCTGTCATGGTGTTCATAGAGCTCACCTGCCTCCCCAAGGGCCAGCTCCCAGCTGACCACTGCCCTACTGTCCCTCCTGACTTGTACTAGCTACAATACCAGCTGAGCCAGGCCTGCTCCACCTTCTGGCCTTTCAGACACACTTGTATCTGACATTTGCATTTTTGAGCCATGTTTTGTGACAGCCTTCAGCAGCTGATGGGAGTTGACGGGGTTCATCTAATCCAACAAGTATTTGCTGAACTTCTCCTGTGGGGCCAAGCTCTATGCTCAGCATGTCTAGGAATGCTAAGAGGAGATGGGTTCTTTTTTAGCACATGTCAAAATTTGTCATTGTTTGTTGATTTTGTCCACTTTCCCACCAGACACTACACAGGAAACTCAGAGGGCATGAACCATGTCTGTACTGGCCATTCTTGCATCCTCTGAGCCCAGCGCAGGCCACATGCTCAACAAATGCTTGTTACATCAAATTGAATTTGTGGAACATCTGCTCTAAGTCGCACACCCTTAGATACTTAATATTATCTCATTCGATATCATAAAATCCTTACACAAGGTATATCTTTATTTTAAGGAGAAAAACCTAGGAGCACTGGCTTTTAAGGGATTTGTTCAAAGTCATAAAACTTGTATGTAGAATTGTCCTAGCAATGGTTCAGAAGAGGATATGGTCCAAAGTGAATATACACATGATTCCAAAGAGGCCGAACAGACTACTGGTTAAAACACAGGTTCAGCGGTCAGGCTTCCCAGGTCTGTGTCCCAAGTCCACCACTGATTATCTGTGTGATCTAGAACCAGTCACCTCTCTGCTTCAGTTTCCTCTTCTGTATAATGGAGGTAATTAGAATAGTCCCTCCCTCAAAGAGTTGAGGTGACAACTAAATGAGTCGATATACACAAAGTGCTTTAAACATTGTCTGATGTATAATAGCTTATATTTATTTAGCACTTCCTGTTTTCATAATAAACGAGATAGAAGGGATAAACAGATACATAGATGTAGACACACACACACACACACACACACACACACACACATATCCAGGTACAAATTAAAGAACAGAAGAGCAGTATAAGAGAGAATCAAGAGTGGCACACAGGTGAAGTGTCACAGGGGAAAAGAATCTTTTCCTGCCCCACAGGAAATAACACTTTGCATTCAGGGTTTTGCTATTCCATTTAGAATTGAAAGAACACATCCTTGTCTCTGACATAAGCCACCTTTTTACTAGCATTGAATTCAATTTAGCTTTATATGCTGTTAAAAAAGAAAAAAACACTATTCCAAAATGCCTTCGAGTGGATGATAGAGGGAAAAAGGCACATGTGCAGGCATACAAAAGCAGTTATTCCTGTCTCATGCTGCTACCCTGTGTGAAACTGACTAGGCAAAGTTCTGCAGAAATGGTTTCAAATGGCTGGAAGAGAGGGGGGCTGCGTGGAGCCGGTTGATGGAATGCTTAACTCCAACTCATATTCATTTACTGCTACATTTAAGCTGCTTTCAAGACAGTTTCCCCTCAAAAATAGCATTCATATTAAAAAGGCAGAGTTCTGGCTCAGAAGCCTCAGGAATCTGAGTGGTCCGTTTGGCCTTCATCTTCCTAAACAAGTGGGTGAGCAGAGTCTTGGATAGGTCAGCAATGTGGTAGCACCATAAATAAGCAATTACGTAGGTATCTGCTGGACATGCAAAAAGTATATCCCGAAACAAAGAAGCCTCATTATTTCTCCCCAGGAGTAGCTCAGAAGTCACTCCTAATGCCTTTTTCTTTCAAGGTACTGAGAGAGAAAAGAAGCTGTTCAATGTCCATATTCTATTTTGTAATGTAAAGTAAGTTAGAGGTGAAAGGTCTTCAATAAATAAATCACAAAGTAAAACAAAAAAAGGACGCATAGATTAAATGAAACTCAAAAGACATATCACCCAATACTAACACGTGGGCCTTATTTAGACCCTCATTCAAACAAACTATTAAAACATATGACATTTATAAAATAATTGGAAATGTTAACACCAACTGAACATTTGATGATAATAAGATTTATTGTTAAACTTCTCCATGTGATAATGGTATTGTGATTGTTATTCACTAAACATACAAATAAAATATTCGCAGGCGAAATAATATTTTGAATTAGCTTCAGTGTAATATGGAAGAGGGAAGTAGATTGCAGTATTGACGAAGCAAGACTGGCCATGAATTGTTAATTCTCGAAGCTGAGTAACAGGTATATCGTGATTAATTATAATAACATACTAGTGTATCTCTGTTTTTATATGCTGGATGATGAGAGTGGAATAGATAAGATTAATTTTTAAAGCAAGAAGAAAAGACATTTTAAAGTAAGTGATTGAGAATAAAGACAAAATGGCTTTTACTCCCTTTGATCCAGGAATGATGCATACAGAAACCAAAGTGGCACATACAGTCATCGACAGCTGGTCTCAAGTCTGTTGGGAAGCATCTGGACAATATGGAAAAGCTGCTTTGAAGACAATGGCATGGAGCACTGCGAACAGCTCTGCAGCACGTGGCCAATTCTGCCCTCTTGTAAAGAAACTTACGGCCACAGCTAATTCTTCCTCCTCTTTTTTCAGATTGTAATCTCCACAAGATAGACCAGCACTAGGACTGGATTTTGCTCATTGCTCTGCTTCAGGAGAGCCATACATGATATCTGCGAGATAGTATATGTGTGGCAAACACTTGTTGAAACTAATAGGGCAGGGTGTGTGTGTGTGTCCACAGGCACATAATAGTATGTGTCTATAGCCCACAAATTAAATTAAATATTAATTCTTCATCATTATTTAATAGCAACAATTGTTTTAAAAAACTTTGGACTGGGCGCAGTGGCTCACGCATCTAATCCCAGCACTTTGGGAGGCCAGGACAGGCAGATCACTTGAAGTCAGGAGTTTGAGACCAGACAGGCCAACATGGTTAAACCCTGTCTCTACTAAAAATACAAAAAATTGGCCAGGTGTGGTGGTGTGCCCCTGTAGTCCCAGCTACTCAGGAGGCTGAGACACAAGAATCATTTCAACCTGGGAGAAGGAGGTTGCAGTGAGCCGAGATCGTGCCTTTGCACTCCAGCCTGGGCGATGGAGCAAGACTCTGTCTCAAAAACATAATAATAATAAACAAAACAAAAAATAAAAATAAAAAACTCTAGAAAATGAGTAATTTTTGTAGGTAGATCTTCATGTAGCTTAAACCAATGTTTCCCAAATTATGAGCAGCATGATGGTACACAGGCAGTTTTGTGTGGTTCACAAACAACTTTTCTTTGGGAGTTATAGATTTATTTTTAATATTTATTAAGACAAAAGTAACTGGCATTTATACAGATGCAATAGTTTAGGAAAAGTCTGCAATCCTTTATGTTTTATATGATTACGTAAATACTAGCATGGTTGGGAAAGAACTACAACAAAAATTCTAGAAGTTACTATTCATAAGCTTGAAAAATTGTGGACTTAAATGATGTTATCCCAGAGAATAGCTACATGTTTACTTCTGATAACTGCCCCTCTTGGGTAGCAAATGTTTTAGAATGTGGACTTTGGAACCAGACTACGTGGGTTCCAATCCTCTCTTTGACACTGACTAGCTGCGTAACCTTGGGCAAGTTACTGTGCCTCAATTTCCTCGTCTATGAAATAGGGATAGGAATATTGCCTATCTCATAGAGTTATTGTGAGGATTAAATGTAAAGCATTTAGATAGAGAATAAAAAAAGAGATACTACTATATATTCATCCGCAGGGCTGACATTTAAAAGACTGACAATAATAAGTGTTGACATAAATGTAGAGAGACTAGAACTCTTATATATTCCTAGTGAGAATGTAAATAATTTCAACCACTGTGCAAAACCACCTGGCAGTGTTTACTAAAGCTAAACACATGCCTACCCTACGACCCTGAAATGGCACTCCTGGGTTTATATCCAAGATAACTAAATATGTACATCCACTGAAGCTCATGTATGAACATACTTATAGCAGCTTTAATTACATGACCCCCAAACTAGAAACAAAATGTCCATCAACAGGAGAGGGACTAAATGAAATGTGATAAATTAACACAACGAAATGCTACACAGCAATAAAAATAATGAATCACAAATATATGTAAGAACATAGAAAAATCTTACAGACTTTTTTTAGTGAAAAAAGATAAGAAACAAGAGTAATGATTCCATTTCTGTGAAGTACAAGAACAGACAGACAAATTGATAATGATAGAATTAACCTTAGGGGGTGATTACCACTTGGGTAGGGTATTGAATTGAAAGGGGAACAAGGGAAACTTCTGCCATGTTGGAGATATTATGTACACATACAAATATTCTTTGAGCTGTATACCTAAGATTAATGTACTTTGCACACTTTACTTTTTGTGCATGAATCAAAAACAAATTTCAATGTCCAGTACTTAGAACAATGTCAGGTGCTTACTGAGCACTATGGAAGTATTCGCTATTAATATTGACTCACATTTGCTAATTATCTACATACTTAAAAGAGTTTATAAGCATTTCTCGAGAGCTTAAATGTGTTATGATGATACAAACATTATCAAATAAAGTTCCCATCCTGAAGAATGGACAAGTAGTGTTATGATGATACAAACATTATCAAATAAAGTTCCCATCCTGAAGAATGGACAAGCAATTTGGGAGTCCTGCTAAGCAGTTCCAGTCGCCTCTCTGGAAGCATCATGGCTAGCAAGTAAATAGGCTCTGAAGTCAGAAAAACCTTCCTTAGATTTTGTTCTGTCATTTACTAACCTTGGCAATATTGCCTAACATCCATAGTTTCTGTTTCTTTATTTTTAATATGTAACTGATAATAGAAGCTACTTCATATGATCTTTCTGAGATATTATAAAAAGTTAGCTACTATTACTATTATTAGATTCATTTGATCTTTAACTCTCAGAGAAAAATGATGAAGTCTAAAGCTGGGAATTTTACAGTCATTAATTACATTTGAGTTAGCTACCTTCCCGAGCTCACCTTCATTTGACTCATTTCAGAATATTTAAGTAGAAACTACCTAAGAAAGGCCACAAGATCTTTTCAGATCACATAGAAGGATCAACTCCAAATTATTTACAACCATGCTTGTAAAACCTGTCAGTATAGCAGTCTATTATGATTTTATTTTTAAGTACTCTCTCTATTAATAGCAGAGAAAGCAGGGCATCCCTTGTTGTATGTTTGCATTCGTCTCTTGATTACCGACCGATTTTCCAGTAACATAAGAGAAAAATCAGTGGAAGCATCTGCACATGTGAATGTGTATTGCACTCGCACTTGTGTATGCCTCTTGCCAAACCTCTTTGTATCCATGACATGCTGTGTAAATATACTTTTATCACTGGGTATATCACAGGATAGCTCCTTTATCCATTTACCTGGTTGTCATCCCCACTAGGTCCTAAATACTAAAAAGCAGAAACCACAGCTTCCTCATCCCATACCCGCCAGAGCTTAGCGTGATGCCTGACACAAAGTAGGCACTCAAAAATTTTGTGTTGACCTAAATGTCTAGAATCCAGGCTGCTAGTAGTCTAAATGGCAACTCTTTCAAAATCAATGAAGATACCTACTTTCTTCCAGCACAATTAGTCCCACACCATGGCACACAGTTCAGCAAGCACAGAATAAACTGGATTTCAGCCCCCAACTTGCCCTCTCAAACCAACTTCCCTTGTGCAGTAAACAACCTGTGCAAATATAAGTGGATGACCAGGAGAATGTCATGACCTTGTAGAGCAAAATAACATAAAGTGCCTAGGGCTTTGCTTCACATAACTCCCCCGCTCAGGGTTCCTGTAGCCCCTCTACAAAACCAGACTTGGATGTCTCTTGTCACTTCCAGGTGAGATTACTATAACTCAGAAGGTACTCAATTAACAGGGAAATTGATGTGGATGCGTTAGAGTTTACCTAAGCCTTCCTTTAATGGATAGAATCAGTAGTACCTATCCTCTATAACTTGGGTACCCCTTGACCCAATGCAATTAACTCAAAGTCTGTAAGTGATATTTATACTTCAGGGACTAGGTTCTAGAGTAATTACCTCTCCTGAGTCTGACCCTCCAAGGTTATTTGAATTCAGCCTGCAATTCTAATTCTCTCTTCCAATGTAGAGAAATAACATTCTATATCCAGACCCTGAAACCACTTCTAGTGCTGTTCCTGAGGGTGATATTTTCTCCAGGATCCTCAAGGTAGGAGAAGAGTCATTCTATCTGGGTTGCTGGCTTGGATTTTTCCTTTCAGTTCTTTTTTTCACCCCCTCTTCAGTTGTGTTTATGAAAGCAAATGGGCATATTCAGCAATGGACCCAGCTCCGGTTTAATTTCCATTTAAACTTTGTAAGTGCACACCAGAAACTACACTGAGATGGGCATTCAGAATCCAAATAGAGCAAGTGATATATGGTAGAAGCTAGCAAATCCTCCCTTTTAACTCTCGGGCTTGGTATTTCCCCACAGAACACTGGCAGCTTCACCTCACGTCACCACAGAGATTTACAAGCTAAGAGCCACAGTGAGGTCTTGTCTTACACAATTTAATTACATTCACGAAACAGACAACAGTGCATTTACTGGCCCACCATTAAATATTATCATAAGTAATTTAAACTCAACTCCACTTGTCCAAATATACGGACAAAATACATTCTGTCATCCCAAAGCTTTAATGTTCCCTCCATAACTGTGAATCATCGACAGATCCCAAGTAATTTATTCTGCTTTCCAATTGGAAGCATATCTTAACAGGATAAAAGTCAGAATGTGCAACACTTCTGATAGTAAACTTGTCCACCTGCTATACAACATAAATTAAGAAGCTATACTTTAGTGATTCAATTACACCACTGAGTAATTGAAAATACACAATTACAAGGAGTTGAGGTTCTTATGAGAAATATAATGTCTGCATTCCAGATTCCCTAGTATTTGATTTATAATTGGAATATTGGCATAATATTCTACATTTGAGAGGAATTGCTCCCTTCTGGATAGTTCTAGAATATGAATATTTAAGGCTACAAAGAATCTTAGAGCTCATCTTGCTTAATCCCTTGCTTTATGTATGAGGAAATGGAGCCCAAAGATCAGTCAGCTTATAAAATGCAAAGGGAGGTCTCAAAAAGAGGCCTCTGATGCCAAGTGAGAACATTTAGGATGATGGTCAAATTCATAATCTCTGGAATTGGACAAAATTCAACCTCAGTGATGCACAAGCTACTTAATCTTTCTATAACCTCGTTTCTTCCTCTGTTAAAGAAAGATGGTAATTTCTAAAGCAACTTGGCACAAATAGAGAACAACTCCTAGAGTTGCTTATAGAAGTACGTTCTCCAAAATGCTTAGTGTTGAGCATATGCAAGTGCTTGATAAAAACATAGCCACAGCCACTGCTGCTACCACCACCACCACCATCAACATCATCATCATCACCATCATCATCAGGTCCAGTGTCATTTCACTGTATTATTTCACAGTCTTCATTTAAATTTATTGACACTCTCCATATCTAACCAACCATTTGGCCACAACATAGCCCAGTCACTGTTCCACAACAGCCAGCATGTCTCCACATCCTATCCTGAAGACAGTATACCATATAGTATGCTTCTCCAGTTTGATAATTGAATTTCTGTCTATTTTGAGGACAACATGATAACCAACCAATAGACATCCAATACTTGATTCATTTCCTGGGCTACACACTGACTAGGTATGTTTGCAGTAGGTACAACACCATCAGATCAGTTTTCCTATGTTACCTGTTCCAATCCAGCCACATACACACATCTTCCATCTTAGCCCTGTGACTATGAGTTGTAGACTCTGCATTTTAATGTGCAAATATTTTTAAAAGCACAAATGATTTTTCTCATCACTGACCTCCATTCTGTCTCTTGACAAAGGAAACCATAGCCTCTTTGAAACCCAAAATACGCAGATGTAATCAAATGCTAATTTAGCAATAAACAGAAAATTGACTTCAAATCATCTCTCTGTCACTCTAATTGATTAACAGTCACATGAAAATTGATAACATGATTTTCAGCAAGAGAGCGTGTGGCACAAGCTCTTTGGTTCTATTGGCTTCGGATATTGACTTGCTTCCAAATAAAGCTTTTTAAGAGTACATTAGTGAGTCCACTAATAAACTTAAAAAGCAGTCTAATTACAATAATGAACTCTGTACAATGAGTTAATGCAACACTGGAGCTTACAGATCTGAGACTCTCACTGAAATAAAAACAAAGTACAAGTTCTGTTGAATATAGCACAACTATAGTTTTGTTTCAATAGCAGGGAATAAATGACTATTTTTCCTCCTTGCTTCTCTAACATTTTAGCAAAATGTGCTCATATGATATCTCCTTTCCTTAAATGTTTTCCCAACATCCAAATTAATTATCTTAACATGACATTCATTTTAAGCTGCTGATTCTCTCATGTTCACCGGGCTCAATTAGAAACCATCCTTAAGAAGTAGAAGACTGAAAAAAAAGCAAATAGAAAAAGCTGCATTAGTCTAGGATGTGAATATTTCTAAACTGCTCAAGTTATTATAGCAGAACTTGGCTACAGTTCATGTTGGCAGTGGGAGAACCGACATTGGGATTATAGCGAAACATGCTAGCTAGGTTTCCCTGTGCAGGGAGTTCTCTATTTGCTCTTCCAGATCTATGCTTCACCCTTCTCTATTGCCTGTGCCTGGGAGACTGACCTTTAAAGATTGTGACAATGGGCTTTCTTGCCTTCCACGTCTGATTAGGTTGAGATATTGGAAGGCACTAACAATAGAGCCAAGGTCAAGAGGAAAATGAAGTGGGACGTTTTCCCTCCAATTCCTCCCTGCTGGGCACAGTTTAGAAGGGGCTGCATTTCTCCACCAAAGGCTGCACTCCTGAAGTATTCCCTCTCCAACAGTGCTAGCTTCCCCTCTCTAAGTTCTGGAACTAGCTCCCTCCCTGGCATCTTCAGGTCCAGGTGGTCCTGGCCTCCCACTGTTGCTAGCCCTAGGGGAGTCATCACCTGCTGATTTCTTTAACCCTTCCCATATCTCGAAAATAGTCTCTTCATTAAACTCTAACCCCATTTGTGTGTGCCATCTGCTACCTGCCAGAATCCTACAGATACGTCTACCTTCTATTAACCCAGTGGTTCTCTGCCTGTTGAGGGTTACGCACCCCTCTGAAAGCCTAAATGAAAAGAGTACATAGAGATCATTCTCTGCAGAAAATGCACATAGTCACAAACATGAATTTTCTGATACAATTTCAAAGAGTTGACACATACCCATGAAGCACATATGTGGATCCCAAAGTATGAATCCTACTATGGAAAAGTGACTTTTAAGAAAACAGTTTTTATTTTCAGAAGTGAATTATGTGGGTAACATGTTGTTCTTTAAAGAGTCCTACTTTCAGGTATCAGATTGTGAGATATAAGGTTATCAGAAGGCATCCCACAAAAAAAAAAAAGAAAGAAATCTCTGAATAAATAATCAACCTAAAAATATGACTCTATATGGAATCTTTAATTTTACTTCTTTCCGTATTTCTCATATTATGTATTTATCACATATACACTTAGAATGTGTTTTCCACCAGTTACGGTTTTACCTCCTTGTAAAGTTTATTATTAATCATTTCAAGTGCCATCTGGACAACTGATAAGTAAATGTCTTCAAAAATCTCTGAAAGAGATTTCTTAAAGTTCTACTATCTACCAGCCCCACTCAGCATTCTCATGCCTGATCTCCAAGGATGCCAATATGTATTCAGCTGTTTTTTATTAATACTGGTGGCTTCATAATATTAAAAAATGTATACACCAAGTCACCCCAACAGAAAACAGGCATGGATTGTGATGAAAAACAAATTCCACTTCAAATAGTCATCCTCTCTGCCTAAATGCCTTCCCTGTAGTCCAGAATGAGCATCTTTCTGTAGATGAAAGAAAGCAAGCAAGCTGAAGTCCAACACTCCAGTGAGCTTGAATCTCCTGAGGTCTCTATCAGTGGCTATTAAAATTTAAGGTGTACTGCATAATCCTTGACTCCCGAAAACACATGCTACTTATATTCCTTAAGCCACTGACAGCTTAAGCTATTCTGTGTGGGAACACAGAGGGGAACAAAAGAGCCAGTGTGATAGATACCGG